>NW_025999977.1:55691027-55845303 GCF_001458135.2 Marmota marmota marmota
GGGAAGAGAGGGAGGGGGGGAGGAGGAGGAGGAAGGCAGGCTTCGGATGCCCTGTGGTTTTTCACGTACTCTTGCAGGTCAACCAAGGTCATGCATTCATATTTAAATATTATTTTTAATCAGTAAAAATGTGCTATTAAAGAATCTGGTAAAGATCAATATTTTTAAACCTAGGTCTGTAAACGAGATTTCATTCACCTATGGTTGTCCTCGCTCTGGCACCTTTGGTTGTCTCTGTTCCTGAACCTGTGGCTGTCCTGGTTCCCTGGCGATGGAGGCACCTGTGTCCAGGGACCAGGACGGTGCTCTGACCCAGGGGCCCATGCGGTGAGCTGAGGGAGTGACGTGTGCAGCAGGAGGAGGCCCTGGTGTTGACACAGGTGCAGCCTGTCTTCATTTTTAATTTTGAACATTTTTGAGGAGAGGATTTCATTCTCAGAGCATCTGCGGTGGCCAACATCTATTTATCAACTGCTCACCTCGGATTCTGAGACAATAAATTTTTAATTCTCATTCACTAGTTTAGGGACCAGATAACTTACTGAGCATGTGCTGTGTTTCAGATGTTGAGTTTATGTTGATATTTATGTATTCCTTTGGTCAAAATATACTAGATGTGTTAGAAATATAAAATGGTACAAAAATCAATATATACCCCAAAGAGTGTTTTTCATTTTCCTGGTAAAAGCTAATTATTCATTTATTTATTTCTTTAATCTCCTACATTAAGTGAGGAACCACCATGTGCTAGGTGCTCTAGCAGGCCAGAAAATAATAAGACACTCTTCTTTCAAGGCTTATAAATTTTGGTCCAGTAGATTGACAGAGCAGATAAACAAAGAATGAAAGACCAAGTAGAAGAGATAATCTGAAAGAGGCAGCAATGGTGCAGCCAGGCACAGGGGGAGCAAGCCCTTCCTCCCTGGAGAGGAGACGCCTGGCCAAGGGCTGCAGTGTGTTGGGCACACTGCGTGGGGACCAGCGAGATGGTCAGCCACCACCACAAGTGGCCCCTGCAGAACCCATTCATGGAATCGGCAGGAGGGAACGACCATCGTCCTGGGGACCAAAACGACAGATTTCTGGGGTGAGATTCTTATTTGGGCTTGTTTGGGGGTTGAAATTTTTCTACCAAGAAGCCCAAACTTTCCCTAGGGAACTGGTTTTCTGTTAAGAGAATCTTCCCCCAAGAGCCACAGGAGGCCAGGTGGCAGCAGGCCAGCACCCATGTCCTTCCTCACTTACATCTGACATAATGTAAATGATCTCAAGTGGCTCCTGATTGCCGCCGTCTGGCTGGGCACAAAATAACCGGGAGGTCACAAGTCACTTGTAGGTTCAAACAGGAACTACTTTTTTGCCCGAACCCAGCGGGAACTCTCCAGAACTCCACGGAAAAACCACGAGAACCAACAGGAACTCAATGGGAACTCAAAAGTAGTGGGCACCCGAGGCAGCAGGAGCTGCCCCATTGCTGGACAGCAGAGGTCTACACACACAACTGAATACACAGCTTGTTTCAATCCAGCATCATCCAGTTACAGCAATCAGTCACCATCCCAATAACCATACACAGCTTAACTTAATTATCATCATCTTAATGGCTCGCTGGCGTCACCTCTCAACCACTCCCTCTGCCAAAACGCCAGGTGCCATCCCGACCTGGCCGTGGCTCCCAACACCTGATACTTTGGTTGTTTTGTCTGCTTTGTTTTATTTGTTTTTAATCAAAAGGGTTTCAGAGGAATAGCTGAAATGTCATGTCATGGCCAACAGACCACTCAGGGTGGCCCCATTCTCTAGCCACCTAATGTCCCCCTGGGTCTGGTCATGTTATATGGCCAAGGGAAAGGGATGTGGCCCTGCAGGAGCACACACATGCACACACCAGGTCCATCTTTCTAGGACACATAAGAGACTTACTTCCTTGCAAGTCTGAAGGAGGAAGTGGCCCTGTAGTGCGAGTACCTGTGACAAAGTCCGTGTGGAACTGTGAGAGGTCACAAAGCCAAGCAGCCTCACAGCCAGCATCAACAGGAAATGGGACTTTCAGTCCTGCCACTCAGGGGGATGGACTCTCTCAGCAACCCCAGGGAGCAGGGGCCATCTTCCCTTCTCCAACCCCTGGGGGAAAGCCCTCCCAGACCACACCTTGGCTGCACCTGCTGAGACCAGCTAAGTGGTGTCCAGGCTCCTACCTGCTGGGGCAGCCAGATAACCAGGGTGTGCTGTTTCTATCTACTAATTTGGTGGCAATTTGTGTGCAGCATAGAAAATGAAAACCAGTGATGGCTGTATCTGTGAATCCAGTAAAATAATTGATTACTTTCTACATACAAACAGCATGAAATAGTTATACAGACGTGTCTCATTTGAAAGGAGCCCCGGGGAGAGAACTCGAAAACTCATTAATCACTCAAAATTTTTAATTGTTCTAAAAAGTTGAGGAGGAGTAAACATATTCAAACTCATTTTATGAGGCCAGCATTATCCTGATACCAAAGTCAGGTAAGAACATTACAGGGAAAAAAATATACACCAAAATTCCTGATAAACATAGATGCAAAGATAGATAGTAAAATATTAGCAAACTGAAATCAATAGCACATTAAAATAATCACATGACCTGACCAACTAGGACTTATCCCTGAGATGGAAGGATGGTTAAACATACACAAATCTGTAAATCTGATAATACACTGTATTAACAGAACCAAGGATAAAATCATATGATCATGTCAACAGAAAAGACAGCTGACCAAATTCAACATGTCTTTGTGAGTAAAATCTCTGAATGAATCATATGCAGAAGTAATAAACCTCAACACAGTAAAGATCATTTTTTGACAAGCCCACTGTTAACAGTAGATACAAGGCAAGGATATTCCATTCTGATACTTCTATCCAACATAGTGCTGAAGTTCTAGTCAGAGAAATTAAGCAAGAAAAAAATAAATAAATAAAAGTATCCAAATTGTAAAGGAAGAAATAAAATTATTTTGCTTGTACATGACATAATCATATATATATATATATATATATATATATATATCCCTAAACTACATAAAAAATTAAAACTAATAAGTGAACTCAGTACATTTATGGAATTCAAAATCAACATATAAATATCAATTACATTTCTGCATACCATGAACTACCTGAAAAAAGAAAGAAAATTCTTCTATTTATAATAGCATCAAAGACAATTAGATACTTAAGAAATAAATTTAACAAAGAAGGTGACAGGTTCATGGGCTAAAAACTAAGAAACATTGATTAGAGAAATTGATAAAGATACAAATAAATGGAGAGGTATCCTATGTTCATGGATAAAAAGAAAATTCATATGACCCCAAAAGCTCTATAGATTCAGTAAAATCTCTTCAAAATTTCAATGGCATTCTTCATAGAATAGAAAAATATTAAAAATACATGTGGTACTACAAAAGACCCTAAAAAGCCAAAGCAATCTTGAGAAAGGAGGACAACTTAAAAGTTCCACATTTCTTGATTTCAAAGCATATTACATAGACACAGCAATCAAAACAATAAGATTGGCACAAAAACAGAGATGCAGATGAGTGGTTCATTGTTGAGGGCCACAGCCGAGTTGGGATGACCCCTGGCATTTTTGCCAGAAGTAGTGGTTGAGAGGTGACGCCAGCACCATTAAGATGATGACTTTTGAGTTCTGGCGGAGTTCCCGTTGAGTTCCGTTTGAGCTCTCGCGGGGATTCCTGAAGAGTTCCCATTGGTTGGGGAAGTGCCGGAGGAGGGATATTTCCGGTTGCTGGTTCCTGGAGGAGCCGCGTGGTTCGGGGGAGTTCCCGGGAGCGTGTGTAGAGTGTGCTGGTGGAGTTCAGAAATAAAGTTTGTTCCTGCTTCAGTGGCTCGTGATTTGTGCCCAGCCAGACTGCGGCAGTTCATAAAGGAAAACCCAGAAACAAACCCACACATGTATGATCAACTATTACACAATATGCAAAAGAATGAAACTGGACATTTATTTTACACCATATGTGAAAATGAACTCAAGATAAAGACTTACACATAAGACCAAAAGTTATGAAATTCCTGTGCAGGAAAAAAAAAAGCACAAGGAAAAATATCTTTCATATTATCTTGCCAATAATCATTTGCTTATGACACAAAAGCACTAGCAACAAGTAGGACTCACAACAAACAAACAACAGCAGCAAACTCAAAGGAAAGGCCATCTACAGAAAGGGAGAGAACATTTGGGTTCCACTTTGTAACCATTTTACAACAGAAATGTGGAAGCATTGGTTTATGCTAAGGGACTAATATCCAAAATACATAAAAGAATCATACAACTCAATAGTAACAATAGTGATCCTAATATTAATTTAACTATAAAATGGCAAGAGACCTGAATGCACTTTTCTCCAAAGAAGACCTGTACAAATGGCTGACCGGAACATGACAGGGGCCGATCACTGATCATCACTGATCATCATGGAAATGCACATCAAAACCCCGGAGATGCCACTTTACACCTGTTAGGGTGACTAACACATCAAAGGATGTGGGGGAAAGGCACCCTCATACATTGCTGGTGGGACAGCAAATTGGTGCAGCCAATATAGAAAGTGGTATAGAGATTCCTTGGAAAGCTGGGAATGAAACCTTGGTCTATACCCAAAGGACTTAAAAATAGCACACTACAGGGACTCAGCCACATCAATGTTTATAGCAGCACAATTCACAATAGCTGAACTATGGAGCCAAACTAGATGCCCTTGAGTAGATGAATGGATAGGGAAACTGTGGTGTATATACACAATGGAATATTACTCAGCAATAAAAGAGAATAAAAGAGGTAAATGGAAATAGCTGGAGAATATAATGCTAAGTGAAGTCGGCCAATCCCCCCAAAAAACAAATGCTGAATGTTTTCTCTGATATGAGGAGGCTGACTCATAGTATGCTGCCGTGAGGGTGGGGTGGGTAGGAAAGACGGTGGAATGCCATGGTCATCATTACCTAAGTACATGTGTGAAGACACGAGTGGTGGGACTCTACTTTGTGTACAACCAGAGACATGAGACACTGTGCTCTATATGTGTACTATGAATTGTAATGCACGCTGCTGTCATGTGTAACACATTAAAACAAAACAAAACAAAACAAAACAAAAAGACAAGCGAAGGGTGCCGAGGGGACGTGGAGAAGTGAACGTGGAGCACTGTTGGTGGGTTGTGGACTGCGACAGCCATTAACAAAACGTCACGGAAGTTCCTCAAAAGCTTAAAAGTAGAACTAGTATGTACTCAACCCCCTTCTGTGTCTCTAGCCCAAGGAAACACAGTCAGTAGCTCAAAGAGGTCCACGCAGCCAGGTGTTCATTGTGACATTATTCACAATAATCCAGATATGGAAACAAACTAAGTGCCTGTCTGTGAAAGAATGATGCGTCCGTCCATTTTTTTATTACTATAAAGCCCTGGAGGGTGGCTGCTGTACAAAAAGAGGCTCCTGTTGACTCTCGGTTCTGGATATGCAAGCTCCAGGCGCTTTACCCTGATGACCTCACGGAATCCTAATCACTTCCCAAAGGCCCACCTCCTCGTGCCGTGGGTGGAGTCAGTTTTCATCCTCTTTCCACCTCACAAAGGGGATCAAACCTCAGCACGTGAGGCCTGGGGACACACCTAACCCAGAGCCAAGCCAGGCAAGCGGTAGTGAAATTGGGGTACGCGAACAACCAAAGATCAAAAAGGAAGGAAAAGTTGCCCTTGGTGACAATGTGGATGCACCTGGGGGCCAGCCTGCTGGTGACACCAGCCAATCGCAGGACAGATGGGCTTACTGCACTTAGGTACAGCATCTCAAGTAGTCAAACACACAGAAGCAGAGAGCAAAGAGTGGGTGCCAGGGGTGGGGGCGGGGCGAATGGGGAGATATTGATCAAAAGCTACAAACTTTCAGTTAAGAAAGAACAAGGTCTGGGAGCTAATATACAGCATGGGTGGTGATGGATATGTTAATTTCAGCCATAGTTAGTACATAATTTATATGCATACCAAGTGACACATTATATACTTTGACATATGCGATCTACTTTCAATTAAATATTCCAAGAAGAGGAAAGAAGCCTTATCTGGTTCTGTCTGACTAAAGCTGATACTTTAAAAAAAATTTTTTTTTGGTACCAGGGATTGAACCCAGGGGCACTTAACCACTGAGCCATATATCCAGCAACCCCCACCCCACCCACCACCATTTTTTTGTTGTTTATATTTTACTTAAAGACAAGGTCTCACTGAGTTGCTTAGGGCCTCGCTAAGTTGCTGAGGCTGGCTTTGAACTCTTGATCCTCCTGCCTGGGCCTCCCAGCTGCGGGGAGGACAGGCACCTGCCACTGAGCCAGGCTAGTGGATGCATTTTCTGCTGTTCCATTCTCTCCCTGAGCAGTAAATACGTTGGTTATTCTAGAATAGAAACATGAAATTGATGCATTTGAATCTTAGAATTATACGGAAAATAAAACAAGTCTTCACCCTTGTCGGGGAGGGCAGTCCTCCAGACTTTGGGGAATAAGGCCATGTGGCTAGCAGTCCAGGGTCTAGGTCGCTAGCTCTGCAGCGGTTCTTCTGTTGTGATGTGAACATCTGAGTTTACATTTAATAAACTCAAGCCATTTTCTACAAATGATGTGATGCATATTCTTAACAGTAGGAAATAATCTAAGAGAGTGTCCCTTGCATCTTGTAAAATTTGACAAGGAATGGGATAAGTCTTGTTTACTTACTGTCAAAAACACAAAAAAATGATGTGCTCTAAAGGATTCCTAAATTGTGTGTGTGTGTGTGTCTGTGCGTGCACACGTGCATTACACCCGCACAGGTGCCAGGCCCTGCCCTGAGACCTCCCTTGCTTTGCGTGCCTACAGACACGGGCCTGAGCTGTGAGAGACGCTCCAGGAGCTTCGACTTCCTCCGTGGATTAAAGAAAGGCACAATTGTAAAACTAGACCAATCCACCTGCCAAATAAAGTAGGCCCCAGCAACCAGAAGCAGAAGCCGTGTTAATGGTGGAGAGAGGCGCTTAACGGCTGAAGGGTGGCTGGCGGCTTCCCTAGGCCCAGGAATCACGGCCATTAGACTAGAAAGTGCATATTTGTGAATACTATTGGGCTGAGTGACATGTTCCCTTCACGTCGTCTTCATTTGAGAAGGTTAATATTATTTGTCAAGTTTGGGGTGAATCGTGGCTGCAGTTTTATGAAATATGTTTTATGAAATATGTCGTTGACAGAATCTGTTGAAGGACTCAGGTGCCTTTATATGTGGAGCCTCTGATTCTTTACGCACACATCATTATCTCTACAGATGATGACCTCACAATTACTCTGTATTTTCATCTCTGGGCTCTCTGAAAAAGAGAAAGGATCAATATTAAATTGCCCTCATGTTCCTTCCAAATTCCACCACAGTAATAGGGTTGGCAGCATGGAACGGGGTTGACAACTGTATACGCTTCAGGATGCTGTAAGATCTGAGCCCTTCTTGTACCGCTGCTCCTTCGGTTTCTTTGAGGAGAGGTATTAGCTTGGCCTTTCTGATCTGAAAACCAGATGTGCAGACAAAGAGATGCAGATGGACTAGATGTTAGCTCATGTCTCTGAGGGTCCAGCTGGCACTGACAGACAGCAGAGTAAGAAACCAGGGGACTCAGGCAGGGCACACAGGAGATGGAACTAGTCTGTTGGTGGAGCAGGGCATGTGCACATACTAAGGGTGGTTCCGGCAGGAGAAGTTAAGGTTACCTGGTTTCCTTGTTCTATCCCATCCTGAGAGCATGATTTGGGGTCTCTGTCACAGTAACAATCTTAGACAGGCATTGATTTGTCCTTTTGTGAGAATTTTGCTACAGGTGCATGAAAATCCAAGTCCTATATCCTGATTGGAATCTGAACCATGAAGAAGGTGCTCTCAGCTCCGGAAGGTTGTCCTGACTTATTTTTTTCCAGTGCAACTGCTTTCCTAGTAAGTAAACATCATAATTCAGAAAGATGAATATGCATTAAATATGTAGGTGATAAATATAATTATTATAATATTCTATAATAATGTATTATTATTATATTAATATTCATGTTATATTTTAATAGAGATAAATATAGGAGAAATTTGTACAGTTGATTATTTGAACTTATAATATTTTTGTTGACTTGTCACAATAGACCCAACATATAAAATAAAAATATGCAAATGATATTAGATTTTACCGCAGTCCGGCTACAGCAAAATAACGGGGGGGGGGGGTTGACGAACAACTTGTGTAGATTGATACAGCAGGAGTGGGAGCCGTTTATTGTAGGACAACAGAGGTATTTATACATTCCACACAGCTTATCTTAATTAGCATAAACTAGATACATCAGTCAACCAATAAGGAATCTTCACACTTAATGGCTCGATGGCGTTACTTCACAAACCACTCCCTCTGGCAAAATGCCAGGCGCCATCCAGACTTGTTTACAGACTCTAACAAGATTTGTGATTTTATTTTTTAAAATAATATTCACAGTGAACAATCTCAAACTCATAGCAAAGTTGAAGGTACCGTGCACTTTTCCCCCTGAGCCATTTAAGAGCAAGTTGCTATCCTAATGTCCCCTCACCCCTGGACACTTCAGAATGGATTTTCTGCAAATAAGAGCATTTTCCTACAAAATTATAACACAGCTATCAGCATTAGGAGCTGGACATTCTCACACATTCTCCCACAGCCAGACCTGAGACCCGCTCTGGGAGGGGCTGCCGCAGAGCACTGTGCTGCGCGTCCCCGAGCTCCTGGCTGTGTTCATTTCAGAACCATTTCTCCGTCAGTCCTGGATTCGTGATCTCGACACTTGAGGACTGAGGCTTGGGGGTCTCATTTGGCAGAAGATTCCTCGACGTTGGCTGTTCCTTATGGTGAGATTGGGCCACATGGCTCTGATGGGCATGCAGCAGACATGGCGCTGCCTTCCCCCCGCATCCTACCCCATCTCAAGTCCCCCTTTCTCCTGACCTGCACTTTATTGGCTACGTCCTAGGTGGAGTGGTGTCTTGAGATGTGTGTCTTCCACTCCTCATCACACTTCCAACATATCAGCACGTGTGTGTGTGGGCTTGGAGTTACCTCTTTCCTTCAACGGATCATGATCTGTTAATGCCATTTCTATTTTAGGGCTGAAATGACCCCACTGGGAACCCTTCAGGCTGGTTCTTTGTCCTTTGACATGGCCCCATCATTCTTTGAGAAAGTCTTTATTTTTTTGGCACCAGATGATTTAGGCCCATCTTGGAACTTTTTCTGTCCCACCCTGGAACCAGAAATTTCTTCATGTCCTTTTTACTGAAATATGGGACTGAGAAAATGAGCGAGCTCTGAGTTGTGTGAGGAAAGCCACCCCCAGGAATCCTCCCCAGGACAGGGACAGAGAATCTGTGATATACACACGTTCACGCAAACACACTGTCACAAGCCCAACCGCTAATATACGCACACCTACAGCTACTGCTCGATATTTGTATATTTAAGAGACTGGAGAGCATCCGTTCATGCACAGATCTCTGATTCAAATCCAACACTGAAGGGTGAGTTGCTGTTTCTCCCTTTCTGTATTTGAACTCATTGTTGCTAAAGTGAGAAACTGGTGCCCATCTTAGGCTCTTATCCACCAGTCCCTCTGTGTGCCGTGCCCCTCCAGGGCAGTAGCCCTCCAGCCCACGTCCTCAGACTGCTTGGGTCCTAGAAGCTGGTGGAAAGTGCGCTGTTATACATTGCAACAAGTCTAAACTCCTCAGCAGCTCCCAGGGAGAGCTCCCCGTTGTGTCCTAGAGCAGTATGTGCTGCAGAGAGTTGCTTTTAGAGAGAAGGGGATGGATGCGGGGCAGGAAGGTTTTAATGCATCGAGGGAAGGGTGTAGCCTTACGTCCTTGTTAATCGGGGTCAGTTTGGGAGCCTCCTGTGCTTTAGGAAAGGGATTCTCTGCTTTCGGGAGCTCCAGGGACAAAGGTTCCAGGCTGTTAGTTCTTGGAGGGGTGTTGTCACAGGCCCTGGGAGTCGCTGCTCTATCAGAACCAGATTTCCTGTACAGACACTGTGGCCACCCCTTTGGGGCACTGAAACTCTTAAGAAATATGAGTTTGCATGTACAGTCTGTGGTGTCAGAGTGTGCAAGCGTGTGCAGCCCTCCCCATGACCCCAGGCCAGCTCGTGAGGAGGCTGGGAGCTGTGGTGAAGCAGGCCTTGGGACGTGCTGTTCCGGGCTGTTCTCTTGACTAACTCTCTAGCTCTTTCCATTTGCCACTGTGCAGGTCTTTTGTGGGGCTCTGGTGCCCAGCTGTACCTGGGAATTTATTGTCTGGGCACCGGTCCAGTCTCCCAGCATAGTAAGGCCTCAATGGGGCACATCACATCCCGAAGTGATTGAGCAGCCACACTCACCTCTCCTGTGTGGGATGTGGGCCTTGTGCCCTGTCCCATGGCTGCTGCTCACAGCTCTGACCTCAGGAGCAGATGCTCGGCTCCCCACACACCACTCAACACGGCTTTGGGTTGGGTCCGTCTCCCAATGGAGAAGCAGCTCCTTGCTGAGGACACAGGTGCTCCCGGGGACTGGCCCGAACCCTAACCCTAACCCTAACCCTAACTCTTGAGGACATGAGGACAGAGCAGGGCATGGAGACTCCCCGCTCGGTCCCATCTGTCTGAACTCCGCACTCCTGGTGGGTCCTCACCGGAGCTGACTCCAGCACACCAGCCATTCTGTGTCCTGCTGGTTCCTACCCCACCCACAGTGTGACAGGAGGTGCGGATGGAGAAAAGGGAGCAGACCTGACCAACTGGTGCTCAGTAGACACTTGCATCTAAAAAGTCCGCGGCACTTCCCAAGACTCAGGTCCTCAGCCGTCTCCAGATCTGCTCTGAAATTTTCTAGGTTATGCCATTGTTTGTCTCTCAAATGCTATGAAACAATTAAGAGAGAGTGTGTGTGTGTGTGTGTGTGTGTGTGTGTGTGTGTGTGTGTGTTGGGGGGGGGAAAGTAAAGATAAAAGTAAAGAAATAACAACAAGAGGAGGTGGAGGAAGGGGGCGAGTGTGAGCGTGGATTTGCCTATTCATCTGTGACCGCGGCCTGCGGTGCGTTGTAGTTTCAGAACCCTGAATTGGACTTTTTAGTTGACACTACAAAGCACAATGACTGTTCTTGTCTAAACTGTCTACCAGTTTTGTACGTTTTATTTCTCTAAGCCTTAAAATTGTGGGTCATCTGAGTTAGTTGGAAATTCACATTAAGACAATCAAAAAAAAGCCAACTCTGCCGTTCGATGACACAATCCAGACAGGCATTCCACAGGCCGCAGCCGGAGACGAACGTGAGCCGCAGATGGTTACATCCCCTGATGTTTACAAATCGGCGACGCTGTCCTCTGGACTCCCCTTCCTTGCTGCTCCTGGCCTGATCTCCATTATTCATGCTTCATCAACCCTTCATTTCCTCCGTCTTGTGATACGACCCAGAGTTTCCGATCTGCACAGCGCACAGAGGAGGGCACGTCTCACTCCTGCCCTGGTCTCCATCCCAGTGGATGTTTGGGGTGTGGCACTGCAGGGTCTGCTGGCCAGTTCTCCCGCGGGCACTTGTGTGTGTTGTGCGTGTTGGGTTAGGTGCACGTGGCTGACCACGCAGGTCTCCTTTCTTCCTGGAAAAGCCACCTACAACTGTGACCTTTTTGATTCCTAATTTGGAGCAACAAAGAAAGCCCACAGGTATAAGGCGGGTGCTGCCTGACGGGCCTCCGAGAGGTGGTGCAGCCCTTACGGAAGCAGATGGCCACAGTTCAGGACTCGCGTCTCCTTCAGAAGCACGGGGCCTCCTCTCAGTCTGCGGCCCTGGAAAGGAGACACTGGTGAGGGTTTGCTGTTGAAAACATGAGGGAGTGAACGGGCGCGTGCTGGGCTGAGGCTCGCGGATCCCAAGCTGCACCTCCCTCCTGCAACTGGGCCTTTTAGAACCTGGAGTCCTGGCATGCACAGAGGGTGCAGGGAAGGGCAGCTGCTGGGAGATTATTCTTGGCACTTTCATGAGGGTGGGCCAGTGGGTGAGTGGCAGCAATTCCTGTGATGTGTCACGTGGCAGATACTTCATCTCTGCACCACACTTCAGGTTCCGCTCGTCCAATATCATGGTCACGGGTCACACGTGGCTATTTAAGTTGTTAGTTGACATCAAATGCAACTAGGGTTCAGCTCCTCGGTCACACTAGTCATGTTGCTAATGTCCAAGAGCCACATATGGCTGGGGCGACTATTTTGGAAGTATAGAAAACACACTTCTGTCATCGTAGAAGCTGGGTTGACAGCGTTATCTTAGGTGGACAACGTAAGTCTGATTTATCGATAATCGACTTAGTAATTAAACCATCCTGTGGTTACACAGCTAATAAATACCTGCTTGTCTTGGATTCATGAGATGTCAGTTTTTCTGAGATTAGGCTATGGGTGGAATTGGGCAGGGTGATTGAAAACCAGCTAGGTGATGGACAGGGGTATATTGCAACCTTCATGTGACATTATCTAATTTAAAGATGAGCTGGAATACAGGTTTGTGTCATAGGTCAGTGAGGCTTCCTCAGTGTGTAGATCGAGGAGCCCACCAGCTGCTAGGTGAAGCCCACCCGAGAGCCTTAGCCAGGCCCTGGCTCTTCTCCCTGCTTTGCCCTGTGGAGCTCCCGGAGCTTTAGGTTCCTTCTGGGGGGAATGCCATGATATCCAGCGCTGAACAGACCTCAGGGCTCAGCGGGAATAATACAGTGATGAAGGATGGAGGCTGGAGGGAGGCCACGGGCTCACGGTCCCAGAGCAAGAAACTCAAGGAGGTGAGACTTGGAGCCACATCTGTTCACCCAGTCCACGGTCACTTCTGCGCTGCTGTGCTGGCTGTAGTAAAGAGGTAAAATCTGGTTTGGGATTTAGCGTCTTTCATGCATCCATTCATACATGTGTCCAGCATACTGGCACCGGGACCAGTGGGCAGTTTCAGACCCAGGGCTGGGAGTGCACTCGGGAGCTGACACTCCACGGCCTGTGTGTCTGGCTGAATCTGCCCTTGCACAGAACCAGAGCTCTGGTCAAGAGGCTCAGAGACCTGTGAGCCTCCCCGTAGGGGAAGCGGGTGAATTCTGCAGGTGACCAGTCCTGGCCGGAGCACGGCTCCCTTCTCTTTCAGTCTCCCAGAAGCATGGAGCTGGCATTATTTCCCTGGGTCAGGACCATGGTCCTGAAGCTCTGCTGCAACCAAAGAGGTTGTAGATGCCCCCAGGGTTCAGGCTACAGCAAAACCAATCGATGAGAACCATGGAGATGGACCCCAGGCACCTGAGATTGTTCAAGTTCTAGATGACTCTGGTCAAGGCTGAACTTGAGAACCCTGCACTAAGGAAAACAAAGCTCAAACAGAATAAATCATCTGTTTTCTGTTCCTTTTTCTCTCTCTTGTATCCCTTTTCCCCACAGTCCATCTCTCTTTCTCTCTGTCCCCTTCTCTTACTTCCTTTCTTTTATGAGTCTCTGATTTGTAAATTTCTCCTTTTTTGCCGGCTCATTTTATGAATTTACTTGAGAGGTTTTGGCGACTGTCCACTGTGGCCAGACACTGCATCAGGCGTGGAGGGTTCAGTGGTTTAAAAACAGAACAGAACAACAAAAGGAGCCACAGGAAACAATCCCAACAAAAGCAAGAGCCTTCACCAAGTTTACCGCCCAGTGGGGAAGCTCCTCATCCAGTGAGTGAAAAGCCAATAGAGCGTTTGGAGTTGTGACACGGTTTATGGGAAGGAAGAACAGCATGGCAGGAGAGGGGTAGAAGGGACCTGTTTTTCTTGGAGAGAGTCATGAAAACCTCTTGGGGAAGATGGCATTCAAATTGTGGCTGGAGAGATGAAGAATGTGAAGAAGAATGTTCTGGACAGAGGGACGAACCCAAGCTCTGGGCTGGAAAGATGTCAGCACATTGGAGGAACCTGTGGGACCCTCAGGGTGGAGGCGGAGGTCGGAGCAGGATGAGGCTGGACAAATAGCGGGCAGGACGGGCAGAGCTGTAAGGAGGAGGCTGGCGGCAATGATTTGCATTTTGAAAAGATCATCACACAAAAGTAATTAGTCAGATTAACGTAGTACAAATATTTCCAAAGTTAAGATTTGGTTAGAATAAAGTGACACTTGGCGGGGATCGTGGGGCGCTGTGGTCTGGCCGCGCGTTGCCACCCTCTCCAGGTGCAACATGGGCTCTGCCTCCTCTGATGGCCTTTGGCCTCTGGCTTGCCCCAGGGGTTTTCTGTTTGCTGCCCCTTAGCTCTTAGTTCTGAGATTCTCCCGGTGCCCTGGACCTTGCCTGGGGCAAATTCTTCTCTCTGGTGCTGCTGGAGGACACAGGCTGGGGTTCTCTGTCACTGGGTCATCCTCAGTTTGGAGCAGCTGTGTCCTTCTCGAGTAGGGCTTCTTAGTGGTCATCCTCTCCCCAGCTGTGGGCATCTCTAAACTTGAGACCTCTGATTTTCCTTTTCCCTTCCTCTAGTAAATGGGTTGCTTTGTTTTCTGCTCCTGTCTCCAGCTGGTGGCTTCTCCCTGGGCTGTTTTCCTCCTGGTGGCTTGAGCCTTGTGTTTCAGAGGATGCCGGGTGGGGGGGGGGAGCTGTGGGCAGCGCTCTGTACCTCTCCTGCTGCTGCTGTTTGCTTTCACCACCAGCCTCCAGCCTCCCCCAAGGTCCTCCCCTCTGCTGGCCTCCGTGACTCACACGGAGGAAAGTGGAGCTTGACATGACTTCTGTGGCTGGGGCGCCCAGGGTTCTAGCCCCATGCCAGTTCACCCTGGATTCCTCTTAGTGGCCTTGGGAAACAAAGATCACATCCTCTGTCCCTTCTACTGGCCCATCTTTCCTTACATTTTGCATTATTTGGTTATACTGAGACCCCAGCTCTCTGACAGTTTCAAAAACTATTGTGAACTCGAATGTTATCTGCTTTTTTTGTTGTTGAATTAAGCATGGAGCATTGCTGTTTCCAGCCGTCTACATGCTAAATAACAGACGCGATTCCCCCACTCTCACAATCTTCTATTAAAAACAAATAATTGGGATTTTAAAATCCAATCTAAAAACTCCACTTTTCATTTAAAAGCTTAGACCACCTCTGTTCCATGTAATTATTTATGCAATTGGATTCTAGAGCATTGAGCAGTTTGGCTTACAAAGGAACCACATGTTGTCATTGAGAACACCAGACTTGAAGTCTAAGGTCGTAGGCTAATTATTTTATTTTGACAATTCTTAACTTTGAGGCTTCAATAGTCACTTAATTTTCTCACCTCGATTTCTTTAATCTTAAAAGGGTGATTATGATGCTCAAGACAAGGGGCTACTTTGGTAGTTATAAAAATTAATATGGCTTGTATTGCATTAAACCATGTTCTGAATAAATATGATTTTATGACCAAGGAGGACACTGTGGTCCACTGCTCTGTGGACTGAACAGTGTGTGGCACTGTCCAGCCCCGTGCCTGCTCTGAAGGTGGTCAAGCGGGGCTTTTGATTGTGCAGCTGTTTCTAGGCATACTCTTGGGGTTCTCGTCACCCCTGGTACTCATTTGCTTAGCTGGCTCTTGCCAGGCTAGGCTTTTATTAAAAGCAAGAAATGCAGTTTATTTATCTCTGCATCCCTGGGTCTCTCAGGGCTCCTGGCATACAGCATATGCTCAATACATGTTTGTGGAATTGAATCACATTCTAAAAACAGCACTGGAGCTGTGGGCCCCCGTCTGAATGCAGATTGCACCCTGGCTGAGTGTCACTAAGCCATCAGGCACTTGGCCAGCCTCTTGGGGCTCTGACTCCAGAGCCTGGAGAGTGGTTGCCGTCGACATTGCCCGGACACCCCAACACCCAACGTAGCCCTGACTTGGCAACTGGCATCATGGTGAAAATTCTTTCCTCTGCACACGTGAAGCTTGGCTGTCGAGCCCCATCAGCTGCACTCAGAGCTCACCGTGTGGCCAGTTTTTGTGACTTTGTACGACAAGTCTCCGAGCTGTAATAACTGGTGCATTTTCCTGTGGCATTACCACCGTAGCGCCCCAGAGAGCACATGGTGAGACTAGGAAGTGGTCTTCTGCAAACGCTGAGAGAAGCTTGGTTTCCTTCACGAAGGGCTCCTTCCCGCCCGCTGTGGGGAACTTCGAGGTTCCTCTCTGAAACGTCTGTGGGGTTTCTGTGGTTTCGTGGTGCACGCCCAGGTTTGCGGCAGCTCGCACTTTCCTTCTGCATCTGAGTGCAGAGGCCCATCCGGCTCCCAGGAAAGCCTTCTGAGCTAGAACGCATGACTGCCCTAGGAGGCGAGTAACCCCCTCCTTTTCCTCTGCTCCTCTCCAGCTGAAATACCATTTTTTCCTGGCCATCCAAGGCTCATGCCAACCTCGTCCACCCTCCCAGTGTGTTCTCCTCCTCTGCACACAACAAAGCTCCAACCAAAGCTTCACCTACATAGTTTGTTCCTGTGGCATTTTGCTTTTGTACTGTTCTCAGGGATTATCACCTCCTCAGAGACCCATCCTAAAATTCTTCCTTTGTCCTACAGGAAGCAGCGCTTAGTGAACATTCGCCAACTCTGCGCAGACTTCACTCAGCATGTTGCACACATTTCACTTGGAGAACGTGCCATGGGGAGAAATACCCAGAAAGTCACCATCCAATGACTCCACAGGCATATTTTTGGACACTACATTAGACTCTTTCTTTGTAAAACACTGCCTGAGAGATTCTCCGAAGATTAGTGTTTATTTGGGAGAGCGGTACATCATGATGGGGATACATGGGCCATAGTAAACTACGAGCATGTTCAAGGAGCTTGGAGCAAGGGGAGGGTTTGAAAGGCCGATTGAGGAGGACTCCATGAGCTATTTTGAAGCCATGATCCTGGGCCATCGGTGTTAATGATGAGGGCATTCAAGGGTAAATAGCAAGGGAGGTGCCAGGCTGAGGTTGAACAGACAGTTGCTGGGCAGATGGCCTTGCAGAAGTATTCATTGTGTGTGGTGGGGGTGGCCTTTGTGTGAAGCTGTGGCTCTGACAGTCAACTGTAAGTAATTCTTGTTATCAGGCACACAGGCAGGAGAGCCCCTCCTTCACAACCTCTGGGGTTTATTTATCATGGTGTTTTTGTGTTAGGGCTTGACCAAAGTGATTCCATTTTGATTCTGACAACTTTCAAACAAGGCTGAGCATTCAGCCAGGCAGAAGTGTTTCAGACCCCAGTGAAAAGCTTTTTGACCCATAGCAGGGGCCGATTTGTACTGAGACACGAAAGACTGTGTTGGAGCTTCCCTTTGTACCAAAGGCCTAATAATCTGCACTACTTTACTCTCATCTGCCTGGTAGTGGGCCAAACCCAGATATTTTCAGTGACTGATTGACAGTTAGCCAGCACTGACCTCTTTGAAGACCTGGAGTTACTTCTTGGGGGAACCTTTGGTTTTTGTTTTATTCTTTCCTGAAGAGTTTGGATAAGTCCTTGCCCAACTTCATGAACCATGGAGAAGAGAAAAAGAAGAATGGATTTCAGAGAGGGAGCTAAGTAGGAGCAAGTAAATCCTGATGGCCACATTTAAGCACTCAGAAGACAGGGCTGAGTCTTGAGACTGATTTTTCTCCTGGCAAAGTGGCCAACTGTCCAATATTTGAGTTCATGAAGAATGACTGGGCTGGAGGAGGGGGAGGGGAAGACTCAGTGGCATGGCAAAATGCAGTCTCAGAGCCCCGAGGCTCTGCCCACCCTCACATGCTATGGTCTCCTTGGTACAGGAGGCAGCTGAGGTAAGTGTGGAACTTCACTCCTTGTTTAACGATGCTGGCTAGGTGTCAGCACTGCCCAGGCCAGGGAGAACAGCTGGCCCTCAGTCATCATCTATCATGCCTGTGGACTCCAGGGACCAGGACATTTACACTCAGAATCACAAAAAGAACTAGCAAATTAGTGCGCTGTTCCCAACCACCAGAGTCTTCATCCTGTCCCCAGCCTAGCCTCAAGGTCTGCAGCCAGTTCTGCCAAGCTCCCCACTACCAGATAGACTCCTACTCAACAGGGCCTTGCACTTACTACTTCTGGGTGGCCTTGGGATTGTGCAGAAGCCCATGGCATGATTCTGCCATGCCTGGCTATATGGTCTCATTTCATACAAGGCTTGCATTTTCCTATTCTATTTCAGATATGTTTTTCTTATAAACTGGGAGAGTGGTTTCAATTTAATTAAAAAAATTGGCTAGTGCTTCTCCTGTACTATGATTGAGGTAAAGAGAAGTGCATCCCTTATGAGGATCACCCTCACGGGAATGCCTCTTGCTCTTTGCCCAGGTAGGTTTGGGAGGACAGGGTATGATTTTCTCTAAGGTCTGCCTTTGCTCAGTACCTCCCATGTTTGGCTATTAGCTGACTTTCCTGAAGCGTCCCCGGGCCAGGCAAAGTGATGCTACCACACTGAACCTCCTAACCACAGCTTTATGGAGCAGGACATTACCATTCCCACCTCACAGAGGGAGAATGGAAATTCAGGCACATGAAGGTTCTATAACATATACCAGGCACCCTGAGCAGAGGGGAGGGAACATCCCAAGGACAGAGAAATGGGTGTGTGGAGTTATGGCCTGAACACATCTATGGGACTCCACAGCCATAGTCCCTCTTCCCAAGTGCTTTACAAATGAATGGATGGGTGGTCTGCACCCTGGGTTGGATGGCTCAGTAATATTTGTAGAGACAGGATATCTGACTGTGAACATAGACAATAATGAATTGCTAAAGTCCCTCTAAGATGCCCTGAGAAGGATTTGTGAACCAGATCAATTCTATTATCTTCAGGTGATCCTTGAGGAGGCCAAGGATTACTGAAGTATCACAAAATCACTACCAAGAGGCCAAGCCTGCACATGATTTTAGGTTAACTTAATGACAATCCATTACTCATTTTGATCCATCCTCTTGTCTTGATGGCTTCTCATTCTAAAACTTTATTAGTGTTTAAGTATGCTATGAAATATCACAGGTTTTGTCTAAAAAGGTCTACTAAGTGCATTTCAATCTCCGGGCACAAAGAGGGCTCATTTGTGAGACTAGAGCAAGTAGTTTCTCACCCTAAATTATGCAGCAATATCTGGATGAGTCTACAAGGCTCAATGTCTTACCAAAAATTTGTGATGTCAGTCTGAACTGGTATTTACAAATGAAGAGATGTTATTAGTGGGGTAATTTGGTTAAGTGAATATTGTGCCAAATTATCTCAAATTTATAAGGTAATACTTATAACAATTTTATGGAAAATTTGCTTCCAAAATTATACCCTTATAAAGTGCACACATTAATAACACACCACAAGGACACATAAATTATATAAGAGTCATATCCTTTCCCAGTTGCGTACATTGAATAATGTGATGTTTTTGTGGGAGGAAAAGGTATACTATGTTATTAAAACATGCTGGCATTTTAAAATGCTGCATTAAAATCACCATAGTCACCGAGGAGATGCAGAGATAATAAAGTCATAGTGTTTTGAACAAGATGAGATTTGTTCCTCTACTAAAAAGACATAAGAAGAAATAAGAACGGAAACAATGACAACAACAAAGCAAAACAAAAACAACAACAAAACCAAGCCCACGTAGACAGAGCGAGATGAGAGCTGAGGAGGGCCGCGCCACCTCTCATTGTCTTGCACAGTTTGCTACGAAATTATCTAAGCATCAGGAGTATGAGGAGTTTGTTATCCAGCAACAGCACAGAAACTGTTCTTTCCATCATGCCACAGTGAGGAATGAGCCCCACTCAAGGCTGGAGTGACAGGCTGTCGTGGTCAGGGGGCCCAGGCGCACCGTGTGGCCCACGGTTCCATCCAAGTTCCATGCTGCTTGGGGCACATTCTCCCACCACGCTTCTGTGCATTCTGATTCTTCCTCTTATGTTGAGAGCCACAGCCGAGTTGGGATGGCGCCTGGCATTTTGACAGAAGGAATGGTTGAGAGGTGACCCCAGCAGCCATTAAGATGATGATAATTAAGTTAAGCTGTGTATAATTGCTGTGACTGGATGATGCTGGATTGAAACAGGCTGTGTATTCAGTTGTATATAGACCCCTGCTGTCCAGCAATAGGGCGGCTCCTGCTGCCTCGGGTGCCCGCTACTTTTGAGTTCTCCTGGAGTTCCCATTGAGTTCCCGTTGAGTTCTCACGGAGTTCCCCCATTGGGTTCTCGCAGAGCCCTGCGGAGAGCAAAGAGAGTTCCCGGGGAGGGCGCGTGGAGTGCCGGTGGAGTTCGGGCAATAAAGTAGTTCCTGTTTGAACCTACAAGTGCCTCGTGACGGCTTGGTTATTTTGTGCCCAGCCAGACTGCTGGGCACAAAGTAGAATGATTCTCCTTCTTGCCTCGTCTCTCCTCCCCTTGGGATTCTCTGGGGAGCTCTGGTGTGTCTTTCCTGGTTGGTTTGAGTCCCTGTCTCATGATCGAATGCATGATTCTTGACATTGGCCTTACCAGCTGCACTGTGCACACTGGGGCTGGACCATGGTGTCTGAGCATCTCTGAGGTAGATCAGATGTCCTTTTGGCTTCTGGTCCCTTCATACTTCTTCAAACTAAAGACTCTTTTTTAATAGACTTAGATTTTAAATCAGCTGCCTCCCTTTTTCAGTGTGGAGGTGGCTACAATTGTGGCTTCATTATTTGTTATACAAATTTTATAGAAAGACTCGCTCATATCACATCAATCAGAAGCCACCTTCCATATCTGCCTCTGAAAAGTAACTCTCACTTCTGTAAAAACATCATCCCTCCCTCTCCCTTAGTCCTCCCCGTCTTTCCTCCTGGTGGATGGCTGAAGACCTGTTGTTCAAGAAGCAGAGCTAACGGCCATGGACACCCACCAGCACCATCAACACAATGGCGGATTTTCTTCCTCTTGACAGGAAGAGAGTGCTCGGAGCATCTTTGTGTCTCCTTTTGTTGGGTACACAGATACACAGTTTCCAGAGCCTGGCATCTTTCTGGGGGGCAAACGACTGGGTTTGGGCCAGTATGTGTGCTGGCAGGATGAGAATGGCATCGTCAAGAAAGGCTCCCGTCTTCCTGCAGCATCAAGAGTTTTCTCTCTTGTCTGCCGAGTGTGTTTTGCAGATCTAACAAAGGCTTCCTGGAGCCCCAGCAATGCTGGTGTCTAGAGGGAGAACTCCTGAAGCCTGAGTGGAGGGAAGCGTTGTGTCCACCTCCACCAGCCCAGCCCCAGCCCCCGCTGTGACAGAGCAGGGAAAGGAGAGACCGCTGAGAAGCTGCTGAGACTAAAGGGCTATTGATTAAAGCAAGTGGTCCTCTCTGATGGATGGGATCTCCTCAGTGGACTGACAGTGCACCCCAGACTCTCTGGCCACCTCTATTTCTCTCCCTGTATTTAAGATATTCCTTTCTTCTTGTGTGGCACCACTCCTTCCCCTTACCCAGGACACTTCCTCTCTTCCCAGCATCTACGTCCACTGCCACTGATGCAGGCCTAAACCTCTGTCATGAAACAAACTGAGACAGGAATAAAACACCCTGACTTGGACCCCTTTTGCCTTTAGTTGCCGTCGTATGGCTCTGCTGTCTGCACAGCAGACTTCTTGGAATGCGGTCTAAGCTGCTATTTTCTCAGTTAGGTTGGCTTCTAGGAGGATCGCTGGTGGCTTCTCTACCCTGCCATGAAACTGCTCGGACGCAGACCACTACCAGCCAACCTCTGAGTCCATCTGTCTGTGTATTTACCATCTATCTATCCATGCATTGTCTGTCTGTCTGACTGTCTTCTGTCTGTCCATCACCTACCTTGAAGAACTGTGTCACACTTATTTCACTTGCTGGTTCTGCACCACTTGACTTTGTCACTCCTTCCTCTTCCTTGGAGACATCTCCCCCCTGGCCTCCATGGCACTCTCCAGGTCCCTTTCTATCCATGTGGCCTTTGTCGAGTTGTCTTTAGGACTGTTTTCCTTTGTGCCTCTGAGCTTCCCAGGCCTCTGATGACCCTTTACCTCACTGTTCGAGGATGTGCTGCTGGGCACCTCTTCCCTCGGCGCCGACCCTCTACCCCTGGTTCCTCCTTCCTGCAGCCTGGTGCCTCTCCAGCTCCCGAAGTTGCCCAGTTGCCTTCTTCCTCTGTCCTGGGGCCACCCCTTGGGAACTTCAGAATCAAGTGTTTCCGGCCTGGTGGTGAACTTTGTCCCCTACTGTCCCTGTCCCCCTGAATGGCTTTGCCTTTGTCACTCTTGGCTCTTCCTGCTCCTTGACTCACTGTCAACCAGTCGACAGTTTCTGCCACCTGCACCTTCAGAGCTTCCTTGACTCTCCCCTGCTCCTCCTCTCCCTCCTGGCTGCTCCTCGCCATGAGCCATGTTCTTTGCCAGAGCCTCTAGCTGCCTCCACGACTGTCCTCCACACCGAGGTCCCCCAGGGAGTCATTCACTTAGTGCATGGAGTCATGGGGCTTGGGTTGGTCTTGCTCTCAATGCACAGCCCCTTCAGAAACACAGCCCCGCACGCCCCCCTCAAGTCCATCCACCAACCCCGTGTCGCCCACCTTAGCTGGGAAGACTGCACTGCTTCTCTTTTTTGTCCCCAGGGAATATAGCACTATTGCATTTTCCTCCTGAGGGTAAAACTTTCACGTTAAACATAAAGAAAAATTTGAAATAAGAAATTATAAAGAAGAAAGTAAAAATCACCCTCAAATCTCATTTCACAGATGTAACTACTGCGAAGCATTTGGTGATCATTGTTCTTGGTTTTCTCTCTGCACATATGCTCACGCAGGCTGCCACACACACTTGTGAACACACACACACAGCATCCCTCACTAGCCAAACCCATGTTGAACACACTGAATAAATAAACTTATGGACTCAGCTCATCTGGGGATGGGGCTCCCCTCTCCCCATGTGAGCACTCGTCACCCCCTCTCTCCTCATGAACAGAGTGGACCTGCTAGGCGGTGCCACCAACCACAATCCAGGAATGGAAGATGTGTTTGTATGTGTGCGTATGCACATCACAAATTTTCCTATGTCACAGATTTTCCAGAAGGGTTATATGATACATGCTCTTTTATCAATTGTGCCCTTCCTTTGAATGCTATGTCTGCTGTGGCTAAGATGCCTTCCTGTCCACTGAAGTATGTGGAGTCACAGAAGCAGCTACCCAGCTGGGGACCAGCTTCCCAGCACCTGTGTCTCTGTGGAGCCAGCCACCAAGTCCTGGCAGGTGAGTCGTGGGTCAGAGTAATGTCTATTGACTTCCAACCCGTGGATTTTTGTCTTCTGCTGTTGGCTGCATGGATATCAATCCCAGGTCACCCTTGAGAGCCAGCCACATGGGAAGGGTGACAGGACTCTGTAGTCTGGGCCCCAAGAGGCAGTGTGGAGTGTAACTCCTTCCATCCCCTCCACCCTTGAATTGGATGGATGGAGAGCAAATCTCTACTTTCTTAAGTCATGGTCTGTCTCGGTCAACAGATTTATTTCATCATTTTTACTTATTGAGTTCTATTTCATTCATGAATTGACCAGAATTTTTACCCAGCAATTGATGGATATTTCAGTTATTTATGCTTTTTGTTTCTTTTATCTTCTTCTGCTATAAGAACACTGCAATGATTTCAATGTATTTTTCACAAGATTATTTTGATCCATATGGAATTTATTTTGATACAAGGAATGGGGAAAGGTTATGGCTTGTATTTTTCTCACCTGATTGGTTACATTTTCTAACATTCACATCCTAGTGACTAAGAGGTGACAGAGCAACATGGTTTCCCATCAGCTTCCTGGTCACAAGGCAGGATGAGCACTGTCAGGAGTTGCTGATGAGGTTTGGAGAGGCAGCAGGCAGAAGGGCCAATGCAGCAAGGAAACAGGCAGAGGACCTGGGGGACGGCTGTGCGAGGTGTCCCCCAGCCCTTCCGGCTCCTGGCTGTGAGACGGGCCACTGTCCCAGCATCTGACACTGGCCTCATCATGGAAATCGGGAGACTGAGGAAGATGGCCTTGGACAGCACCAGGTCCTCAGTTAGCAGACAGGCATCTCCGACAGTGACCATGAAGGGTCACCCTGAGGCTGGGCGGCGTCTGCAGTGAGGGTGTTGGTCCCTCACTGAGCTGAGGAAGGGAAACCAACTTCTGCTGCTCACTCATCTGGGGATGGAGCTTCCTTTCTCTGAGGGAAGGTGTCCTGCGATGGCAGAGGTAGGGGCCGGAGTGATGGGTCACACTGCGCAATGCCTGGGTCACCGGGAGCTGGAAGAGGCCAGGAAACCTCCTCCCACGTGGGCTTCAGAGGGAGCACGGGCATGCTGACCCCCTGATTCTGGGCACACAGCTTCCAGAACTGGGAGAGAGTAAATTCCTGTGGTCAACCACCCAGCCTGCGATCCTGTGCTGTGACAGCCACAGGAAACCAACCCTGCCCTTGCGTGGCCGCTTTTCCTCCCCGGCCTTTCCCACTTCCCTACCAGCATTTTCTTGTCTGCCCCCAACCAATGCCTTATCTGTCTACCCTTCAGGCCACCAAACCCAGCTGTCCCAGGGATATAGGATCTGCGGAGATTTTCGTGGCTTTTCTTGTCATTGTTGGCAAAAGTCCTGAGAAGAAAGAGTTCAGTTGTGGGCTTGCAGATCCTCCCAGAGAATGGCATCTGAGACATTAGCCACCTGAGGCCTGTTGTCACTTCTGGCATTCTGGAACATTCTCAGATGGCTGATAGCTCAGGGGATGTGGATCTCAGTGACCCAGAGCCTTGGCTTCCGTCTGAGGCTGTCACAAGCCACCGCACACCAGGCTTCACCATGGTGGTGCAAGCTCCCAGGAGTGGCTTCTTCCTCCATCACCAGGGTTAGGTGAGAGGGTGCCTGCAACCTAGCAAGGTGCTGCTCTGGAAGCCCCTGAGGCTGTCGGACTATGTGAATAACCATGATGCTTGCAGACATAAAGACGAAGAGAGCTTTCAATGCCATATTCGCTGAGCAGGAGGGACACAAATCTTGCTGTACTGCATGGGTGATGGAGTTAGCCTTCCTTCCTGTTGTGGGCATTTGGCAAACATACTCCAGCAGCCATGGCCACCAGAAGCCTCCTGCTCGTCCTGGGGACAAACTGTAGGCCAAACACAGGGCCTGGCCCATAGAGGTTGCTGTGTCAATGCAGGTGCATGGACTAATTATAAAATGGATGAGCAGATAGATTTGGGACACAAAATGAAAACAAATACTGAATCAGTAAATATCAATGCTGAAATTCTAACTCTTAGGTGGTAACTAGGTTTTCTCGTCACTCCAATATGCCGGTTATTTGAATGACTCGTGTGCATTCTTTCTCAGTTCTTTGTGTGATTTGGCACAGCCAATGGTCCATGCCCTCTGATAGGTGACCTTCTGCCAATCCTTTTGAGCTGGAATTTGGGAAATCTTCACACACACTGACTTCTTCAAGGAGTTTGACTATCCTCAAACATTCTTTCCCAGGGATCATCAAGAACTGAGTCCTCTTTGATTTCCATGCGTGATCCCAAAAGAATACACAGAATCCATGAAAGGACTGAAGACATTTGGGAGGATGGTATCAATGGGTTTCTAATATGGTCCTCAGGTCCCTACCCATGGACCAAAAGTGGTTTACACAGAGGTCTTCATCCACAGAGACAGCTCAAGGGAATTGATATCTGTTCAGGAGCAGGAAGTCAACCAACGAGACCATTGTCTTCTTTTGCCTGTGGACAGAGACCTGTGGCCCCAGGGCAGCCTCACAGCTCTCTGCAGAAAGCCCAGGGCATCTTCACAGACAAGGCCTCCTTGTCAGCCTTGAAGTCCCACAGAGCAGAAATGGTTACTTTTCTTGACTGGAATTCAGTACAGACTGAGGCAGTTGTGAACATGTCACAGTCTACACTCGGGGCTCCTTACAATGGGCCATGTTGCCTTTATCCAGAGACAATCCTCTTGGAGCAGAAGATCCTCTTAAGGAACCCACGTCCTTTGCTCACTATACCTGGAGGTTGGGATGTGAGAGCTGAGAAGATGTCAGTCTCTACAGGTTATCTGCCGCTATCCAGCAAATCTCCCCAAAATGTAGCATCTGCAAATATCAAATACTTACCGGGAATGAGTTCTTTGGGTGGTTCTGGCTCAGGGTGTCTCATGAGGTCTCAAGCATGAATTCTCTCGCTGTGGTTCCCGGGCCGCAGGTCCTCACTTCTGTTGATTGGAGAGAGCAGTCCTTTGCTCTGTGAGAGTCCTTAGGGCTCTCCTAATATGGTAGCTCCCTTCTCCTGGAGTAGTTAGGTTTGGGGTGGGGTTGAGAGAAACAGAGAGAAAGAGAAGGGATGGGTGGAGCCCCCCAGCCCCCAGGACGCAAGCCGCAGTCCTTTTTTACTCTTATTTTTGAAGTGATGCCCATCACTTCTTCCATGTTCCTATTCATCAGCCCACATGAGGCAGCCTGTGCAGCCCAGCAGAGGGGAACGTGAGGGCAGGAATAACTCGGGGTGCTGTCACAAGCGTGTACTGATGTGCCCCAGGATAGAGGCTCCGTTCTGAGAGCGAGAGCTGAGAAGGAGCAGGAGGTGCAGATAGGAGAGAGCTGGAGGCCCCACAGAGCGCCCCTGGCTTGCTGTGATGAGATACTGTCCTGCGTGCAGCGAGGGCAGTGGCAGCTGCTGGCTCTGTGGGATTGGGGGAGGCTTCAGCACCAACCTTGGGAGAGAGCAGCCCTAACTTGCTGACTCCCACTGAGGTGCCAAGAAACCACGAGGAGCCATTGCTGGAATGAGGGGACCTAGTTGCTGCTCTCCACCGCCAACAGCTCTGCCGGAATCAAAACTCAAGTCTCTAACCCAGAAGACGATTCACAGGCGTTTCTGTTCAATTAAACAGTTCCTCACTTGGGACGTGGCAGGTGACCAGCAGCAACACAGCCTGCTGTGCAGGGCTCCGGTGGCCTGTGCTTCCCCACCGTGACCCCACCACTGCCTTCACAGCTGTCCCAGGAGTCCCAGGCTTAAAGACACAGCCAACCGCTGGCATGTCAGAGCTGCCCTGCATCTGCTTCCCTGTGGGCTCACTTTAGCCCTTACCCTGCACCCGGAGCTGTGTATTTCAAGGTGCCGAGGTGGGGTGGAGCTTGGCATGGGTGTCAGGCACATGCCTGGTCACAGTAGGTAACCAGCTCCTGTGCACCGGGGGCCAAACTCAAGTGCAAGTCTGACTTCTCTGGAGGCAGGTGAAGCTGTGTGAAGTTGCCACTGGGGGTGTAGATGGTGCACACACGGCAGTGGGTCCCCAGCGGCCTGCTGTCACTGCTCCACCTCGGGCCAGCTGCACCTTGCCTGGCTCCTCCACGTGCTCCTGGAGCAGCAGGACGAGCAGCACAGACTGGCCGTGGGAATGGCCCAGGCCAAGTATGCAGATAACCAGGTCGTGATGGTCACTTTAATGATGTCATTCTTTGTCCCAAGAGGACAGGATCTGGGTTAAGTGAGCACTCTGATCCTGCTGTTTTGCTTGCGGATCCCTTCCAGGAATCAGGACCCATCTGGAGGCAGGGCGGAGGAGGGCCTCTGTGTTTTACCATCTCACTGTCCACATTTCCAGGAATCCCAGAGAGTGTGTGGTTTGCTCACCGCACCAAAACCCCGTGAGAGGGGATAAACAAACTTTTATCTCCATGGTTCCAGATTTGTGAGGTTTTTATAAAAAACGAAATAAGTTCTAGCAATAGGATTTTCTCAGAAGCCAGTCTGCCTTAGTATCCTGCTCACACCCCTGTTATAAAACACATCTTCAGTGAAAACCTAAAATTTTTCTTATCTCAGTTCACGTGGGAACATTGTTTGTTTGAGGGTCAGCTGAAGAGCAGCTTTCCTGATGTGGTTTGTTGTTTATGTTATAAAAAGCCAAAATGGGCTTCTCTGCCTAGCCGAACTTCTGCAAAATATTCTTGTACAGGTAACCACCATCCTCCTTTGCTCAAGCCAAGGGTTTTTTGGTCTGCAAGATTTTGTTTTGAATTATATTAAATGTGCAATGAAATAATCACAGATTCAGATTGATTTAATTGGGTACAAAGTTCAAATGCTTTCAGGGCCCAGACCACCTCAGTGGGGAAGCCAGTGTGGGGGAGGAGGGAGATTGGGATGGAAAACAGAGCTCAGACTGTGCCCAAAACATCAGGTGCAATGCCAGATAACCCGTGGCCCTGGTTAGAGCATGACTGCAAGCCAGAGGCCTTTCAGCCTGAGGTCCCAGCTCCAGTGGCATTCAGGCAAGGTTATTTCTTGCCTTTCATTTCTGCAATTTGGAGAGACTCAAATCTCTTCCGATGTGCCCCCTACCCAACATCCCAGGATATGGGACTGGACTGAGAGTCACAACAGCGCAGGCAGCTTTATGACCCCAGTGAAGTGCAGCAGGGACTTGAGCTGTGGTGCGGGTGGAGGGCTCCTCTGCAGGGTGAGGACTAACGCAGCTCCTGAAGGCTGACAGAGGTGGGAGCTGGGCCGAGACGACCTGGGGCTTGTGTCTTCGCCTGTGTTGACTGGAACCCTGGTCAAATGTCTTAGTGTCATTTGTTAGGAAAGGGATTTTGGGTGCCACCCTGGGAGGCTTGTCCCGAGCCTTGATGGAGTGACACAGTGCAAGGTCAGAGTTCAGTGAGGGTGCCTCTGCTTCTGAAGTCTTGCTTTCTTGCCCACAGAGACGTGAGGGGTTGGATGGTGGGGTCAGAGGATGGAAAGTTTAGGAAGGATACTCTGGGCTCTAAGAGTTTGCACGCTCTGTGTCGTCTCAGCTCCAAGGGCTTCTCTGCATGTTTCCTGGGTGGTTTTGTGGCTCTGTCCCTCACCTAGTAATGCCTGGCACAGCGTTGCTAGATGAATCCACAAGCTAGACAGAGGCTTCCTGAGTGCACTTCCTCCCTAAGATAGTCAAGGACTGGCATTTCTTCCTATCTGGAAACGTGCTCTCAGCCTGGGTGCTGGGTCCTCTTGGGGTGACGTCACCCCTCACTTCTGAGGCTGAGTCTCACGTGGATCATGTAGGTTTGCTCCACAAGTCCCATCTAAACCTCACTTGTCCAGCTGGTGGAGATCCACATTGCCAACTCCATGCCACCCTGTTGGACTGGGTCAGCACTGTTACTTCTGCCAATCATGGTGGCTTCCACTGGTGACATCTCATAGAGCTCCCAGACCACCAAGTGCTCAGTCCCGCCCATGACCCATGTCATCGCCATTCTCCCCTGTGCCCTCTGTTCTCATCCCTGAGCTCGGCACCTCCTCTCCAGTGGTATGGCCTTCCCACAGGGCAGCTGCATGCACCTCATCCCAACCACACTTCAAGAGAGCTGTTGTTATTCTGTTCAGGAAACTGAGGCTCAGGAAGGTGGAGCAGTGTCCCAGGTCACACAAATTCTTCACATCCCAGGTCTCCTATCTTTCCTTGAAATCGGAGCCTCTCACATGTGGCTGAGAGTCGTCCGAGGACCCAGTGAAGGCCTACCCCATAGGAGCTGCCGATCTTTGCTTACTGACGGATAATTCAATAATGTGCAGTTCTACATGGTCTAGGTGTGTAGAGTTGTCTATTTTGAGTTTTTTAAAAAATCCTTCCTAACAGAATGGGGAAATTTTGTGAATTCCACTTGAGAGACCGACTCTGTTTTGTTTTTATAGTGGGAAAGATATTAAAATGACAATGGAGACACGTTTTTAATAAAATTATTATTTTTTGCTTTAATGTTGGCCAAATTCTAGGATTATTATGTGTAGATCATTCTGTTTTAATTAATATCTGCTCATCACTGTGGGGAATGAAAAAAATATATGACTCAAGATCACTAACTACTTTTGATAAATGGCTTGTGACTGTCAGCAACATGGAATCACAGACCTCAGCCATCATTAGAGGATGTTTTATCTTCGCTGGATACTGGGAACTTGTTAACTCATTTTATCAGGACACTCACACCCTATCACATCACGCCCTGTTGGACTTAATACGTCTCTAATTTGGCAGGAAATGTTAAAAGTTTCCAAAACATTGGGAAGTGAAATTTTTGACTCAATCTGCAGCTTAAGCATTCTCCGGGAGCTGCGAGCTCACTCACGGGGCACATACTGCCACCCAGGTGCGCAGTGCTTCCCCTCTGCCCAAGAGACCTCCCCACGACCTCCTGGCTGGGCTGTCTGGTGGTATGCGTGGCCCCTGGTTACACACGTTTCTAATACCGACTTCTCTGCTTGACGTTAGCTGGTTTCCACATCTTGGAACCACAAGCAGATTTGCAGAAATGTTTCAGCAGGAGGAAGAACAACACCTTTCTCCACAGCAGATCTTCTGGTTCTTGTGTGACCCACTCAATTCTGCATTCATTTGTGTCAGAGAGCTGTGAATTCATGCAGCACCATGAGTCTTGCTTCCACAGCCCCGTGTAGTGACAGAGCTGTCCTGAGGGCCCTAATAAACTGCTGTGCCCAGGAGAGGGTGGTCTTCCACGTCCCTGTCTGTCACTCAGCAGAGTGCCAAGGTGTCGGGGGATCTGTGAGCACCCCCACCCCTGCCGCAGGGGCTTCAACACAGCCCTAGGACTCCTCCCAGCAGCCTTGGGGACCCTCCCTTCCTCCAGCTCCCGCTTCCCTTCCTTACCCTTGCTCTGGATCGTTGCCCCTGCCATGGCTTGGGCAGCACGTTCCTTTGGCCCACGTAAGCAAGGCCCTGGCTCAGGGCCTCCCCAGGCTGTGCCCCTGCCCACACAGCAAGGCGGTGGTGTGCCACAGGATCTGTACCCATATGGGGCCCACCTCCTTTTCCCACCTGCTAGACAATGCTGAGTGCCCGACCTCAGAATTCCTAACACAACAGTCCTGAGTCTCATCTGATGGTCTGCATGGGCTCATTCCAAGGGTGGCTCACCGTGGTGCCAATAGGTTGCACCCTGTCAGCATAGCGGGGGGCTCCTGGGGAAAGAACAGGCTTCCAGGCTGGGTGGGAGTCATGCTCCTTGGGCCTCTGTGAGTGAGCAGTGGGCAGGGGAGAGATGGATGTGGGAATGGCAGCTCCCTGCACACTGTCGCAGGACCCACAGACGTTGGGGTTAGAGGATCTGCTCCTCACGGGCAGCCTGCTACTGCGTGCCTTCAGCCATTTGCACCCAAGGGTGGATTAGAAGGGCCTGGTCTTCATGCTTCTGTTGCACTGGAAGCCTGGCTGCTCTCAGGCAAGGCTTCAGGAAAATTTGGCCTCTGGACAAGGTCTGCCTTTGAGGTCAGTGCTGGGCTGACTTAAGACTTTCCTGCAACCTTAAAGCTGACTCAGTGTCCATTGTCATTCCAAGGGATCCCTGAGCACCCTCTGCATACCTTGAAGGAATCTTTTGCTGAGTGTTGATGGGAACGCCCCTCACGCTCCCTCCGGCTTCCCTCCTTTCCTGCCCCTCTTCATCCCCATCTCCCATTACTGCTGAACACCACAGAAGTCCTGGCTGACCCTCCTGACTGCAGGCCCCTGCGATGGGACCCGAGCAGGCCACACCTCCAACAGGCGGCATGTGGACTCTCCAGGCAGGGAAGGGGCAGGGCGTGAAAGTGCACGGACGGGGCTGGGGATGTGGCTCAAGCGGTAGCACGCTCGCCTGGCATGCGTGTGGCGCGGGTTCGATCCTCAGCACCACATACAGACAAAGATGTTGTGTCTGCTGAAAACTAAAAATAAATAAATAAATAAATAAATAATTTAAAAAATTCTCTCTCTCTCACACTCTCTCTTAAAAAAAAAAAAGTGCATGGACGCCCCTCAGCCCCCAGCGTCCACAGACTCCACCCCTCACCGCACTCGGCACCAAAGACAGCGCCTCTGCTGCCATTTTAGAAATGAGAGCCCGATTCTCGGTTCTTTCACTCCGTATCCCCGTTCTCCCTTCTACCTCAAACATCCTCACATGACTTCAACTCTCTGAAATTCTGTGTGACCCAGGAGATGAGCGTCCTTCTCTGTTTTCCTCTGACTTTGCTGTGGACCACATGGGAAACTGGGTTGGGCTGACGCTTGCAACGAGACCTATACGGTGTGTTCGAGGGCAGCACACACCACACACATGCCTACACACATGCACATGTATGCACACATGCATGCTCACAGAATTTTGATTGACAAAGTGATCACTGATTCTGAGATCAGAAATATGGGTCTTTATTTGGCCCTAATTTGCCAATTTGCAGAAATCCCACAAGCCCTGGGCTTTGGCCAGTACACTTCTGCCAGCTCCCCTCCTGCCTGGGTCCAGGCCCTGCTCATGCAGATCTTTTGAGGTCAGTAAAGTAGAAGATCAAACTCTTCTCTCTTCTCTTAGTGGTTTCCAACTCCCAAGCCAACTCTTACCTCATTTGAATAATAAAGTCCCTGTACCCTCTATTTACTCCTCAGTGAGACGCAGGGCCTCATTTCTCAGACAGTGTCTCAATTGTAGGGTGGCACTCTCTGGCCCTGAACCCCTGTCCCCACTCCAGCCCTCCTCCTGGGAGGCTGCACACACTGCAACTAAGAAACAATTACATTGGCTGGGAGGTTGGTGATCTAGAGCAGCCTTTCATTTTGACACTTGCAGAAACTGGGTTCAGAGGAGGAGAGTGATGCATTTCGTGACAGCGGGGACAGAACAGAGGTGACTTAGTTTCCCAAGGATGTCTCTCCTAAGCTCAATTTTTGGATCCTAGTTTCATTTATGACAGTCGTTGTTACTCTTTTACTTTAAGGTCCTGTTGGCCCCCACACATGCGTTTCTGCCCTGTTTTGTTCCTTTATTTTTTGCTCTGGTTTGTAAGACTATAGCATAATAAACTATGGATTTTTTAAAAAAGTCAAAAGAAAGGGCCAAATATAGATAAAATGAAGCCATAGAGAGTTAATCATAGGAACGTAGGCCACAAAGTCCCACTTGCTTAGGGATGTTGGATTGAGGTTAAGATGTGGGCTTCCCGGCAAGCCAAGACAGGGAGCGCGGGCAGTTGAGGATCCATCCACCCACGAAAGAAAGGATCCGTGGCTCAGAAGCCAACTTGGTCCAGCCATATTCTGTCTTCATAGTTTCTTTCGTCTGGGGACCCAGGTGTCATGTCCCTCTTCAACGGGGGTGAGTTTATTTTCCTCCTACTCATTCCATCCGGTTGCCAGACCATGCCCCGGCTTTTTTCCAAACCCAGGCACAGCTCCCCCTTTGATGGCTGAACGGCGACTTTCCTTTGGTGACCAGGCCCCCTGGGCTGTCCTTGCTCTTGCCCAGAGCTGTCTTCCTTCCCAGAATCAGGCTGAGGTGCACCGTGGGGAGCAGCTTCTGCTGGGGATGTCTGCTGGCTCCGTGGGCATTTGCCAGGCTGAGCAGCTGGACGCACAGGCCAGAGCCCCGCCCCGCGCTGATGGGCTGCTCCCCCCTTGGCAGCTGTGAGGAAGACAAGGCAGGGAGCTGGGGTCTCCTGTCCGTCACTCCCGCCACCGCTCTGCCAGCAGACGAGGCTGCAGGGAAGCTTGGTCTCCCTGCCCTCAACGCCGGCTTCAAGTCAGGATGGCTCTGGGGTGGAAATGGAGCTCAGGGGCCTGGTCCCAGCAAGAATCAGAGCAGGGCCGCTTCCTGGAGCTGCTTATACACCATCCACCACCCATGTTGTCGTCTTTCTGTCTTGGCCTGGTTGTTCTCCACCTGCGCATCCTGGGCCAGTTTCCACAGATAACTTGGAGTGACATGAAATTGCAGACAATGCCAAAGGATAAAGTGAGGAAGGAGCCCAGTGCGCCTGCCTGGCACAGGGTGCCTGATGATGAGCGGAGCCCGTGGGTTGCGTGGCGCTCCTTTAGCCTCTAATGATGTGCTGCTGCCATTCTCCTCCAGCAGCTTAGACCCTTCACGCCCCTTTCTCTTGGGCATCTCGTGGATTGACAGGCATCTCCCGGACTGCGGGGCTCCCGTGAGCATGCCCAGCCAGTGCACACCATATGACTGTCTATAAATAATATGATGTTGGTGTAACACAACATGAACCTGTTTGCTCTTGGGAGGCAAGGACCCCCTCTGTGCTCGGAGGCTTTTGTATTCTGTGTTGTTTTCCAACCTCTGCCAAGGTCATGGAATTCACTGGGAAGAGCTGAAGGATTTCAAAGTTTAGCCATCACCATTCACAGCTCTGCCTTTTTCCCAGGTCTCTGTGGCCTGTCCAGGGATAGGGTGGGTGGAGATGGTGTTGGAGAGACAGTTGAAGGGTGCAGGCGGGGCAGGGGGAAGATGGCAGAGCTGGGAGTAATCCTGGACTATTCCACATCATCATGCTGGGTGAGCTGGGGTCAGCTCCTGTGTGCCTCTGGGCCTCTGTTTCTGGAGCTCTAAGAGGGCAGCACTGACTTAAGTTACCCCTGGTGTCCCTGCAAGGGGAAGCACTTCAGAGTCTGCCTCCTTCCTGACAAAGGACTTCCCTTGAGGAAGACCTCACTTTGCCCAGCTTGCAGATCTTACGGCTCCGACTTATATTTAGCTCTTGGTTCCTAGGGAGGAGCTCCTGGGGCTCCTTCATAGCTGGTTACAGAAGCTGAGAGGGAAAAAAGAAAGGTAATGAGACCCAGGTCAAGTGTGAATCAGTCGCTAACTCCCCCACTGCACACACAGGAAGTCATCCACAGCTGCTGCCCAGTGACATCAACCTCCGAGCCGTGCAAGGGGCCCAGGGAGAATAGCACACACTGTGCGCCCAGCCAGACCACCTCCACAGAAACCCAGGCTTGAACACACAAGCACACATCCCCATAAGCCATCTTTGTGTTCAGCGTAGCTCAGAGCCTAGGTGAGCAGGCAGTAGGCCCTGTTCACAAATTTTGTCCTGGATTTTGTGTACACTGTGCCCGTGGTGTCATGGAGAAGGGGAGTTGGAAGGGTATTTTTTTTTTTAATTACAAATGCAAAAAAGACTATCTCAGGTTCTTATTCATGCTCCACAAGAGGAGCAGGTGAGTGTGGCCTCACTGGTGGATATGACCACCCACTCCTTTCAATTCCCCACACATTTAGTGCGTATCTTCTGTGTGGCAAATATTTTGCTAAATTTCCAAGAAAAGGAATCAATAAGACAAGGTTTCAGCCGTGAGGGAACCCAGAGTCCTCTGTAACTGACAGGAGTGGCGATCACAACACAGCATCACAATATATGAGTACGATAGTCGGCTTCCTGCTGTGTGACGAAATACCTGAGCTAATCAACTTATGAAGAAGAGAGGCTTATTCTGGTTCATGTTCATGGCTGCTTGGCCCAGCTGCTTAGGGCCTGTGGCAGCACAGTATCCAGGGTGGGAATGTGCGGAGGGGCTGCTTGCCTCAGAGACAGGACCTCTTCAAAGTATGCCCCCAAGAACTTAACTCCTTTCTAATAGAGCCCCCCTCCTGAAGGTTCCCCCATGGGGTGGGGACCAAGCCTCCACCATATGATCTTTAGGGGTCACTTCATATCCAAACGATAGCAAGGGACTTTCCTAGGACCTTGAATTAAAAGAGCAATCATCAAGATCCATAGGGGAGTCAGAGGAAGCTTCCAGGAGGAACTGTTAGGGCTAAGACAAGAGCATGACTTGTTCCTAAATTCAATATAATCCACCCCTCTCTATGATCATTGCTTTTTTATATCTTGTTTAAGAAACCACCATACAACATTTGAAGGGATAGGTATATCATCTCATAGTATCTTGTAAACCCTTTATTTTAATTTTTAATTGGTGCATTGTAGTTATATATAATGGTGCGGTTTGTTGTTACATTTTCACACATAAAAGAATTTGGTCATTCTCCTTTCCTGGCCGCTCCCCTCTCCCTTCCCTTGCCCCCCCCCCCCGGCCCTTTTCTCCCCTCTACTGGCCTACCTCCACTTTTCATGAGACCTACCCCACCGCCTGCCAGATTTTTATCTTTTTTTCCCCTCTAGCTTCCACAAATGAGAGAAGACACACAGTCCTTGACTTTCCAAGTCAGGCTTCTCTTGCTTAACATAATGCTCTCCAGTTCCATCCATCTCCTGCAAATGGCATCATTTCGCTCTTCTTCATGGCTGAACAAAACTCCGTTGTGTGTGTACACCACATTTTCTTTATCCATTTATTCACTGACAGACACCTCGGCTGGTTGTGTAGCTTGGCTATTGGGAACTGTGCTGCTATTAACATGGGTGTGCCCATGTCACTTTAGTAAGATGACTTTGGTTCAGATAGACACTGAGGAATGGGATAGCTGGGTCAGAGGTGGCTCCATTCCTAGGCTTTTGAGAGGCCTCCATACTGATTTCCATTGTGGTTATACTGATTTGCAATCCTACCAACAGTGTGAAGGATTTTTCCCCACATCCTCGCCCACACGTGTCGTGTCATTATTTGTTCTCTTGAGGACTGTCATTCTAATTGGAGTGAGATGAAATCTCAGAGTGGTTTTGATTTGTATTTCCTTGATTGCTGACGATGTTGAACACTTTTTCATGTATCTGTTGGTCATTGTGTGTTTTTCATTTAAGAAGTGTCAGCTTAGTTCATTTGCCCAATTATTGATTGGATTATTTACTTTTTGGTGTTACGTATTTTGAGTTCTTTATGTATTCTGAGTATAACTCCCTTTGGGGGAGTAGCTGGCAAGGGTTTTCTCCCATCCAAGGACTCTCTTCACACCCTTAATTATTTCCTTTACTGTGCAGAAGCTTTTAATTTGATGTCACCCCACTTATTGATGTTGGTTTTAATCTCTTGAGCTTTAGGAGTCTTGTTAATAAAGGAGGTACCTGTGCCAATGTGCTGGGGCGCTGACCTTAGGTTTTGTTCTAGCAGTTGCAGTTTCTGGTCTGATTCCTCCATCCACTTGAGTTGACTTTGGTGTAGTGTGAGACATAGGGATCTAGTTTCATTCTTTACATATGGATATCCAGTTTCCCCAACACTTTTGTTAAAAGGCTGTTTTTCTCCAGAGTATGTTTTTGACACCTTTATCAGAGAGCAGGTGACGGTATCTGTGTGGGGTGTGTCTCTGTGTCTTCTAATCCATTGGTCCACACCTCTGTTTTTATGCTGTTTTTGTAATTAACCCTTTGTGATTTTGCCTTCCCCATCTAGGTGGATCCTGCACCTGAGCTTGATTTTTGTGTGTGGTGGAGTAGAATCCAATGCCACGCTTCCCCACGTGGATACCCTACAGCAGCCCCAGGGGAGGGGCGCGCCATCCTGCCTGCCGACTCCCTCACAGAAGCTCCAGAGTTTCGCCACCGGCGTCAGGATTTCTAGAGAATTGGACTGGCATAGGGAAGCTCTCTTCAAATTCTCTTCTGTTTCAAGTAATTTTCCATCATGAGTCGTTACCGAATGTCATCAGATTGGTTTCTCTATTCATTGGGATCACGTGGGCTTTCTCCTTTAATCTAGTAAAGTGGTGAATCACACTGATCAGTTTCAAATGCTAAACCAATCTTGAACCCAGGTGTCAGTACCTCTTGCTTATAGGTGTATTTTATCTAGAGCACATATTGTACATATTGTAGGATTCGAATGTTGCATTTTAAAGGTGATTGCATTTATGCTTAAACATCTGATTGTTCTACAACTTTTCATTGTTTTATGAACCCTGCTGTGTTTGGGTGTCAGGGTACACCTACATTCTTATCTGTGGATAATACTCTTTCTCTTCCATTCTCAGGAAGATTTGGGGAAAGATTGGTTGAATTTACTGTTGAAGCCATCTGGGCCTGGAATATTCTTCATGAGAAAACCAATCTTGCTATTAATTCATTAACATCATTTCTGTCAATTTTGGTAGGTTCTGTTTTTAGAAGGAACTTTCTCATTTCATTTAAATTTTGATATTGTCATAAAAGTGATAAATGCCTCACATTTCATTTCAGATGATGATTTTATAAAAAGCTGATCTTCTCCTTTGGGAACTCTTCTCTTGTGAGTGATCAGGAGCAAAAAAAGAGGAGAGAAACCCAGAAACTCATATCCAAGAGCACTGTCCAAATATAGAGCTCTAACGTGGGATGTGAAAAGTCGTAGAGGCTCTTGGGTAACGGTGAGCAATGGCGGAGGGGTGGTGCTCTGCAGCTTTCACACAGTCCCAGGTGGTGACTGTTCTCATGGGCTCTGGCTTACCTCTTGAGTCATCAGTAAGATTGTGGAGCGCAGGCAAGATCTAATGACAAGGCACTGTGGAGCGCCCCTGTTTCCTCCAAACAGGGACAGGTCCTATAAGGTGGTGATTTAGCTAAATGAGGTCCTAGGCTGGGATCGTCATCCGCTTGGGACTGGTATCCTTTCCAGAGGAGGAAGAGGCACCAGGTCTGCTCCTGCCCAGGGAAGACGCCCTGGGAGGACACAGCAGGAAGGGGCACGGAGGCAGGAAGGAGGCCTTAGTCCTGCTGAACTGAGGAAGAGCGGGACCTAACACCACCAGCCTCCAGGGAGGTAAGAAAGTAAGCGTTGCGGTTCAGTCCCCCAGTGTGTGGCACCTTGGTGTGGCAGTGGAAGTTCCAGAATGCCGCTGGCAACGTGCAATACTTCTAGGCTCACGGGTGTGTCTCAGGGTGGGGAAAGGGTGCAGAAAGTCTCTGACTCCGAAATACTGCTTAAAAGACTTAAAAGCAGCACACTACAGGGACACAGCCACATCAATGTTTATAGCAGTTCAATTCACAATAGCTAAACTGTGGAACCAACCTAGATGCCCTTCAGTGGATGAATGGGTAAAAAAAATGTGGAGTATATACACAATGGAATATTACTCAGCAATAAAAGAGAATAGAATCATGGCATTTGCAGGTAAATGGATGGTGTTGGAGAATATCATGCTAAGTGAAGTTAGCCAATCCCCAAAAAACAAGTGCCGAATGTTTTCTCTGATATAAGGAGGCTGATTCATAGTGGGGTAGGGAGGGGGAGCATGGGAGGATTAGATGAATTCTAGATAGGGAAGAGGGGTGGGAGGGGAAGGTAGGGGGCAGGGGGTTAGCAAGGATGGTGGAATGTGATAGACATCATTATCCAAAGTACATGTATGAAGACATGAATTGGTGTCAACATACTTTAAATACAACTGGAGATATGAAAAAATGTGCTGTAGATGTGTAATGAGAATTGTAATACATTCTGTTGTCATTTATTTTTTAAAAAATCAATTAAAAAAAAACTTTAATGTTAAAAAAAGTTCACCTTATAATACTCAGCATTTTGTCTCACCATGACACTCTGGAAAGCTTGATTCCCAAGAAGATATTGTAGAAAATGAAAGCTTGTCACATTATGTAATTTTAAATTTTCATTAAATCTGAGAGTAGATTATCATTAACTTCATTAAATATCAGTAAGAACTACATTACTATTTAACAAATCTCTAAGTGTTTAGTGAATTAATATCTAGTTATAAATTTAAGATGCCTATTTTAATGCTTCTGTAAGGACAAACAGACAAAAGGGTGTTTATTATTATAAGAAAATAAATAGATTTATTTAGTAAAAAAAAAAAGAAATGTATGCATATGGAGGAGATGTCACAGAAATGAGGAAAAAAGATTCAAGCAGAAGCTTGGAAGTGACAGAAATCTCATTTCTGATAGTGGTCATCCTGGGGCCTTATGCCGGGGTGAGGTTGGAGATGGAGGTGGGGGAAGTGGTCCACTCTGAGCTTCAGCCAAACTTGTAAGACTTCATTACTTGAGCTGGTTTTTCAGGTGAATCATTCTTCATCTTTGTTTCATGTCTTTATATCATTTTGTTTGCTTTTAATATTTCCTAAAATATTGAAAACAAACAATAAATATTACCAATAGTCTATGATTTATTTAATAAGTATTAAATCTACTTTTCATGACACTATTAGAAGGTAAAGTGATCATACACACACACACACACACACACACACACACACACACACACGGCTTTATTTTTCAATGAGTTGTGTTGGCATGGGCCTAGCCATCCTTTCTGGCCTGGCCCCCCTTATAATCTGACTTTTGCTTTTGCAAGGTGACTGGGTTTACAGCTGTAAGACTTGATTACTTTAAGAAAATGAGATGTCTTTAGTGAAAACAGCCACAGGTAACATAGGGTTTCATTTCTGTCACAGGGTGGACCTTCAAGGAGTTTTGCTACTGGTTCCATGATTGTCCTTGCAAGCTTTCAAGCCCCATGCTGTTTAAAATAATTCTAAAAACAAATTCAGCTGCTAAAACCTAAAACCAAGGAGATGGAATCAGGAGATAGGCTTTGGAAGGCGTCAGGTTCCTGTAGACAAGGCCGGTCGGCAGAGCCCTCGTGAAGGGGAGTAGTGCCCTCATAAGAGAGGCCCAGGAGAGATCCTGCCCCTTCTGCCTTGGGAGGACCCAGAGAGAAGACTCCATCATAAAACATACGGCAGGCCCTCACACAACTGGGTCTGCAGGTGCCTTGACCTTGGACTTCTCAGCCTTTAGAGCTGGGAGAAATCACCTGTGGTCATCTGTAAGCCCTGGCCTGTGGTATTTTGTTATAGCACCCGAATCAACCAAGACATTTGTCGGCTGCTTCACGTTCATCAAAGTGCTCCCAAGGTCTTAGTGACTCACCACACTCTGCTATTACAAGAGGAAGACTTTTCGCTCATCACGACTTGAAGGTCTCAGAAGGCAGGGTGGGTTGGCCGGCTGCCTGCTGTCCTGGGAGCAGGCAAAGTCCAGGACACTGAGTATTATTCCCTAGATGACCTACTGTGGGAAGACCTAGAGGAACAGGGTGCTGTTCACCAAGTGTCAGAGACTATGCAATGCAGGAGGTGGCACCTACAAATACCCCCCAGATGTTTGGTAAAGTTGTGGAAGTGGAATGCCAAAGGAGACTGGTCTGACCTGGAAGGCCAGGGGACCAACGAGCACAGCACGCTGGAGACCCGGGAGCCAGCGCTGGTGCTGCGGAAATCATGGAAAAGGCTCTGCTGTGGCTTGTGGTAGGCATATCCCCCAAATCTCATGTTTTGGACTTAACCTCCAAACCACGTGTTGATGGCTCTGGAGGCACAGCCTTCGGGAGGTAATCAGGATTAGAAAAGATCATCACGGAGGCCCATGGTGGGACTGGGACTTTGCAAGACCAAGGAAGACCTGAGTCGGCCCAGGCTTGCTCCGTTTCACCATGTGATGCCCCTGTTGTGATCCATGCAATGACTAGGCCCCAAGATGACAGCCAGATGCCAATGACATGCTCTTGGACTTACTGGCCTCCTGCACAGAAGCCAAATACAAACTACCCAGTCTCGGGTATTTTGTTATGGCAATGGAAAGCAGACTAAACCAGTTCTTACTGCAGATTCAGTTTAGGCTGATTTAACCAGACTTCAAAGGCAGAGAAAGTCCTGTCCAACATCTGGCTACATACAGTGAAGGGAGGGAGTCAGGAACCAGGGCCGTCCTATTGTGAAGGTGCGGGAGCTCTAGAAAGCAGAGAGACAGTTGCCCCAGCAGGTGGTGAGGCTGCAGGTTAATTCTAATGCTCCTTCTTTCACATAGTTTCTCCTTCATAAACCCAACAGCCATTGAACCCCAGGGACAAGCAAGAACTGAAAGGTTCTCTTCTAGGATCCAGATGCCGCTCTGGTTTCGCCACCAGCAAGGAGGGCTGGTTGGGGGCAGAAGAGCTCCAACCAGGGTGTCAGTGGCTGGTGCAGCAAGGTGATTTCTCTCTCCAGTTCTCTGGGTCTCTCGTGACATTTCTGAGGCTTGGCACCACCTCCACAATCAGTCTTAATTACAGCCTTCCCCGGTGGCCTGCTTGTCCTGACTCAGCCAGTGTGCTGAGTCAGCGGGAAGTGATCTCACCCACTCTGTGGGAAGTTCCTACATTGTAATGGGGAAAACAGAATCCAAATAAGCTACATCAAAAAGAAAGTTCTCATCAGCAAGAATGGGAGTTTGAGACACTGGAAGTAATGGAGGATGTGGAAGCCTTTACAATGGGAAATATTCATTTTGATTGAGGAGAAAATAATATGCTACAAAGCAACTTACAGACAGGCAGTCAGATCAAAGTCTCTTGTATTTTGGTCACACTGGCAGTGACAGAAGTTATAAAATAACAATTGTCTCTAAAGTAAGGTTTGAATACTCTAAGGGTCTGAGCTTTCCTTAGTAATATAGGTAACTACCAGGGCTGAATTGGATTTGTGTTTTTGTTTTTTTTTTAAAAGTCTCCCCTTCCGTCTCCTGTTTCCAAGGGGATTTTACTTTCCAAAGATACACTGCTTATGGGATGTTGGCGCTCTGATTTTGGAGACCGTATGTTCTAGGTGTTCTGGGGGAGATCTAGGTTTCCAAGACTGTATCCATTGTTCCCAGTGAAGCTGTGATGGCCCTCTGAGGGGACACTGCCTGTGTCCCAGGGACAGCGCTCAGAGCGCTTCACACACGAAGTCATTTATTCCTGCGTGGCAACCCTTGAGGTGGACGCTGCTGTTTTTATAACCTTATCGATTTGGAGACCCAGACTCAGAAAGGTGGTGACTTCTCAACCTCTCCTGGTCAGCATGGCCGTGTTGGGAGGGTGGGCCTGTCACTCCATCCTGCCTCTGAGAGGAATAGTGCCCCTGCCCAGCTGTAGGATCTTGTGACCTGTGGTGGGAAGCATGCTGCCCCTCTGACTCCCACCTCTGAATGCCAGTAGAGCCTGTGAAGGGGTGGTATGCCTCCCCTGTGGTTAGACCACCCACGGGTCAGTTGGCCTTGAGTTGATCTAGGTAGATTACGCAGGTGGGCCCTACTTAACCAGGTGATCCCTCAAATGGCCTTAAAATGGCCCTTTCTCAAGTCAGAGAGTTTGGGAAAAAAAGAGGATCTACAGGGGCGTGGGCTGGCAAGGACTCGGGCTCAGCCCCTTAGAGCTCTGTCCCCTGGCTGCCCTCTGGCAAGAAGGCAAATCTTTCTCTCACTAGCCTCTGCAGTGGGGCAAAGCTGGCTGACCTGCACTTGAGCCCTGTGAGACCCTGAGCAGAGAACCCAACGGAGGTGCTAGTCTGCTGACTGTGGAGACTGCCCAGTCTGTGCTGCACCAAGCCACAGCCGCGGGTGACCTTTCATAAAGCAGCGGAAGACTCATAAGCCTCCCTCCTCCTCCTACCATCCTTCTTCCTTCCTTCCACAGGTACTTGCGAGGCCTTTGTTAGTGCATTAGAACCCATGCTGGGGAGTGGGGCTGTACCCAGCAACGTCAGAAGAGCCCCTACCAACTTTGGATAAGCCCCTACCACGGTGCATTTATAAATCAGTGAGGGCAGAGATGTTAGTCACAGGACCCTGACGCACACGTGCTGTGGCTGAGACCATGGAGAGCCTGCCCAGGCTGCGGGGAAGAGCCCCGGGGTTCTGACCTACCTGAGAACCCAGCAAGGTGTGACTCCAGGCCAGCAGTGAAGGCATGAGGTGGAGCAGATCGCCAGGGACATAGCCGGGAAAGGACCCTGCAGGTGGAGGGGACAGCAGGGACAAAGTCCTTGTAGAGACAAGAGACACTGGAGGGTGAGGAAGACGGCGGGCCCCACGGCGGCAGCATAGAAATGAGTCGGGATCCAGCGGGGTGCGGCCTCAGCGCCACGGGAAGGAGTCCTTCTGTGCAGACAGGGTGGCCCATCTACAGGACCCCACGACTGGGTGACTGGGAGCCCAGGCCACAGGCCTCACATTTCCGGGGCTGGACGTCCCAGATGAGGACTGCAGGGTGGAGCCAGCCAGGCCCTCCTCTCCCGGGCAGGGCAGGGCAGAGAGGGCAGTTCTCCTTGGCTCCTCCGTGCGGTCGCATTCATCCCTTCGCGGGCTCCACTTGACCACCTCCCACGCCCCAGCTCCTAACGTGCTGTGGGGTTTAGAGCTTCAGAATATGAATTTGGAAGGGACACAAGTATGCAACCCATAGCGAACAGAAAGCCAATCGTAGGAGACTAGAAAGCAAACAGACTGCAGAAACAGGGAGAGAGCGGTGAGTAAGGTCCCCAGCCGAGTGAGCAGGGGCTCTGGGCTGGGCGGGGGCCCGTGGGGAAGCCAGGTTAGTGGGGACGTGAGGGGGAAGCCGGAGGTGGGCTGGGCCACAGTGAGAAGAGCAAGTCAGCCACCTACAGTGCTGTCTTCAGGTCCTGGTGGAGGAGAGAGGTGGGGTGGTGGGTGTGGAGGAGGAGGGCTTGAGTCCGGTTGTCCCTTCCCGGCGAAGGCTCCGATGTGCCCGGTGGAAGCTCATCAGGTTGCAGCAAGGGTTCATGCAGGAACGCTTTCTCTGCAGCCGGGATGCTGAGATCATTCTAGTGAGCCAGATCCCCGAAGACCAAACGGCCAAGACGAAACGGCCACCACAGAACCTTCTGGAGAACCCCCACTACCCTCTCACCTATTTGAGCAACTCAGATTCCTCTTGGATGAATTTTTATACAGTGGGTAGCACACACTGCTTCACTATAAATCCAAATAACGGAACACTTAAACAACAACAATAATGGTGCAGGTTACATTTATTTTGTACTAATAGAATATGAGATAACAACATCTAAATGCTTGATAGAAGGCTCACTGAGCCCCTATCACCATGACCCCAAGATGAGAAAAAGACTCAGATGATACCTTAATGAAGTCTTACATTAGGTCCTTTAATTCAGGCCTCAGTTTTAGCCATTCTGGACCAGAGAACTTGTGACTGCACTGATCCATTAGATTACTGTTCATCTTATTTGTTGGGTTTTAGCTGAAATTCTTCGAACCGTGAAATTTTTATGCAAGCAAATCTGGAAGGCGAATTTTTATCTGAAAAAGAAATGAAGGAGATTTCACATTGAATTATGAACTCATCAAATGACATGAGGTAGCTTAAGCTTTGGAAATGAAGGCGGGGCAGTCGGCAGCCTGGAGATGGTGGGCAGTGCTGTTGGGCCCCGAGTCCACCCCAGCAGGTGCCTCTGGGTATTCGACTTCGCTCTGGAATCAGAAGAACGGGCCAGGTCTGTGTCTGTCACAGACCACCTCTGTGACTCTAAACAGGCACGTCTCCAAGGGCTGCTGTGATGACTAAGGGCGTACAGGGGACAGAGAGTCTGGGAAATTGTGACCCAAAGTAGCAATGGCCTTTCTCAGTTGTCCTCAACCTAAAGGGGCTGATCTGAACTCCAGGTCTGGGTCCATTTTCTCTCCCAATAAAGTCCTACCCACTCAAGAAGTCAAGTAACAAAACAGGGAAAGCAACTATCACGTTACCTAAGAGCCTCCTGGGAGCTCGTGGATCGAGTGCGGGAGTTCATAAAAAATCCGAGCATTTCCTTGGTTTTCAGCTGCTATCTCTGACATATGGGAGGCTGTAATTTCACAGGGAAGTGAAACCTTACCTCCTACCAGGTGCCAATATATTTTAGGCAAAGAGATATTGCAGCTCTGGAATTATTGAAACCCTATGTTCTTTCCCTCCAATTGCTCCAGGCAGACGTAAAAAGTCACATTTTTGAAATCAGCCTGTGACATCATCGGGACTAGCTGTAACCAAGGTGACAGTCTTGGGAGGGCTGGCATGAGAGACGGTGGTAAACATTCAGGCTGAGGAAAGATGGGGGATAGCCCTATTTTTAGATTTTTGTTATGCAGGTCTATACTGAGTCCTTAAAAATCGTAAAACTCTCAATTCTCAAGCAGATTGATATTTCACGGAGCCGCAATCTACAAAACTTCTTAAAACCTTGCTTGCTGTCTTTTTCTAGCTGTTAACCTCTCCAGAGTTTAAAGATCCAAAAGTGGATTGCTCGTGCCCTCTCTATGCCCCCAGCTTCTTCTCATTTTAAGTTGGTAATTTACTTAAATAGCCTTCAGTTCATCTAGGAACTGTTTCAATGGAGCAAAACTACGAGGATGGATACGCTCTATGGTGTGAGAGCATCTTAAAGATGTGTGTGTGTGTGTGTGTGTACATGTGTGCACTCACGTACACTCACAGGACTGCGTGTGTGTGTGTGTGCCCCTTCCCCACCAAGGAGCCAGCAGTGTGCCCAGCATTCTCTCTGTTCCTATTTCTGTCCTTTGTCATCATTGCTATAACTAAGCCCACTGTCATCTGGTAGGAATATTTACCCGCTAGAGCTGACTTGGCCAGCCGTGCATGGACATCTGGAGTCTAGACTTGGCGGCTCTGTGGGCAGGCTCGCGTCCCAGGGCTCCAGCGGCCCTGGGGCTCCATTGCCCGGCGCCCTGCTCTGTTTACATAGCTGGTGGGCTGCCTCATCAGTTTCAGCTGCCCGACCTCCCCCCGCCAGGACTCCCTGCCCCCTGCCGTGTCCTAGTTCTGACTGTGCCCTTTGGATGGCCACCAGAGGGGCCCCTGCCCCGCTCCCTTCAGCGAGCCCCTCCCACTCGGGTGCTCCATCTCAGGATGGGAAGGGGCCCGAGGATTGGAGGTTCTGCTTCAGAGCTGATGGACTGCTTGGGTTGGGAAGAAGAGGGTTAATAGATGCACAAAGCATAAAAGAAAGAATCAGATGTGGTGAAAAGGGTACAGAACTCTAAATACAAGATGTGGGTTCAAATCTTGTACTCAGCCGTCACACAAGACTGTAACCTGGAGGGTCTCTGGGGCTCCAGGTCATTAGGTGTGAGTTTGTGGAGGGTGGCAGGCTCCCAGAGCTGCTGGGAGAAGCCCACTCCTACCGAGGCAGCTTGCTCGGCCAGTGTCCGCCTCCAAGGGGAGATGAAGAGGGCACATGGATCACGTAGGCCTGTCTGTTGACCCAAGGCAAGGAAGCACGCTGCCGTATTTGCTGGAAACAGGGCACTTGCTTGCTGGGGCTGGGGTGGAGTGGGAGTCGAGAAGACTGCGAAGGGGGCCGACGGGCAGCAGCACCTGCCTCTAGATACAAGGTGATGGGGAGAAGGCAGCCGCAGTCTTGTGGTGGCAATATTTATGGTTATTTTTCCTCCTGTTACTTTTTATAAAATAAAAGTGTCATGCAGCTCTGACGATGGGCAGGTGACTTGGAGAATCAGACAGAAACCCCTCAGGAGCTGACGCCCCTGAAACGTTGTGTGGTCTTGGGAGTTCTTAACACCCGAGCGTGGCCCTGTTTTAATGGTAATGGGTCACATTTAGAGTGTGTTTTCGCATAAGGATGCTGTTACAGACCACAGCAAAAATGTAATTCATATACACAATAAGTACGATTGTAATAAAATGACACCTGCTTAAATTTCTATAAAAATAATTATTTGGATGTCTATCCAGCAAGCAAAAGCAGGTCTTTGAGAAATTATAGGTTTCTTTTGGAAAAAATCTACCTTCTGGAGGTCTGTGAACCACGGCCCGAAGCCCACTAGACAGAAACTGTGTCTCTCACTGTGTGCCTTAGGCCCCCAACGATCCACGACCTGGCTTTTCACAGAAAACACTCGTTGTGCCTGTAGTTATATAAATACATAGGTTTTCAAAGGTGTGCTCGACTTGTTTAAAATTAGAAATATCTGTTGGTAAAATCTATCATGATTTTCCCTGGCTGAAATCCATCTAACACTCGCATTACCATAGACTCAGCCAAGAGAAACCCAAACTGAACATACGCCCCGCTGAACACCGCTCCTCGCCGGTTGCCTGTGGGTCAAGGCCCGACTAAGCGGTTCCTGTGCTTTGAGATCTTCCTTGGTCCTGTGCAATGAAATTTCCCTTAAAATAATTATTCAACCTAAAGCACCTAAAACTACAACCCACAGATTGTTTGGCTGCAACTGTATGGTTGTTGCCACAAAGAGACATTTGGAGCCATTCATGGACCAACAGCCCAAGAGTTCTGATTTAGGTTTGGCTTGGATTTGACTGAACCAGCTATGAACTTCCAATTTGTTCACTAGCAGCAGAAATCTATCAGGTTGACCAGACATAGCATTTCAGTTTTAACAACATGAAAGTGTAATCACTCAAAGGGATAATTGATTCATATTATAATATCATTGGTTGTACAGTCAAGAGTAAAAATAGATTTTTAAAGTTGAGTATTTTCAATACAAGTCCATCAGTATTTGAGATTCTACTTTAGACTGAAAAATGGATAAGTAAACTTTGACTCCAAGGAGACAAATATATATATATATTTTTTGTACTGGGGATTGAACCAGAAGTTCTTTACTACTGAACTAAGTCCCTCTATTATTTTTTATTCTTTGAGACAGATCCTTGTTCAGTTGCTTATACCCTTGCTATATTACTGAGGCTGACCTTGAACTTGTGATCCTCATGCCAAGGCCTCTTTAGTCACTGGGATTACATTAGTGAAAATTTGTAGTAAGCAATCTAATGAATAGTCTTTATTTGCTTCAGTAAAAATTGAGCCCAAATAAAGAAGGTGGTTCACACAGGTTCTTCTCTGTCACTACAACTGACTGGAAGGCAAGTCTGTGCTAGGAAGGGTTTCCTGTGTCATCACTCAGTCCCAAACAACAGCTGGAATTACTCTGTAAGCGTGGGTGTATGTGTTTGCAAATGCGTGTGTGTGTGCACAGGGTAGGTATGTATGTACCTTTGTGTATGATGAATGTGATCATGTATGTGTGCATGCCTGTGAGCGTGTTTCTGGGTATCCATGAATATACCATATGCATACATGAGTGTTTATGCATGTGTGGGCGTGCCTTGGTGTGTGAGTGCATGCAGGAGAGTGTTGCATGCGTGTGTGGGCATGTATGCCCATGCAGAGTGGTCTAAACATGATATAAGCTGATGTCTGCAGGTGACAGAATAATAACACTGACCCTTTTGATGGTTGCTGGTTCAAGGGCTGGGAGCAATGTGGAAATCTTGTCCCTACTGGTGATGACAGGTTCCAGTGTTCCCCAATTACACTTTTGCCTTTGGATGGAGGTCTCGCCACGTTAGCAGCAGGCCCTGATTTTGAGTCATGAGTTGCTCTCCCCCGTACTTGGGCTCCTTCTGAGCCTGATGGACAGGAGCCAGAAGTCTATGGAGATGCTGGCTCACACCAGGCTTTCTCTGTGACAAGCTGGTTTGGCACATGAAGTGGGAATATCTTCATTGTCACCAGCAGCAGTAGCAGCAGCAGAAGATTCTACTTTCCTGTGACGTGCCCACCCCTGTAATTGGTTTTCTTTCATAGAGCCAAAGACAAAGCCTGCCTTTCCAGGGGTGAGCCCTGTGCTCAGGATTGGGGGGCCTTAAGAAGACCATTATTCCCCAGGTGAAGGAGTCAAGACTCAGACAAGGCCTTACTTACACAAGGCAAGGCCATGTCACATCAGTAGAGCCAGAGAGAGACATGGCATCTCCTGACTTCCATTTAGGGCTCCTTCTACCATCACGTGCTTCTTGGTCTTCTGAAAACAAAGACCATTTAGCTACGGTTTATATTTTGGGGACATTAGTAACATGGTCCCTGGCATATAATATACGTGAAAAAATTATTATTGGAATGAATTAATGAAAGAATGAATTGAATTAAATTCTGGGAGTCTAGAGAAAGTCTCTCAAGGCAGGGAACTGTCTACATTATCCTTCTGTAGGAAGAGAGAATTTAGACATCACACCTGGCACGGTTCTGGGCACATGGTCCTCAATGAATTCTTAATAAATTATTGTCACTGTGGAGACTGGCCATGTGCTATTCTATTCTGTTCAGTATATATCTAGCTTTGCTGTTGGCCTTAGGAAAAGCAGATTCTATTTTGTAATATAATCCGGGTGAAAGTAGGAGCTAGAACTTTCCCTGAAGGAGCCCCTCAGCTTCAGATATTTTACGGACAGGCAGCCTTCTTGTGTAGCTGTGGTGACCACCCTTTGTGGAGGAGGGTGTACTCTCTGGGTTCGTCTGTATCAGCCCCTGAGGACACCTGCTTACAGTGATCCCACCGCAGACCCCTTTGAACCAGGGACAATGACTTCTCACCACCGTCATTGCAAGGGTGAACAGCTTCCCATTTGGAGCACTTGACCAACTGTATTTCAGTCAGTCAAAACCAGAAATCGGTTGATGTAGAACATACTTAGTGGGCTTCCAAAGCCAATGGTGGTGCAATCAATCTAACTACTAACCAAAATGAGCTTGTGATGCTTTATGGATTAAAAATGTCACCAGTTTTCACACAAGTCATCTCATTTATCGTTCCGATCTTATGAGATGGATACCACTTCCATTTTACAAATTAAAAATTGAAATACAAAGTAGGTGTCAGTAACATAAGAGAAGAATCCGGTGCTTTTAGGTTGTCAGCACAGCGAGCCAGTTCCTCTTCATGCATGGGCCAGTAGAGACTGGACCTGGATTACTGGCACCTAAGAGTCATGTCACCCTTCTTGTGGGTACCTGCTGTGTAACACACCTGCTGTTGTGCAGGTTGCAGAGCCTGCCTTGGGCACCCAGAGTGGAGAGTATGTTGGGGGAGTGTAGGAAAAGGAAAACTAGTAGTAAATGGTGTTCAGATGGGTGGGTAGGACTGGTTCAAATCCCACCTCTGCTGCTTCACCAGGCGCCTGGAGTCATCTCCACTTGCTGCAGTGCTAGGAGGGGATCCTCTCCAGAGAAGCCAGCTCCAGAAGCCCTTCTTTCTGTGAATTGCAAGTAGTACTGGCTCCTCTTAGTCTTTGTAATCTCAAGTTATGGTTTATGTATTGCCTCCCAAAATCCAGACTAAAAATCCGCATTTCCACCCAACTTCAAGGTGCAGAGAGACCGGAAGGCTCAGTGTGGCCTGAGTTTCCTTTCCAGTTTGACTGCTCCTCAGCTTGTGACCTTGGCCCCTAGATGTAACCTTTTGGTATCTTTTGCTAGATCCCTAAAGTGAGGATTAAAAGAAAATACTGAACTCAAGAGAGTTGCAGAAAGAACTAAGTGCCCTGGTCAATGCCAATATAATAATCACTTCTAGCTTGTGATCAGGACTACCCATACTTCAGTGACTAGGGGACCACTCTTCTATTTTCACTCTCCATGGGAACCTTCTTGCTCTCCTATTGGCTGGACACTCCTCTGTCTGGGGTCAAGCCATCTTGCTCTGTCTCTCCTTTGCATCAGTTCTCAGGGTGTGGCAGGATCTCCTGCCTCGGGACTCTGACTGCGGGTTCTGCTCCCGGCTAACGGGGTAAGATGCTGCCCCAGGGCCTGTCTTTCTCACCCAGAGCTGCTTTGTGACCATATGATGTTAGAAGCCACCACAGCTGTGACCTGAAGGGGAGATATTCCTAACCCACCTAGGATGGAGGAGCCTCAAGGAGAAAAGAACTGTGCCAAGTCTGTTGAGGCTCCGACCAATCCTGTACCAACTCTGTGCAGTTGAGATACTTAATACATTTGTGTTTAGTCACAATTGTCAGTGATTTTGCTGTATGCTCCCTGAAGCATCCTTAATGCAGTCTGTACGTGCAGGAGGCTGTCCTTGAGTTGCCTCAGACCACAGGACGGGGGAGAGGCATAAGGAATGCTGAGTGACTTCAGCAAACAAGCCCTGGACTTAGTCCTGGGCTTCCTGGCTGCCAGGGGTACAGGGGGACAAGACAACTCCCATAATTTTACAGGACAGACATGGTCAGAGGCAAGAAGCAAGCAATGTGAGTAGGACAGGGAAGGCCAGGTCTCAGAGGCACACCTGCTGGGGACCCTCTTGACCATTGTACATCAAGCTGAACTTGTTTTTGGAATAACAGCATTTTGTTGTTGTTGTTGTTGTTGTTTTGCTTTTTGTTTTGGGAAGTTTTTTGGGAGTAAGAAAACTTAGAGTACAAGTCAAAATGAGGCAAGGATGTACTATTAGAGTAAAACAATTGTTTTCTGATTCTTCATGCTTCATTTTTTCTTCTGTTTAATTTTCCACCTTTATTTTATCAGCTTTATCTTACTTCACTCAGTCCTCTTGTGAAACTGCTCAAACCTTCCAGGACCCGTGCAATGCTGGCTCAGTGGTGTGGCACTCTAAGCAAGACGGTGCACGGTGACTGCCAGGACCTGGTGAGCCCTTGCCCACATCCCTCCCTGCCAACAGGGTGCTGTGTGCTGGGTCTGGGCAGCTGTCACTGGACACAGGTGGATGGAGTCCTGGAAGGCACTGCACAACCCAAGTGTGGGTTGTCAACAGGGATGAATGTCAAGTCTGAGGAGCCACATGCTGTGCTGAGAGGGGGTATTGGCAGGAAATGCCTATTGATTATTGATGACCAGTAGCCTGGGCAGTGGTGGCCTGGCTTTTCTTCCAATCATCATCCCCAGCTCCTGACAAGTGTTTGTTATGACCCCAGCTACGTCTCCCTGCCTCTCATAGAGTTAGAGGAGGTCAGGGAGGAGCAGGAGGGGTTTCTGTGTTTGTGACCACTGGTTTTCTAGTATATTTTGCAAAAAAACAATTTGACACTTATCCCTGAATATCTGAACATTTGCTGTGAACTTAGGAGACAGAGAAAAGTTGTCACTTATAAAACCGGATGAGATGCCAGGAAACAACTCTGGGGGAAGGGAACTTTGGGGACAATGGCTTTCGTGTCATAGCCTCTGGGCCAGTAGGAGGCAGGCCCATCTGTGGACAGCAGTGCTGTTAAGGTTTGATGAGGCCGGAAGGGAGTCAAAGGCCTCTTCTGAGTTTTGAATTAGGAAATGCTTCAGAAGCCTCAGCCAGATGAGCGGCTGTTTGCAGGCCCTGAGCAGACAGATGGCCCGGAGCTCCAGATGCTGTGCCTGTTGAAATATGCATTGGCCAGAAGGAGGCCGAGGTCCGCTGTGGGGGAATGCAGTGCCCAGGCCACCCGGGGGTCGGTCCTCCAGGACATCACAGGAGGGGTCAGAGAAGGCATGGCACACCCCAGCATTCCTTGTCCAGAAGAAGCCTACATCCCACTGCCTCGGGTTCTGCCTGGCTAGAAGGCGAGGCTGGTAGATCCCCACCGCTGCCTGTTCCTGATGGTGGCACTTGGAGTCAAGAGGAAATGGGGACAAGGATGGCAGATTCCAACTGCTTAGGAGGGGTCTTTGACAAGTCTGACTGGGACGCAGTGGGGTCCAGGGAAGACTGTGATGTCCCAAAGGTCATGTGCGGACTCCAGCTCCGTGACAGGGTTGGAGGGTGGAGCCCGCTTACTGCAGCGTGGCCCTGACCAGGGGCCTTGCCCTCCTCCTGGGCTCCTTTCTCCTCCTTTTGAGGTCTGGGTAACTGTAGCTGCTGGCTGAGGCACCAGGGCTTGGCAAGATTGCACGCTAATAGTGCCACCTGTGTACTCTCAGGAAGGAGCGTGGACTCCTATGGTCTCGATGGTGGAAGCAGCTCGCATTTGGCCCATGACCAGGGAGACAGTGCTGTGCCCCAGGTGGCAGGGCTTCCTGTGTAGGACCCTGCCCAGGGCCCTTCTCCCTGATTCTGCACGCCTCGCATCTGTGCTGACAGGCCACAGCTTTAGCGGCTGAGGTACTGTGGGAGGATAAAAAATAAACATTTGGTCTTTGCTCCTTGTTCCTGGCTCAGAGCTCCCCAAACCCTTGGAGCATCTTAACTCGTTGATGAAGGAGTGGGAGGCAGATGGCTTCAGGAAGGGACCTGCACCAGAAAAGCATCCATGGTTGGTGGGTAGGATTTAGGCCGACAGCGCCCTGCCCTGTGGACGGGAGAGAGCCAGAAACTGAGCTGGTCTCCAGTGGCCAGTGGACGCCTCGTGGAAATCCTGAACAGGGAGGCTCAGGGAAGGTCCAGCTCGGCCAACCCCCTGCAGCATGGAATCCACCAGAGGTGGGGGTGAGGGCAAAAGGTGGGCTGAGGTGGCTAACTCCAAGCACAGGTGAGGCTTGAACTTTGGTTCTTGATTGGTTTGGGTAAAAGTCAGGATCTGGGACAAAGAAAGAGGAAACCAAGGGAGGTGGAGCAAAAGCAGGAATCCATGGGGAAGTGAGTGGGGAGGATGTAAAAGTGCACCCTGTTCCCGGGGACGTGAGGAGGTCAGCAGCGGGGTCGGCGCGGGCTTTCAGAAGCAGTGGTCCAGGGACTCTCCGTTCAGTTCTGAGAGGAACTGAGGTGTGTGGGGAGGGAGGCACAGGGACCCAGGCCACGGCGACTGAGCATTCTTTCCAAAGGGTGCTTGAAGATGTGATGTTCTGTTACGTGCAGGACTGAAGTGGTGAGTTGAAAGGGCTGCACGTGCTGAAGAAATAGACATGGAACCACAGCAGCCAGCGTCGGGAGGCTGCAACTGGGTGCTGCAGAACAGCACTTGGGCTGAGGGACCAAGACACATAGGATGGTGCCAGGAGATTGTATCCCCTACTGACACTGCAACCCCCTTTACTATGTGCACTCCAGGATGCGCACACAATGACACAAACCAGCAAGGGCACATTTCTCAGCCTGTGTCCCCGAGGCTAAGCAAGGTGTGATGCATCATCTTGCTTTACCAACCTCCTAGGTCCTAATGATTATGCACCTCTTATGAAAGGCCTAAGTCATGGAAACATTAATCCAAACAAGGCTTGGGAGAACGTGTGCTGGCTCCTGCTTAATGGAAACCTCCCGGCCTTGGACATTGTGGAGGACTAGCTGAAGGACTTTTGGTGTCAATTTCAGGTTAGGGAAAACTGCATGCCTTACCAATTCTGCCTTCCAAGTCTTGGACATATGTGAGAAAGCTCATTTTACAAGTAAATATATTATCTGGACCACATTTTCCTGCTCGGGACTTAAAATTGAATGAATTTATAAAGGCATGAATAATCTTTGAAAGACAAATAACAGCAAAGACCTGTTTGTAATTTCTTTATTCACTTAAGAAAAATTTTCCTCAGCAACTAAATGCAAAACATCCCAATTTTATGTAATCTTCTGATTCTACCGCAGTCCACAGAAACTGCAATCAAGTTTTAAAACCCGATCACCAAGCAGACCGACTGAACACGGGCTGGTAACACAGGACACATGGTTTGGCTGTGCTGTCTGAACTCTGTGATTGTGCATTTGAAACATTATCAGGTATTTTTGAGGCTGAAACTGAGCATAATTAACTTGCTGTGGATCTTTTTAGTTGCAATTAAAGTGGAATCAGATAAGAATGTTGGCTGATGACAAGAAAAAGGAGCATTTGCATATTATAGTCCCCTGGGCCAAGCCCCAGGAGGAACATTGCAGAGAAATACCGAGGGGGATGGCACCTGTCCCCAGTAGACTTTGGAAACAGCTCCTGGTGCTGGGGTGACATGCAGGGAACCCCGGCTTCACATACCATCCCAGGGACTGTTCATCCAGTAGGCAGGGAGATGGGCTCCCGGAGGCCAGCTGGCCCCAACACACAGGAAGCGATAGCAGGGCCAGGCTGAGCCCTGATTCTTCCCTCCCCACCTTCCTGTCCCCTCTACCACCTGTGGAAGCACTGGCCTTACCACAGGCTGGTGTGCCCAAAGCTTTGACCTTCTCTTTCAATGACCACATGAGAGTGGACAGGAAGGAAATGACAAAGCTGCCCCTCAGAAGTGGAGGAAGTCAGCTGATGGGAGGAGAAGTTTGGCACTTGGTCCCCCCAGTGACGCCCCCTCCTCCGACCTCTGGGTGGACCCTATAGTGAGCCCAGGCAGTGCCTGCTCCATCCTCAGAGGTAATGGCTGGAGACCTTGGGAAGAAGACCCACTATCCCTGCCTGGGTGGATCACCTCCTGATCCCCAGAGCCCCTGGCACGTGGCAGCCTCGCTCTTCCAGTGGTCACTGATCACCACTCCTGTGGCAGAGTTCCTGCTGTACTTGAGCATCCCCGTATGATGAATGCAATTCTCATAACAGTTCCGGACTACAGCATTCTTATTATTGGCATCTCCATGGTATGGATAAAAAGCTAAGGCCCAGGAAATCCATCACCCCCAAAGTCCATGACTGGCAAATAGAGCTGTGTGTCTCCCCACAATTACAAGCCCCTTTTGGAGTCAAAATTGTGTTGAAATCCCTTTCTCTTGGAGTAAAGTAACTGGCATAAAGCAAATACTCAATTGATGTTCATTGGTTTGAGCTAAAAGATTTCTAATGACAATTGTTGTGTATTACTCTAGTACTGTATTACATTCTGTGTGTTAGAAATCATTTATTAATGGAGTTACCTGAGTGCTCCCTGCCCCCTTGATCTGCTGTCTCTGAAGGAGAGCAGCCAGAGCCCGGTTCTGCTGTCTCCAGGTGGATGCAAGAAAAGATTTAAGAAAGGCCGCTGTCTCCACCCTGGGGAAAAACATTAGTTCAGTGATTTTTTTTTTTTTTTCAATTCTATACCTTGAAAATAAAAGCTGTAGGAGTCAGCTGAGAATGGGAAGGAAAATTTCCAGAAAAAATTTCTCATTTCAAATTTTCTGGCATAGGAAAGTAGACTTCACGCTTTGAATTTATGTAGAGGTCAGAAATGTAGGGCTCTCTTCCCACTGTCCATCTTCCCACTGCTTCAAATTCCCCCACCAACCTGCTCATTCCAAATGTGCCGCCAACACGTGCCAAGGCAAATGTGGGCTTTGGATTAGCGCTTGAACTTGTGGGCTCTCCTTTGGCCGGAGCTGATGAGGTCATACAGCTGTGTTCTCCCCGCACCACGGGCCCCCTGGTGAATTAGGCCATGAGTTGGTATTTAGACAAATTGGGCAGTATTTTCTAAACTTTCTGTGCCATATGTCCATCGAGAATGGGATAATGAGTGCATGTGCAGAGCAGAACACGGGGCTGCAGCAGAAATGGCACTCCAACCCAGCACTAGCACACGCACAGAGGCAGCTTCTCACCAAGGCTGCCCGCCAGCCAGGCGGACTGCAGTAGCAAGAGCACACGTCATTCTTGTGATGGCAGGGATCTCCTGTGTGTCCTGCGTGGTTGAGGATGAATGGAGTCCTTGTAAGGCACTTCTTCAGGTACAGGAGACATCGTTCTAACAGTCAGTGAAGAACTTTCTAAGGAACTTGTCATCTTTGCCTTCCTAAACAGAGTCTCAGAAGAACAGGAGTTCACGGGCCTCGCTGAGTCTACTGCGGGGAATACTGTCACCCCCCGTTTATGCCCTGGGAGTCTCTAAGGGCAACGTGTCAGTTTGCTCTGGCTGCCATGTCAACACACTGCAGGCTCAGTGACTTACACACAGAATATATTTCTAACCCTTCTAGAGACTGAAGTCTGAGATCAGGGTGCTAGCTGGTCAGGATGGCTGAGATCTTCCTCCCCAGGGTGCAGATGGGCACCCTGTCCTCACATAGCAGAGAGAAGGAGCTCTTGAGTCTTTGACCCTAGAAGAGACCAGCCCCGTAGGGTCAGGTACCCCCATTATGCCCTCAGTTATTCTTAACTGCCTCCTTAGTGCTGCGTCCACATACAGTCACACTGGGGTTAATGATTTCATACAAGGATTTCAGAGGACAAAATTCAGTCCATTGCAGTGACCTTATTTGGAAGAAGTGACTCTGTAGGTGCCATTAGTTAGGATGGAGTTGTGTGAATTAAGTTCAGCCCTAGTGACAAGTAGAGATGGGGGTGGGGGGATACTGTGTAAAGGCAGAGGCAGAGGCTGACGTGGGACCCCTGCAAGCCAAGAGACACCAAGAGCTGATGGCAACCACCGGAACTAGAAGAGGTGAATAACAGATCCTCTGAGTTCCCAGGGAGAAGTCCACCCTGCTGATTCCAGTCTTCTGGCCCCAGAAGTAGGGGAAATAAATCTCTGTTGTTTTGAGACATCTAGTTTGTGGTAATTTTTTATGGCATCCCCGGGACAGGAATCCACGCATGCTCCATCACCATAATGACCGTCTCTGCTGTTCAACATGGCGGCCTGGTGGGCTTCCTGCTGGTGGAGTGTCTGTCACACAGGATGACAGACACTACTGAGCCAGCAGGATGGTGGAAGCTCCTCTTGTCCTCCTTCTTGTCTGCACTGCTGTAGGCGTGGGAGATAGCTCCTTAGCCTGGGACGGGTGGAGGGACGGAAGGCTGTTTGCGGAGCCGTCGCTGGCCCATGCAAAGCACCAGTGAGTGAGGGCTGTTACTCCACAGAGTCGAGGGTGCTGGTGTTCTTTTCCTTTCCCTCTTTCCTATCTTATGTTTCCTTAATATCTTTGAGAGGTAGGCAGGATGGGTATTATTATTAATTTACTTTGCAGATGAGAAACGAAGCCTCAAGAGGGTTGTGATTTTATTAAGGTCACTTGGCTAAGACTCCACTGTACACACCAGCCTCGTTTCTTCAACCCACATTTCCAGAGCCTTAAGGGAGGTGTCTAGAGAGAAGAGCTTTGATTCTGTTTCCATCATGAATTATCTGGGGTTGCTAGGACTCCCACTCCAGGTCAGATCTTGCTTTTGGTAGTGTTACTATGTGTTTGAAATGTGTTCATCCCACGAGAAACATTCCTGACTAACATTCTACTCCAGCTGCTGTTTTAGGCCCTGGAATGACACCAGAGAGCAGGACCCCGGCCTCATCTCCTGGAGCCGACAGATGAGTGGGGAAGACAGTCAACAAGCAGCCACTGCGACTTGCTATGGGCGCTGTGAGAGCGAGGCTCACAGCAGACTTCCAATCTCATCCACAAAGTGAGCAGGGAAAGTCCCAGAGGTGCCGCAGGCCGGCTGCAGCAGAATAACCGGGGGGGTGACGAGGAACTTGTGTACATTGATACAGCAGGAGTGGGAGCCATTTATTGTAGGACAGGAGGGGTATATATACATTCCACCCAGCTTATCTTAATTAACATAAACTAGATACAGCAGTCAACCAATAAGGAATCTCCACACTTAATGGCTCGCTGGCCTTACTTCACAAACCACTCCCTCTGGCATATTTGCCAGGCACCATCTTGACTCGTTTACAGACTCTAACATTTCCCCCTTTTGTTTAATTTAAATAACGACCATAGTGGTTTTTACACAAACACCATAAATAATCTGCTACAAGCAGAAGGGGAGGATACAAAATGCCACAATACCAAGCCAATTGATGGCTCCATGCAAGAAGCCCTTGGAAAAATTATACCAGCAATGACACCATTAGCAAAGATACTGAGTTACAATTTGTTGTAGATTACAGTTTGTTGTCTCAGTCCAGCTAAAGCAGTGTCTCAATAGATTAACTCACAGTCCAGGTAAGTTCTGCAGGCAGCTAGCTTAAATCATAGTCCAGGTAAGTTCTGCAGGCAGCTAGCTTGATCCGAAGTCTTGTCTGGTTCTCAGCCGAAGTCTCATCCGGTTTTCAGCAACACTGGAAATTCTTTCATCCTTGTCCTCATTGGCACTGGGACGAAGGCAGGAACTAGCTTCCAGGTGTAGGAGAACCATTGTAGTTACTGGCCTTGGAAACAATCAAACTTCAGGGACGCGGGCCGTCTTCCGCCTGCAGCGTCCCGGGAAGCCCCAGATGGCCCTGGAGAGAGTCTGGGGAGTGTCCCGGACTCCTGGTGAGAGTCCCAGGGAGCGTCCGGGACTCAAACTGCCGCCGGGCACAGGGAGCAAGAGCCTGCGAGACTGTGCCTCCAGGTCAGGTCTAGATTTGGGCTTGCGGCAGTGGAAGAGCCTGCTGCCACTGCTTGGAAAGTCCTTGCTGCGCCATGACCGCCTCGCACACGTGGCAGCCGCCACCGTGCTGATTCACGCACCCTCCGGTAACGAAAAGTATTCAGTAATAGCCTTTTGTTGCAACTTTTTTTCCTGATAATCCTTCTTCTTCTGAACTTTCTTCTTTCTGACTAGAGTTCCTGGGCTTCCCTTAACACATGCTCTAACTATTCTTGGTTCCACTGGGGTGCCTCTTTCCCTTATCAATTTACTTCTCACCACTTCCATATTTTCATCACAAGGACAATACAATACACTGAAACAAAACAAGACACAAACATACTGTATCAATCTTCTCCATTTTCTTGAAATGGCCATTTTTTCCTCTCGCCCTATCTGCCTAGGGACGAGCAGATTTGCTCCCGTCCTATCTATGGACAGGCAGCTTTTTTATTTCGTCACTTACCCCCGAGTGTCCCGGGGCTCCCCGTAACGGGCCACCATCTGCCGCAGCCGGCTGCAGCAAAATAACCGGGGGGTGACGAGCAACTTGTGTAGATCGATACAGCAGGAGTGGGAGCCGTTTATTGTAGGACAGGAGGGGTATATCTACGTTACCCACAGCTCATCTTAATTAACATAAACTAGATACAGCAGTCAACCAATAAGGAATCTCCACACTTAATGGCTCGCTGGCGTTACTTCACAAACCACTCCCTCTGGCAAAATGCCAGGTGCCATCCAGACTTGTTTACAGACTCTAACACAGAGGAGGTGCCAGCTTTAGTGCAGAGCCTGGAGGATGAAGAGCCGCTGGCTAGGTCGACAGGAAGGACGGGTAATGTGGCTGAGTGGGGAGAAGGTCCATTTTTGCTTAGAAAGAAAGAAGGAAGGAGGGATGAAGGAAGTTCTGAGTTTATGGCTGAGATTTAGAAAGTGGGGTGGGGCTGCACTGAGAGATGAGGTTGACAAGGAAGACGGGGACCCCGCAGGAAGGGCCGGAAGCCCTCTTCATGGACTCCCACTCATCCTAAGAGCAATCGGAAGCCTCTGCTGGTTTCCTGCAGGGACAGTGGCAGATGCAACCTGCAGGCTCACTGGTGCTGGATTCTGGGCTGGCAAGAGTAGAGTCCAGGTAGGTGGCTGCACTTGAAGGGATGGGTCTCCCTTGGGTAGTGACTGCAGAGAAGTGGACACCTCCCCCAGGAAGGGGGAGTTGCAAGACTGGTATTGGTTAACGGTGAAGTGAGGATCAGGAAGGCAAACATGGTTTCTCTCTGGCCAAGGAAGCAGCTCAGAAACATGCCATGGCAAATCATGCTTTAGAAAGTGCTAGTGCTGCGATCTGGGTACGTGCCCAGAGGCTGTGTATTAAGCCTTCTAGGAGGTGGCCCTGGGGGGAGGTCTTTAGCTCACCCTGGAAAGGACTTGGGAGTCTGTCTCCCTCTGTTTCCTGGATCAAGATGTAACTATGGGCTCTGATGTGTGCTCCTGTCACCACCATCTGCCACCTGCATCAGAGGTCATACCAGTGGGCCAGCTGGTCTGGGACTTGAACCTCCAGAGCCCAGAGCCAAACTGAAACTTTCTTTACATCATGAGTAGTTGTGTCAGATGTTGATGACAGTGACAGGAAGCTGACTAGCAGAGCCACGCAGGACCAGAACAAGAAGGGGTTTGCGCAGCAGTGGGGCTGACAGCCTGTCCCGTCCCATGGGGTCCAGTGGATGCATCTGAATCCTCTCATTTTCATTTCCTCAGTTGTCTCTCACGCAATGCGTTCCTCATGGTTCTGTGTGAACTCTGGGGTTGGGAAGCTGAATGGGAATTGTCATTAAGACCATCCCTGGCATGCTGTTGCTTACATGATCTCTTTTTAAAAAAATTATTTGTTCTAATTAGTAATACATGACAGCAGAATGCACCTGGATTCATAGTGCACAAATGGAGCACAATTTTTCACATCTCCAGTTGTACACAAACTAGAGTCACACCATTCGTGTCTTCATACATGTACTTCATACATGTGCAGGGAAATGATGTCCCTCTCATTCCACCATCTTTCCTACCCCCAGGCCCGCCCCTTCCCTCCCTCCCCTTTGCCCAATCCAAAGTTCCTCCATTCCTCCCACACCCGCCTCCATTATGGATCAGCATCCATTTATCAGAGAAAACATTTGGCCTCTGTTTTTTTGGGGGGAATTGGCTGACTTCACTTAGCATATATTCTCCAACTCCATCCATTTACCTGAAAATGCCATGATTTTATTCTCTTGTAATGCTGAGTAATATTCCACTGTGTATATGCACCACAGTTTCTTTATCCATTCATCTCTTGAAGGGCATTTAGGTTGCTTCCACAGTTTAGCTATTGTGAATTGAGCTGCTATGAACATTGAGGTGGCTGTGTTACTATAGGATGCTGATTTTAAGTCCTTTGGGTCTAAACCGAGAAGTGGGATCAAATGGTGGTCCCATTCCAAGTTTTCCAAGGAATCTCCATCCTGCTTTCCAGACTGGTTGCACCAATTTGTAGTCCCACCAGCAGTGTAAGAGTGTGCCATTTCCCCCACATCCTTACCAGCACTTATTGATGTTTGTATTCTTCATAACTGCCATTCTGACTAGAGTGAGATGAAATCTTAGAGTAGTTTTGATTTGCATTTCTCTAATCACTAGAGATATTGGACATTTTTTCATAGATTTGTTTATCAATTGTATATCTTCTTCTGAGAAGTGTCTGTTCAGTTCCTTAGTCCATTTATTGATTGGGTTATTTGTGTGTGTGTGTGTGTGTGTGTGTGTGTGTGTGTGTGTTAAGTTTTTTGAGTTCTTTATATACCCTGGAGATTAGTGCTCTATCTGATGTGATTGTGGAAAAAAATTTGTTCCCATTCTGTAGGCTCTCTATTCACCTCATTGATTTTTTTTTCTTTGGCTGAGAATAAGCTTTTTAGTTTGAATCTATACCATTTATTGATTCTTGATTTTATTACTTGTGCTTTACGGGAATCAAACTAATAAAAGAGGTGAAATACCTCTACAATGAAAACTACAGAATGCTAAAGAAAGAAATTAAAGAAGACCTTAGAAAATGAACATATTTCCCTTGTTCTTGGATAGGTAGAATTAATGTTGTTAAAATGACCATACTACCAAAAGCATTATACAGATTTAATGCAATCCCAATCAAAGTCCCAATGACATTCCTCATAGAATATAAAAAAGCAATCATGAAATTCATCAGGAACAATAAGAGATCCAGAATAGCCAAAGCAATCCTTAGCAAGAAGAGTGAAGCAGGTGGCATCACAATACCAGATCTTAAACTATACTACAGAGCTATAGTAACAAAACAGCATGGTATTGACATCAAAATAGACTTGTTTACATAACCTCTTATGAAATAAATTTTCTAGGGTGCCCATGTAAGGCTGTGGACTCACTAAAGTGCCAGATGAACTGAGCAACATTGAAAGCAGGTAAGATCATGGATGAGGATTCACTGGGAAAAGGACATCTTTTGGGAAAAGTATTTGACTATTTAAAAATGGCCCTGGGTCTCCTTTTTTATTAGTAAACACATGAGGCTTAAAACAAAATGATAACACCTGTGTTCAAGAGGGCAGCACGGTAGAGAGCTAAGTGAAAAGATGTGGGGTTTTGTGTTTCAGCTTTACTAAGGTGTGGGTTAGTCAGCTGCGGCTGTAACACATTCTTAAGATAGCTTATAAAACGAAGAGGTTTAGTTTGGCTCATGGTTTTAGAGGGTCTGGTCCATGAATAACTGGCCCTGTTTCTTTGGGCCTGTGACGAGGCACCACATCATGAGGGAAGCTCATGGCGGAGCAGAGCCGCTCATCTCCTGACCAGAGAGGGAAACAGAGGAAGAGGAAGAGGGTCCAGGGTTCCCCTCAAGGGCACACCCCCAGTGACCTAAAGACCGCCCACGAGGTCCTGCCCCAAGGGCTCCACCAGCTCCCACTTGCCGCAGTCTGGCTGGGCACAAAATAACTGAGCCGCTGATTTTGTATCTCTAAATTTTATTGATTTCATTTATCAGCTCTAACAGATTTTTTGGTTGAATCTTAAAAGAATAAGAGGTTTTGAAGCAGAAATGTTTCTTGTTTGATTTTTGCCTTTATTATAGTTATAATTTTCTACAAGTCACAAAATCTGAACCTCATTTCCTACATCTGTACAACAGAGATAATAACATTAGGATTAAAAATTTTAATTATAAATAATCTGGTGCCTGGCACATAATGAGTCAGTCAATGCCTAATAAATAATAACTCTTAATATGATCATTTCCCTAATTGGAGGGTGCCAGCAGCAGGTCCAGTTGAAGACAGTGAGCCCCCTGGTGTGCTGGCTGCTCCTGAAAGCCTTCGGATATCCGCAGATAGGCAGAGCAGAGCGCTTCCTTAGGGGTGGGAACTTCTTGAACTTCACCGGAGCCAAAACACTGACTTATTATGGAAAGTTTCTTTAAAAATTCATCAGGCTATTGTTTCTGGAGTGGGAGTGTGATTTGGTTTGAATTATGTCAGTACAAAATACATACTGTAAATAAATAACAGAAATGCCCTTTAATTTCAGAGCTGAGGAAGGAAAGGACATTCTGTGCAGGATTTGTAAACCCTACCCATTTCCAGGTAGTGTCCCTAAGGATGAGGTCTCTCCTAATCGCCCTGGTGTAAAGACCAGGCAGTGCAGGACACCCCGCCAGCCACACTGGCTGCACAGGGTCAGAAGATCTCGTCCCTGCCAGGCGCTAGCTGCAGTCAGCACCGCGGGCCTCCTGAGGGATTTGAAACCTCACCACCAACGTGCACTAGCGTCCCTCAGTGACAGAACCTGACCGAGTGACCTTCCCAATCATCAGACAGAACGGTCCATTGGTACTGGACGGTGTCTCTGGAGCGGAGATGCAGGGCTTTTCTGTTCATACGCACTTTGCACTTTCCAAAGGGGCCTCGTTGACATGACCTCTCTTGAATTCCAGAGAGGTTAAGTACCTGCCCACAGGAAGCAGGTTCCCACTCTGCACAACCTGATTCAGCTTGTGGTTTATGAGCATTTACTCTGTGCCAGATGTCCCATAGCATCCTCCTCTGGGTCCTTATCTGATCTACGTGGCCATTCCCATCTTAGAGACCAGGGAGTAGAAGCACAGAGGATGGCAATCTCTCGCACTCCCTCAAGGGAAAACAAGACTTGAGCGCTTCTCTTCTGATGGCAAACAGGTCATTTTCTTTCTATGATATTATGAGAAATGGTCAACATAATGAATTGTTATTTACTTACCTTCCTGTGGCTCCCACTGGACAAAGAGCAAAAGAGCAGGAGGAGGAGGAAGACAAAAGGTAGAAACAAGGAAATGCTTTAGCTCAAGGAGTAGAAACTTGGGACCAGGAAAAGGAGTCAGATCAAAAGTCCTGTGGTGACTTCCCCCCTGACATCTGGGACACCATTTGCTTTGATTTACAGACCCCTTGGCAGATCCCAGGGTAGAAATCAGGAGTCGGGGCCGAGAATGCACTAGCTGTTTCAGAAGCGGCTCTCATTACAGGACAGGAGACATGGAGGGCTGGTCCTGAGTGGGGACCAGGGTGGGTGTCTTCTGACCTCTCGCACTAGGCAGTAGGGGGGAGGCTGAGAGGGCGAGAGGTGGCTCTGGCCTCCAGGGACTCTTGAGACCCCTTGCTTCAAGCAGTTGTTCCTGAGGTCTTCCTGGGATAAGCCTGAGGATGACCGCTGTGGAGAGGCTGCAGGGTCCTCCCAACCCAGCCGGAGCAGGACTGGGGGCTGGTCCCATGGGCCAGCATGCAGCCGGGGAGCTGGCTGGCTTCACCCCGGCCTTGGCCTCACCAGAGCTTCTGTAAGGCTGGCTTCCCTCAAGTGACGTGTAAGGATGGAGGTCTGGTGAGCTCCGCGTGGAGGAAACATCTTGTTTAGGAAGGCCAGGCGGCAATTAGCAGACTTTACCGAGAGGAGCCACGGTGGCGGCTTTTGTTAGCTGAGAACCTCAGCGCTTTCTTGTGGCCGGGCTTTTCAGAGGCAGGGCAGACACGGAGGCTCTGAGCCCAGTTCATGAGAGTTGATTTCATACTCTAAAGTCTCCCCTGAAACTGTCACCCCCTCTCGGGGATCACAGATGGTGAAGAACTAATTTGTTACTGTTTGATAACTGCTTTTATGTATCAAAGCTCTTATTTACTACTCTGTGGGGGAAATGACAGACTAAGAGCAATCGCGTGTTTTCTTTCCGTTTTTCGGTAACAGTGAGGTTTCTTGCCCCCTTCACCCCCACCCCTGACATGTTTCTTATTTAAAATACAGAACGTGAATCCTTGGCACAGGCCAACTTGGGCGAATCCTTTGGGGGATGTAAAGAAGGCTTCTCCAGCGCAGACCTGTGGCCTCCTTTCTCGATCCCTTTTAATATCCTGGAGCTACACAATAACATTTGGGCCAGTGTCTGCTCTCTCTAGTCACCAAATGTTTCTAATTAGCTATGCAAATCAGAGCTTCGTTTTTGAACACTCTCTGTGAGACACATGGAAGTGCAAGAAGATTCCTAAGACCGTCCGGATCACCCCTGGAAGCTGGGCCAGACCCAGGCAGGCACTTTTTCTCCAAACCACCCCTTTTTGTTCCCTTTGCTCACCCTTCATCCACTTCCCACTTCATCCTGTCTCTCTCCGGGCTTCTCTCCGCGTGGGACCTCGCGGCTGCACCCTGGCTTGGACGCAGCACACTGGGAGCTGACGTTTTAGCATCCTGGCTCACCAGCTCTGCCCTCGCCTGTGTCTACGGGGCACTTTGGGCATCATAAGAAACCACTAGAAGAAAATGCACCCATTAGCTAGCTCAGTTTGGCAAACCAGAGCCTCTGAGCCGAGAACGGTTTTCATATTCCACATGATCCAAGGCAGTCAAAAGAAGAATATTTCTTGACATGTGACAAGTACGGCATTCAAGCCTTACTGGAAAACTGTTGTGTCCCCCGGCTGACAAACCACACTGCTGTCCTGCTACAGGGGCAGAGCTGGGTAGTTTCCTCAGGGACTATGGTCTGCAAAGCCTCGTTATTACCTGGCCATTTCCAGAAAAAAAAAAAAATTGCCCCCCGAGCTAACTCATTCCTGATTTCCTTTTGCACAATGGAAAGGAAGTTGGGCCTTGCCCCTGGTCGCCACTTCCCCTTCTCTCCTGGGCCAGCCATCTTGCTATGGTTGCCTCCTACCTCGGGCCTTTGCTTATTCTGTTCGGTTTGCATATACACATATTCAGACTGTCTTTCTTCATGCTAACTTTACCTTTGAATTATTCTATTTCGGTTTTTGTTTGTTTGTTTGCTTGCTTGTTTAAGTCCAGGGTCAAACCCAGGCTCTTGCCCATGCTAGACAAGTGTTACTACTGCTGAGCTATAGTGTTTCCGATTTTGTATCAGATGTGACTTTTCCCCAGGCTTACTAACAGCTCATCAGATGAAACTAGTTGTCTTTCATTCCTTTATTGACTTCCATTTCTTTGCTCTTCTCTTTGAGATGTGCACTTATGACAGTTTTCTATTATATTTTTATTGTGCTTTGATTAATGAGCATCTCCACACCTGTCTTTAGACCCTTGAGAACAAAACCACTGAGTGGACTCATTTTGCCATTAGATCCCTGGTGCCCAGAACGAGGCTGGCCTGCAGGAGTGAGCATGGGCCCTGCAGATGCGTGAGCCTCACCGTGCTCCTACTGCTTGGTGGGTGCTGAAGGCTTGATGGTGTGCCCCTTGCTAAGGCATCACCACTGCCCCTGTCCATGGGAGACCCCCAGTGAACACCCAAAACCTGGGAGAGTACCGAAGCCTGAATATATTGTTTTTGTATGCATACATACCTATGACAAAGTTTAACGTAGGAATTAGGCACAGCAAGAGATGAACCACCATAACCAATACTGTAACCGAATGATTAGAACAACATGCCCTAATAAAAGCGACGTGCCTGTGGGCTCTGGCTCTCACAGTCCTAGTTCCTTAGTGTTCTCTAGATTTTCAGCCTGAACCTGACTGAGGATAGCTGAAGTCACCAAAACCCTGATGGGGGATGACTGTAACTCACCTTGCAGATGGAGACAATCTGTTGCTGCCCAGAACTTGGCAGAGATCTACTCGACTCCAAAGCGCTCATTCTTGTGGCTATTTTACAGATGAGGAAATGGTGTAATGCATCACGATCCAAGTCAGTTCCCTGGGGAAAGCAAATGCCACAGAAAATATCTTAGTCTATACCCAGAAAGGTTTTCTGGCACATTCTATCAACGCGATCATTGCCACCTTGTCGTCATTAAAAAAGGACAGAGGAGCACACAGTGAGGACCCCTGCGGCTCACTCAGGGAGTAGATGGCCATGGAATTTTAAGCTGCTCTGCTCTGCTCATGATGGCGTTTCTTTCTTAAGTAGCTCAAGATGCTGGAGTGCTGGAGGGAGCTAGTTTATCACACCAGACGTCCAGATAAGGCTGCTGGTCACAAAGCCGCAGCTGGCTGACAGCACAGAGCAAATCTCGTGTCTGCTGCCAGGACCCCTTCTCTGCTCCCTTTTGTTAAAAGTACAAAGGAAAATCACTTTGGCTTTATTCACACTTGCCCACCTCCAACTTCGTCATGTTGTATTTTGAGATTTGAGGTTTTAAATGCATTTTCATGGGTGTTATTTGAACCATGTTCTCCTGCTCATCCTGTGCCATGAGGCTTGTGGAGTGCTGAACGTGGGAAACCAAGAGATGGAAGGCGTGTTACTATTTGGAAGACGTTCATGCCTCATAAATCCTGGAAGGTGGGCTGCGGCAGGAGTCAGCTCACTCCCGGGGACAGCACTGCCCCTCACGCACCTTTGTCACCTCTGTCCGTGTGAGGTGCCACAGGGACAGTGTGAGCAGACAGCAGTGACTCGGTAAGCTGCCTTGGAGCCACCTCTCTCTTTCCCTGGGGTAGGGGCTGGAGGTGACACTGAGGACCATCGCCACAGGTCAAGCCATGGGAGCTTAGGAGCCACTTACCTTTGGCGAAGCTGCCTTTTGAGGAGTTCCCATGAAGTGTCCATGTCTCCTTTTGTTGGTACCATTTAGCAACAGCACTGCCTCATGAAGATGAGGAAACAGAGGTTCTGAGAATCCCTGGGAATCTCCACCACTCACATAGTAAAGAGGCAACAGAGCAGGGAGCTTTTCTGCCCTCTTCTGAGGAGGAGAGGGACACTTCTCTGCCACCTACAGTATCTCTACGTCTGCTAGTCCCCAACATCACAGTACAACGGAAATAAATGTCCTGGTGAAAGTTAAAATTCTGACTTAAGCGCAGATGGGAGTGAAACCAGGTGACCACACACTTGCTGGGAGAGGCCCTGCTCACTTCTGAGGACCCCTGCTGTCAAAAGCCCTCCCAGCATCCCCAGAGATGTCCCAGTCTTCCAGTCAGTCCTCCTGTGCCTCTGTGAGCCCTGGCTCACCTCCTCTTTGAAGGCTGCTTCTCAAGCCAGGAGACAAGGGGACACATTCTGTTGCGCTCACAGGCGTCTTGGTGATGGACGTCTGGTGGGGTTGGGTTTGCAAGGCATCTGTGCAAACGGACAGCCTCCTGCAGCCCCTGGGTGAGCATCTTCCCACTTCTACATCCTGCCCACCCTTCCGCACTTCTCTGTCCATCTCCAGCCACTCTTAGGTTTGCCCATGTGGCCCAAGGGAACTCTCGGAGCCTTTCATTGTCTCTTTCCCTCTGCTCAGGATGCCTGCAGGCCAGTTTCGCCACACTTTGCCAACATCCCTGATTCAGTGTCCCTGGACAATCTGCAGCCAAAGGGGCACTGGACCCCAGGGTCCCCCAGGCCAGGCCAGATTGCTCGCCTACTCGGGAGGCTCCGAGTCCCCGTGGCCCGTGTCTGCACTCCTGGGCTCACACCTGGTCTTTCTCCAGGCTCTGCAGCCGCTCCCTCACGCCTTTGCACATGCGGCTCACATGTGTGTGCTCACGTGTGTGGGCCTGAGCGTATGCATCAGGTGTGGGAGAGATGAGAAACGTCAGCTGAAGCCATCCTTCTAGCACCTTCCCTCATGTGTCCGGGTTTCTAGGCTAAATGTGAAACATGTTTAGCACGACTCTGAGCTCCACGTGGCAAGAAGGCGGCTCATTTTTATCCCCCACCCCCTACATGCCCCTGAGGAGGCCCTGACATGGGTACTTCCCCCAGTGGAGAGCTCCATGCCATCTTGAAGCCAAGGGTCCATGAGCTGCTGCGTGTTCAGATCTCCACAGAAGAGAAGAGACGTGTGCATCCTCCTTGAGTAGGCTTCCATCTAACATGGGAAACAGATGTGAGCAGAAAGGGAGGGCTGTGTTTCCACAAAGCCAGAAGTATGTGAGAAATGTCTCAAATGGTCCCAGAGCTGGTCTTGTAATCCCGGGCGGAGGCCCCCGCCTGCCATTCCTCTGTGCCCTTCTGTGTTCCCCGAGAGACGGCAGAGCCCTTGCTGCTCAAGGAGGCACGCTCTGACCAAGGCGACGTCATTAGGAGTCTAATGTCGTTCTTCTCCCCTGGCAGGAGTTTTATGACCTTGAAGGTATCAGTTTCCATCTAAGTGGAGGATTTAGAGATGCCAGGCCACGGCATTGTTTGCCAGAATTTTAACATTATACACAAATAAACTATGGATCTGTGCTTGGAAACAGGAAAAGAGTCATTTAAACAGTTTAAATAGTATTAACTTGCTTAGGAAAAGAAAGAAAAAAGACCTGAAGCTATAATGACATCTACAGCTGACTGGGGAGATTTATTGAACTTTTTCTTCCATGTTAGAAATACATCTACAGATGCCCATGGTAAAATTAGGTAGCTTATGGCACTTCGAAAACTGAGATCCTCCGAGACACATGGAATGAGTAAGATGATATTTCCAGCCATCGATGCATTCTGTAAAGCGATTGAAGGAAGCTTCCTCTACAGAACAATTTTGGACTTAAGGCTCCGATTCAGTATTTCTTGCCCTAAATTATAGTAAAGGCTAAGTCTCATTATGACAAACTGTAATAGATCATCAAAATTCTTGATTTAGGCTTGGAAATCTGCTATGTTAATGTGCCTTGATCTAAATGTGACTGGGACTTGGAATCTCTTTGTGATACTGACAGTCCTGGCTATTAAGATATGTGGCTGGAGCATCAGCGATTCCACGCCTAGAACAGGAGCAACAGGGAGTGGAAAAGTCTTTAGGATCCCAGAGTTGGTCATGGGTCCAGGCTCGGGGGACTGGCCATCCACAGAAGGCCGATTTCACAACGTTCACTGTTCACCCAGCAAACCAGCCAGGATGCAGAGAGCCTGAGAAGCCGCGGGGCGGATTGGGATGCTGAGGTTCCCTCCGTTTCTTGCCGAGGTGGGACTCAGACCTAGAGTCCTGACGCACATGGAGCAGAGTATCTGCTCCTCCAGATCCCCAGAGCCGGAGCTGGGCAGGTGCCACCAGCACTCAGCCACACGCAAGCATTCTCCTGGCATCGCCACTGTGTACCAACCTCAAGAGGGCCACTCCAGGTGCCAGAGGATGCCACTGCCAACGTGGTCTTCTGAAACCAGGACCAGGGTGCTGCCCAGATCTGAGAAAAGGCTTCTTTTCTGAAGAGTGAGGTAAAAAAGAAACTTCAAAAAACAGGCCAGCATTTTAGAATCCAATAATTTCTTTCTCTTCCATGATAGACGACCCAATTCCTTTGAACTCAGGGAAAAAAATGAGTAGAGCAATTTCCCTGAGCTGTGGAGCTTAGTGTCCTCATCCTCTAGGTCAAGAGATCAGCTTAACCCTTCATCAACCAGAGCGTTAGCAAACACGCCATTCCCACGGGAGTTTGCTTCCATCTGTGTCAAAGGGGGAGGAAACACCCTCTCTCATTCTAAGAAGAGAATGACTTTGTCTTTTAACCTTGGCCAAATGTTGTCTAGGCTTTTCCTGGAGTCTCCTTCCCAGAGATGGTGATTTCCACAATTTCCCCTTATAATCTTTTGTGAAATTAATAGGATACGTGAACTCTCTTTTGCAGTTCCTACTAATCTAATTCTGTCTGGGAATCTTAAGGGGGGATTCTTGAGACATTTGTAATATGAAAAAAATTCTCAGGATTCAGAAATACGTAGAAAAGATGACTATGAAATTTATCAGCGCTGTGTTGGGTTTGCATCCTTGATTGACGTTGTACTGTTGGGGCTATTCTATTTTACAAGTTTGTTGGGGCAGAGTTTAACTTGCAGATCTTCATCTGGTCAGGATGCAAATAATTTCCACCCAGCAGAAAAAAAAAATTAATCCCAAAGATTACATCGTATGGCTCTATAGAATTGTAGCATTATGTATCTAACCTAGTAATCCTTTCCTAGCTTCCCCTTATTAAATTGCCCATAAATATCCAGCTTGTTGAAACCTCATTTACACCAGTGTTAACATCTTAGTGGTTTCCTCAGTAATTAATGAGTTCAATAAGTCTTTGGCATATGTTTATATTTCATGAGAGCTGTGTTTTTCAACCTTATAAAAATTAGACAATAGCATTAGGAAATAAAATGGTCCAAGGGCCTGGAAATTTCCCTTAACTCTACACAATTCCCTGAATAGCATTCAGTTTATATCCTTATTCTCCACCCATGGAGCTTTTCTGAGAAGGATTCAATAACTTTCAAGCTTCCCAAGAAAAATGTACAACTCTATCTGCACATGCTAGTACCATCTGGTTAGAGATGAGCCTCCAAACTAAAGAGGATGAATTGAAGGAAGTTCAGTGGATATTCCCTAGTTTAGAAACCCTGACAGCAGGGTACGGAAGCACCACAGAATCAGGGTCTGCCCAGGGCCTTGGTAATAGCTGCCACTTACAAATTTTGTCACCCACCCTTGGTCCCCCCAGTACCTTCCAATCAGGCCATCTGCCTAGATGGGTTTTGCCCCTTCCGTTGAACGCAGATTTCTCTCCTCCTGCTCCTTCCCAATTTGAAGTCTGGCCCCGCTGCCTGGCCTTGTCTTTGTGCCTGCCTGTGGCTGTTCCCCTGAAGACTCTGCTCTTCTCAGAAGGGAAGCGGTCATTGTTCAGTTTTCTCTCATGATTCTTCTCAGCGGGCCCCTCTGGTTTCACATTATCTATGAAGGTGTGCTCCGCCCACCTTCATCTGTGACCTGTCCCTTTAGGGTTTTTTTTTTTTTTCCTACTCTATCTTGGGTGTCCAGACATACTGTAAATCTTTTCATTTTGTGTTGTTGAGTGACTTAGCTCTTCTCTTTCAGATTAAATCTTGGGGGCCAGTTGGGGGTGAGGGGCAGGGTGGAGTTCATCCTCCAAAATAGACCAGCCAAGGTGTAGCATAAGTTAAAGAATCATGGACTCCAGAAAAAATAAGTTTGTTCTCTAGGGACCAGACATGCCCATCACGAGTGTTTCCATCTGTCTGAATAGCAACCTTTTTAGTGTTCACCTGAATCATCAGAGACTACCAGTCACCAAGGAAGATCCCGGAAGAAGGTCTAGGTCTGGAGGGAGAGTAAGGAGTTCAGTTTGGGAACAGTTCCAAGGGAGGTGCTGTGGGACTTCCAGAGTATCATGTGATGGCTTCCGAGACTTGGAGAAGTTTCTTTCCTGTTGAAACTTCTTGCCCTCTGCAGAGATGGGAGAATCTTTCCTTTATTTTGGCTTTTAGGAATTGGAAACCATTTGTTCCTTTCTCCTTGAACCGCTCCCGCTGGGCTTGGTATTTTCTGAATTATAAAGAATTGGCTTCTTTTGAGACCAAAGTCCTGTAAAATTAGGAGGAGAAACGATTCCTTCATGTTACCCACTGCCAGACCCAGCTCTGCCCACAACAGCTCCCCCCACACTTTGTGCATACACCGTCCTCAGCTCTGTGCTGGGTTGGCTGTATAGTGGCCAAATATACAGTTTTAACTGCAGGTACACAGCTTGGACCCCAAGAAACCTGCAAGGAGAGATTGATAGCCCAACATCTCATACTACCTCCACATGCAACACTCACCACTGCCTTTGCTGAGCATTCATGACTCAAAAAAGGTCCCAAATATGCTTTCTACATCCCTCCCTCAGCCAGAATGAACCACTCTAACATATTAATTGACCAAACAGAGTGTGTGGATTTATACTGTTGGCCTAAGCAAACCAGAATAGTTTAAGTTTCAAACCTGTGTGTAAGGAAGGGGAAATCAATCTCTTCCCTGTGGAAACCAGGGCCTAGAAGGGCTTGGGCAAGTCCTGGGAGATGTTTAATCATATGTTTTTGATTCTGTTAGTTCAACATAGTTACTCTGAGTGAGAATTGCTTGATATCATCTTGACCAGCTGTGAGCCAACCTTCCTGGGAGTATGTATTGTGCCAAGGCCATTTCAGAGGTAGAGAGGAAACATTTTTAAAAAACGAGTAGAAAGATAACTGAATGGAGAGCTGGACGCTGAAGTTCTGGTTTGGATGTGGCTCCTAATCAGCGGTGTACCCTGGGTGTGTCCCCAGTCTTCCAAGGTCCTGGTTTAATCTATAAGGAACATGATTTTAATCCTTTGAAGGGTTCCTCCACCTAGAATTCTGTGTGTGATTTCTATTGACTTCCCTCTGAAAGGAAAGGAGAGTGATAGAGAATCCACATTTATCTCGCCTGTCTCCCGCTGTCCGATCCATGGGATTATTGAGGCCTGTTTTCAAGTAAACAGTGGCCTACTGCATTGCTGTGAGCAAAACGTCCTTCTTCCTCAGCAAGCTACTTATAATAGACACATCTCCATTTTGGGGCTGCCCAGCTTCTGAGCATCTTGCCTCTGTTTGGGGACATTTGTGACTTCTATGAGGGTGTTTTGAGCCCCAGTGAGACATGGGACTACCTCCCAGCACAGAAGCTCCATACGGCAGGCATTTGCCTCGACGACCTCCCTTGCTGTGTGGGTGCACCCTTGGGATCCACCATCAGGCAAATGTGCCCACGGCATAAACCTCCAGAGGTGCGGAGACCACAGAGAACCTGGGGCAACAGTGGTGGCTGCAGCCAGTTGCTCACTGGGCAAGTGACAGCATCAGTATCTGGGGCCAGATAATAGCTGTTGGGTGCAACATGCAGCCTAGGCCTTGGCAGCAGCTGTGGGGCTGTCTTGTAAACCAGTCTTGTGGCCTGGTCTAGAAGACTCGCTCTGGTGATTCACTCCTAAGTGTGGTGCTCGAGTCTTCCCAGTGATTGCGAAATTTAAATACAACTCCTTTTGCCTTACTCAACCAGATTCAGTTTCTTTGGCTTGTAATCAAGTATTCTGACTTAATTCGTTGTGATTAAATAAAATTGGGGTTTCTATATTATAACCCCTTCCAGAGACCAAAGCTAGTTGATCTCATAGACTCAAACTCCTGTTGCCTCCAATTCTGCACATGGAGACGTTAACTGTAGGGAAGGCCTTGACATCACTGGCAGATCTGAAGGCACACTGCACAGACAGGGCAGGTGGATCAGCCACAAATTGGCATCTGGTTTAGAAATCAGTCTTGCTACCTTGGTTAACAGGAGACTGTCGTAATGGGTACAACTTCTCTGCTTTGATGATGATAAATTAAGGCTTCTGAACAGGTAAATCTCAGAGCAAAGGAAGGACAGAGGATAATTCATGGAAGAAATGCGGCTGTGGGAGATGACTGGCTGTCGCATTGCACCATGGCTTGAAGTTTGCAGAATAGGCCTTTATTGTGAGCTTTTGGATTTACCTGGCTGGGAAGCAGGACTTCTGGAAGGGTGTGTGCATGTGTGAACAGCAGGACCAGGGGAGGGGCAGGTGGGCTGGATGCCTGAAGGAAGTTTGCAGGCTTGTGAGCACAGGCCACATGTGGTCAGGAGACAGGCTTCCGACCTAGGGATAGAGATGAGAGACGCGTTAGAAAAATGACTCTGCTCCAGTGAACGCTCTTTGGGCAGACTGCGGAGCTAGTGGGTTTAGTAAGATGACAAAGGCCTGGTCCTCTTCTCTGGAAGGTGACATCTAGTGGGGGACAGATGAGTGTCCCGGGACTGCATAAGCCCAACAACAGGTGTGCCTGAGACAGCAAGGACGCAGCATCTGTGGAAAGAGGCACAGAAAGCCCCTCCACGGGCAGGTCCTTCAGAGGGTGGGTGGGGAACAGGGTGTGGCCTTCAGTTAATGTCCAGCCCCACCTCTCATGCACCCTGGCCCTGTAGACCCCACCCAGCACCTGGAAGGTGGTCTGAGAAGACTGATCCTACCCAATCGGCTCCCTGGGGCATCCTCTGACTGTAGCTCCCCCTGCTGGTCCCACTCCCCAGGCCGGGCCCTCCCCATGTTTCAGAGGTGGCCAAAGTTCTGCACTGGCTGACAACCAACCCTGCCCACCTCTCCGCCTGTGGAGACGATGATTCTGTTTTCCAGATGTTCTCTAGAGTGAGTCTGGCGGTTCTGAGTGGGGAGGAGGTGAGGGCTGGCTCAGCCTGCCGTCTTCCGCATTCTTGTGTAACTTCATTCTAGGCCTGAAAGGTGCTGCTGCAAACCTCCTTTAGAGATCATGTGGCCCTGTTGGTCCTGAGGCCTGCCAAGAAGGCAGAGCTATAAAGGGCAGATCCAGACCTAACTCCCCTCCTCTCCCCTGCCCTGAGCTTCCATGTGCTTAGCCGGCCACGGCAAGGGGTGTACAGGGCTCACACAGAGAGAGCCGCAAGGAGGTCAACAGCTAATGATCTTCTAAGGTTGGGGCTGTGTCCTAGGGAAGTGCTTCTCATATTTGCCTTTTTAAACTCTCAAAGAACGGCCAAATCACGGACCAATTAAGTGAGCAATTCTGGAGGTGGGATCTGGGCGTCTGAAATTTCCAAGTCCCCATGTGGCTCCTCTGCACCTGGGTTTGAGAACCAGGGCTGTAGGGAGTGCCTCCACCTGTTGGTATGGGCAGAGTGCTCCCGAGGCCTAGGACAGGCAGACTAGGGTGCAGTTGTCACATTCCTAACAGGCTCAGGGGACACTGAGGCAGCAGATGGGTGCAAGACCTCAGGGAGATGCAAGACCTTTTTTCCAGAATTCAACGTTGGAGAAATAAACTTGGTTTCCCTGAAGGATTCTGGGCAAACATGATCTAGTCCTCAGAAGACACGTGATCCCAGGCCATGCCGTCAGTGATGGGGCCACTCTGCCAGGCCTTGACCATTTGGGCAGCTCCTTCTGCCTGCCCTAAGGTGCTGATGGGTCCCACTCAGAGGAAGGGGGCGTCAGATCCAAGCCCTGGAGGAGGGCATCATGGGGAAAGCCACTGGGCCTGGAGCTGGGAGAGCCAAGGCAGAAGAGGGGTGTTCAGCTGAAACTGGGTCGAGTTTGAACTTGTGGCATTTTATTAGAATATGGAATGGTTTTACCGGGTGGTAGTGAACACTTATTTCATTAAAGAGTTGGCCTAGATGAGCTACAGGAGGTGCCAGTGGAGGGATGGAGGAAGTGACCTATGAGGTCTTTATTTCTCCGGCTTTTGTCACTGAATGAACTGGGAAGAGCACTCTCACATCTTAGACCCACATAAAGTGATTATGGAAAACCCGCCATGGTAGAGAAGTAGAGTGCATCCTCTAAGGCACTCCTGCCCCTGCCCAGGGGCCCAAGGTCCCTGTTGAGTGGCATGTGGAGGTAAGTCACGTGGGTGAGAACTCGTGCCAGGGCGTGGGTGCACATGGCTGCTGCCTCGCCTAGGAGGTGACACTTCCTGAGTCCTGCAGCACTCTCCCAGTCCCCACCCTCCAGGGGGCCCGGATGGTGATGGTTTCTTCATCTTCTTTTCCCTTGCTTTGCCAAACGATGCTACCATATGTGCTGTGCTATTTAAATAGCAGAAAGCTCACCAAGAGGGAGAATGCAGAAGCCGGTCCCACTGGCAAACTGGTCAGGGGGGGGCTGACTTCCCCAGGCTTCACCGTCACCCCATCCTTGTGGTGTCTGATGACCAGGTCTACTCTGGAGGGAGCACTGCACGGCTCTGTCCCTGGGCTCTGAAACAGGCACCGTGATCTCCTCAGCAGGGTCACCTCGTGGACAGGCTGGTGGTTTCCACTCTGGAAAGGAGGGAATGACTTCTCAGCTTGCCCCAGAGGCAGGCCTGAGAGCAGAGCCTTTGGCCCCTCACCAGGTGAGGTGACCACTCACGGCGGGGAGAGGCAACTCTGAGGCACCTCCATAATACCAGCAATTTTGCTGCTCAGCTAAGATTTATTGTCTTAGAGGGGACAGCCAACGAGTTCAAAGGTCATTTTCACAACTCACAGTGGGGTTTGGGGTACCTGCCTTAGCTTTCAGTTTTCCCCTTGCCTGGTGGGACTGTCACAGCCATCCTTCCAGAGTGGGGCTGGAGTTTGATCCAGAGGTGCTTATGAGGACACTGTTCACTCTACACACGCTGGAGGTTATTATGAGTTAAATATGCATTAATAGCTCAATTCCTTGCAATTAATGACAAAGTTCACTACAAGTTCTAATGCATTATCAATGCTCATTTCATAGTAATTGGAAAAATAGTTTAAGATGGAATGTTACCTAAGTTTCCATCAAATGAAACTCCAGCATAGACAGATCGCAAGGGCATGACCCAAGGCGTCACCATTACCCTGTGACGTACGTCCTGAATGAACGGGTTCCTGGTGGTGTTTGTGAGGACAGTCTTCTTGGATCCTCACCCATTTCATTGTTTAAGGTCAACACCACTTAAAATCAACATTAAGGGAGAGCATGAAGTGGCACATGCAGCAGAACCCCTGCCCTGGTCTTCAGCTCCAGGCCTGCTGATTCAGAGAGGGCTGGCTCTCCGGAAGGCTGGGGACGGAGCGGGAATGAGTTATTGGGTGTGGATGTGATTTAAAAATAATTGAATTTACATATAGCTAATGAGTATCCATCTTACTATCCCCGTGGGACATCTGTTACTACACTCATGGTATACATTCCTGGGAAACTAATTTTTCTAAAAACTGAATGGTTTGTTTTTAGATTTAAAATACACTTGTCCCAATGCCACAGCGTTAAATGTTAAGCAGTCTTTCAAAACGCCGTGTGATCCCAGCAGGGCCACAGAGATGACTCACAAGTGAGATCCCCCGGCTGCTGACGGCCCCTGGAGCCAGAGGAGACCAGCGTGACTGAGCCCAGTGCAGGAGAACCAGGATGACCAGGACCCTGGCCGGGGCAAGTCTGCGCGAGGAAGAGGAGAATGGCCACGAGTAACTACCTGGGAAAAGGCGAAGTCCAACGAGGAGGCGTGGAACTGGGCCTGGTGTCTCCCGGGGTGTGACTCCTGAACTGAAGGGAAGGGCCTCTAGTGGGAGCCAGGCGTCCATCGGGGCTGCAGTGTGAGCAGGGGAAGGTGGGAGCTCAGGCTGGGGAGAAGGGCGACAAGTGCTGAGGGCATTCAGCGCCGGGCCCTGAGCCAGCTCTGACTTCCTGGTTCTGGGGGCAGCAGGACAAGATGGCGGCAGTGTTACAGAATAGCAGCCTGCTGGGGTTCAGCAGGGAGGTGACAGGGGACCCTGGGGGCAGGGCCAGGCAGAAGCAGTGCGTGTTGTGGTGGTCCCTGTGTGGGGACACCTCTGTCCTGACCAGACCGCTGATGTGGGGACGAGAGGGGTGGGGGACGTCCTTGGCAGAAGATGAGATGACCCTCTAGGTCAGCCTTGTCCCTGGCATGGGAAGCTCAGCTCCAGCAGAACTGGTCCCTGGGCGAGCTCTTAGCAAAGCCCCTGCACTCTCCTTTGAGACTGGACACACTGTGAGTTCCACAGCTGGTACCACGGGGCATTTGGCTCATCTGTACACACCTCAGGTTTAGGTGGATTTGTTGGAGTTCTCAGACATGATTCGATTTATAAAGATAAAAGCCACCTCAACAGATCCAATCAGTGTTTCCTGTGAACAACACTCTGGGTTTGGATCTCTGGGAAATTCAGAAAATATACAAAATAATATAAAATTCAGAAAATATGAAAAATGTTTATTAGTCTGCCTACTAACTTTTGAACCTAATGTATTGTCTCTACCCTTCATAGAAATGCAGAGTCAGTTATGCTCCATTCTACGGATGTGGAAATTGAGGTTTATTATAATGGAACAATTAGGCAAAGTCCACACATCACACAAATGTTGAAATTGATGTTTAAGCTTTGGTCACAATGACTCCACTAGAACTCCTTATTTCAAGGAGATGACAATGTTCCTGACCTTCCATTTGTGGGTACCATTAAAACACACATAAAAAAATAAGTATAAAATTCACGATAGGACAATACATGTAAGACCGTCCAGGGTAGTATTAGAAACCAAAGTACATGTTTTTAAAATTCGTTTTTTTTTTTTTTTTTCTCCATGTTTCTCTCCTCCTACTAGCAGGGTTCTTATCAGAGAAAGTTGAAGAGAAAGACAATAATCAGAGCTTAGTTTTGAGTTTCAGATTTTAGCTTTGATTATCAGCAGCCAAAATTTGAAGTAATAAGTATCCAGCTTATTTTCAAATTATAGGATTTCACAGAACATGGGCCTAATGGTCCTTGCTCTCTTCTGCCTCCCATCCCAGCTCCAGGGAAGGGGCTCAGAGTGCCTCGTGGATTCCCTGTGCATGTGGGGCTCTTTTCTTGAGGGGGAGTGAGGCAAGAGTTAGACATGGGTGTGGGTTCCTGTTCCCTCTGCTAAATTCAGATTCTTCCTGGAAAGAAGGGAGTTGGGGAAGTTAGTGACAGAACTTTCTTACATGAAAAGTTCCAGTTCCTTTTGGAAGGAATCCAAAAGCAGGAGAATTTCAGTCCAGGTTTCATGGAACCCAGCCTGGAGCCTCTTTAGTACCGGAGACTTTGAGATTAACGTTTCTTTCAAAGGTAAGGGAAATGTTTGGATTCCGCACACTCAATCTGCAAGAGACTACATGGGGGATTCCAGCATCAGGCCAGGGGACTCAAACAGTTCTCCACACCGTCAGCTGCTGGTCGACGTGTTTCCCAGCTGCACGTGGTGTGTAAGGAAAACTTCCCTAGCACGCCTGGGTAGCCGGGATGGGGCTCAGTGGTATCTGTGTGGTGCTGGCTGGCTGTGAGAGGATGGGAGGCTGGGCCCTGTTGTCCTCTGAAGTCATGACCCTGAGATGCTGTGGCAGATGTCCAGGAGAACACGCTTGTTCTAGTGTGGACAGTGGAACCTTCCGGTTTCTGGTGTCCTTCAACTCCTCCGAGGGGATCTGAGCTTGGCGAGGTCCATGGAGGCATAGCCAGTCCTGAGGAGCCCCCTGGCCTCCTGGAGCTTACCTCCCTCCCCGGGGCAGCTGTTTCTGATGATGGACTGGACAGATTCCCCGTGGACCTCAGTCCGTCCCTTGCTCAGGATTGCATTCTGTCCTTCTGCTCCCATCTGGCTGGGTTCTTTCCTGCTCGCGCTGGAGCCTGCAGGTGGCTGAAAGGTCATTTCTCAGTGTCCAGGTTACTCTTTCAAGGCCCAGGGATTGGTTCTGACCAGCCATCTTGGGCCTGGGCCAGGTTCCCAGAGTCCCCTAACTTGAAGGGGTATCAGAAACGTGGCTCCCACGGAGGGAGATGGAATCTGGGATATTTCTGTAAGCAGATATTTAGACGGAGCCTGCAGGCACGAATGGGCAGTCACTGGACCTGGCTGGAAGCATGGCCTGTCCAGCCTCCTTGTGCGCTGTTCACCTCTCTGCATCTTCTTCATGGTGAATATGCTTCTCATTCCCATGTCTGTGTGGGTGCTGGGCCCCAGGCTCTGCCCCCAGGCTCGGCCCCTCTCTTCTCCCACCCCTGCCTGGCCTGCAGCTCCGGGTGACATCTGCCTTTGCCCCTTCGTCTCAGGCAGGCCTCCTTCTCTGGACATGATGCTCCTGTTCATGTGACCGTTAAACACCGAGCTCATGTGCTCTACCCAGAGAGCCGTGCAGCGAGGCGTGTGCTTTCTCCTGAGAGAGAAACTCTTGACGAGGAGAACTAGTCACTGATGTGGAGGCAGGGAAGGCCTGGGCAGATCTCTACAACTAGGCTCAGGATTCTTTGAAAAAATGGGACCCCAAATCCAAACTTTCATCCCCAAATTCAGCTTTAAAGCATCTTCTTAGTGTGGTGCTTGCTACGTGGCACTCGAGCCTAGGGAGGCTCTGACCAGGGATTCCTGCAGGAGGCAGTGGGGGAGCCTCCTTCCCGAACACAGGACCATGGACATGAAGAGAGGCCAGGGAACCAGTGAGTGAGCTGATCCCAGAGGGCCCTGCCCTGAAAAGGGAGGGGGGTTGCATCTGATGCTGGCGTGGTGTCATGTGGAGGTGGCTTCCTTGGCCAGGTCTCTTCTACTTCTCCAGGAGTCTGGGGTCTGGCCATGCCCCCTGGGATGCTTTGGTGCAGCCAGCTTTGGAGGTGGTTCATAGCCTCCAGCTGCAAGGGATGTCTCCAACTTCCAGCCTCCACGAGGAGACAAGAGCCCCCAGGGTTACCTCTGAACTCTAAAAAACACCCAGGAGAGACTGGAGGTCTTCCTAGGAAAGGTGGCCCTGCAGAAGGCGTGCCTCATAACCCAGAGTCTCATGACACTTCATGGGAATGTTTAAAATAGCTGTGGTCTATTTACAGGCTGGTTTGGGGCCAGCAGGACACTCTGTTTATACTTACATCGCCACTGAGCCGGTGAAGTGTCTCTGAGAACAGCTCCTTGCCCTCCCCAGCAGGGCGGAGCAGTGTCATCTGCTTGGCAGGGAGGAAGCACTGCTATTTGCCCACCCCTGTATTTTACACTTCGTCTGAGTATTAGAAACTCTTCTTTGGCTTCTCCTCAAACACGCGCTGTGGTGTCTATCCTTTAGACGTCTCTGGGCGGAGCCTGTCTTGGGCAGCCACATCTGCCCCGGCACAGCCCGGGATTTGGCACCACAAAGATCTCGAGTCGACCATGATGCTCTTCATAGGGTCACCACTGCAAGTCTCTGAAGCTCTGTCCTCATTTTCATTTAAAATAACCCACAACTCTCTGTGGAGGGTTTGCAATCCCCACAGCACCTCCCCAAGTTTCATGTGCCAAATACATTTAGATTATTTGGGGACCAAGGGGTGTATATACTTTTACACAAGACATTTTGTCATCTATACTCACACATGTGATGCTGCATAGATTTAGTTCTGAGGATTCTGATCACTCAGGGCCACCACAGAGCCTCGTGTCAGATGTATGGCCTAAAAGCGGGGGAAAAAAGGCATATTGCTTTTAAGTACATACTTCTTTTAAATTAAGGGGCTTTGGTCGTGACCCCACCATTGAGTGGGGAAACTGAGGCTTAAGGCAAGAAGCGACCTGGCTGAGGTCATGTACTGACCCCACGGGGAGTCAGAATTGGGACGTGGGCTCAGTCCTCACCAGACAGTTTCCAGAAGCCGCACCTGCGACCCTGTAACCCACGGCACAGCTGGCAGCACTTCGCGGCTTGCTTGGCCTTCCTAAAATCCTCGCCCAGTCCAACTGCTAAGTTAGAAGTGGCGCCTTCATCCTGAGGAGGGAGAGCTCTGCTCAGCCAGGGCGCGGGGTGCCACGGTGTGGGGTGCCAGGGTGCGGGGTGCCAGGGTGTGGGGTGCCAGGGCGCGGGGTGCCACGGTGTGGGGTGCCAGGGTGCGGGCGCCAGGGCACAGGCAGCTGCTCTGGCTCCAGGCACTTGGGGTTGGCTGGCCTTAGTCCCCCCATTCTCTCCCTCCTGCCTCCTGCCTCTCCTGGAGGGGACGTGCTCACCTTATTCCAAATCTCCCAAAGAGAGGAGGGTCATGCATGTTTTGTAGCTCCATGTTGGTTTGTGGAGGTTTTCCAATAACAGGATTTTGAGGTACTTGTATTTTTTTTTTCTGATTACAAAGTAATGGAGAGGCAATTTGGAAATTCTAAAAAGTCCAAAGAAGAAAATGCATATCCCATCATCCTATTACCCCCAAAGAAACTAGTGATAGCTCTCTATCCATTTACCTATCTGTATCTATTTCTATGTCCATCTTCCTAACCATTTAGCTAGCCTTTTATCTGTTAATATGTCTTTAATTCGTGTTTCTATAATTTTATAATATGTATCTTTAAAACATTGAGGTCACAGTAAGTATGCTTTTCATTTACAAATGTGTGATGAAGAGTGGCCTATTATAATTTTCAGAGCGTGATTTTAATTGTTACTAATATGATTTATAGTGTCCATTCCCCATCGTTGGCTGTTTCTGTTGTTTCAGATATTTTTTGGGGTTGAACAGCTTTGCAGCGACCAACCTGCCAGCTGTGCTCTTCACCTCTCGTCTTCTCAGGGTGGACTCAGGTTGCTCATGAGTTACTTTCTCTTTCTAGCCCAGGGGACAGGTGTGGAGCCCACAGCTAGGAAGCAGGGCTTGGTGAGCGTCAAGTGAAACATCATCTGTAGTCAGACCATCCCGGGCTCTGCAGCACAGGTGATGATGGATGAAGCCTTAGCCCCATAGATTTCCTAAAAGCAGCTGCCAGAGTCCCTGTTAGAGACCAATGGGAAGGGGCTCGATGTTCACAGACTTGAGTCCCTCTGCCTTGGATGCCAGTCAGGCAAGGGGAGCTCCTGATCCCTGCAGGGAGCCACTGCTGACCTTCAGGACCTGGAAGCGGTTACTCTTCATTCAGAGCCTAGGGACGGTAGCCAGCACCCTGGGGAAGCCTTCATGGTGTACGTCCAGTTTAGCTTAGAGTCACTAGTCTGATTTTCTCATGCAATGAACATTTGTAGACCGCACGCCTCTGCAAGGCCCTGCTGGGTGGGTGCTGGACTCCACTGGTCCTGCCTGACCTCCTTCATCTCCTCCATCCTTTGCAACAACTCCTTGTATCCTCTAAAACCCCTTGTTCTGGATTTGAGGGGTTAAAGAATGTGCCCCAGATCATACAACTCACCAGGAGTAAAGCCAGGTGGGAACTGGCGTGTCTGGTTTGTGGCTTCTGCATTTAGCACTGTGGACTGGACCACTCCTTGGTACGCACGTGTGAAAGAGAGACCGTCCTGGGCATCATAGGATGCTGGACCCTTGGCCTCCGCTCACTAGCTGTCAGAGTGCTGTGACTCCCCAAAGCATCCCCTGGGACACAAATCACCCCCACTGAACTGCCGGTGTGCCTCCACCTTGCTGGCTTGGGCCACCATGCAGTGTTCCTGTCATGGGAAAACAGATCTTACCTAATAAAGGAGGCTTAATGGAAGATAGTTTCTTGAAACACAGGTCTCAAGCTGGTTGTGTGTCTTTGGGCAGCAATGGCAGAAGGCGAGGGAGGGTTTGCTGGCCCGTCCCCTCGCCAGGCAGATAAGGCAGCCCTGGGAGTCTTTCCGAACCTCCTGTCCTGGGTGATTTTCTCATCTTCATCTTTGTGCTCCAGATCACTGCCTCTTCCTTTTCACGAGCTGCCTTGGTGTTTCCCAATCATCTCATACCTGACCCTGGGGAAGGCAGCTCTTGAAAATGCCTCCTTGTGCTTCTCAGTCATGATGGAGAACAACAGAAGTTTACAGGAGTTGAAAAATCAGTCCCTGAAATTGAATGACAGTTGCTCTCCTCCTCTGTCCAGGGAAGGACCAGAAGTTGCCAATGATCTCTGTCCAAGTTGGTCATTAAGGGGATCTGATGGCAACGTGAATATTACCATCAGAAACTGCAAATTTTATTGCTATCTGTGCCTGAAAGCCCATGTTCTGCATTCAAATATAGCTGCAAAACAGCTGTGATAGAAAATTGGTCATTTACCAGTGCTTAATGACTAATGCCCTGCCCAGGCTGAATTAGCAAGATCTATGTCAGAATTGCTTTGTTCTGTTGAACTCTCTTCTGTTCTCAAAGAAATCACAAACACCCAGCGTGCGAGAGTGGCAGTGCTGTCTGTGCCTGACAGTCTGGACATCCCACCACTTCCCCTCCTGGGTTAAGCCTGGACTCAAGAACTGACGGGGTCAGTCGCTCTCCCCCACCCCTTTGGTGCTGGGGATTGAACCCAGGGGTGCCGTACCACTGAGCTACATCCCAGGCCTTTTTTTTTTTTAAAAAAAATTGTGACAGGGCCTTGCTAAGTTGTAAAAGCCAGCCTTGATCTTGAAATCCTCCTGCGGAGGCGTCCATAGTTGGGTCAATCACTCTTGAGACTCAGCTCAGACAAACCTGGTGGAAAGGTATGTGGGCAACAACAACTTCAGGTAGTGGAGGTGAAGGGGGTCACTTCCCTATTCAGATCGAATCCGGCCCCTGAATCTTAAACACAGAGGTGGCACACAGAAGGACAGATCCAGATGCAAATGCAGAGGTGCTGTAATGTAATGGCACAGGCACGGACGCCAGCAGGACTGGGTGCCAACCCTGCTCCATCTCTGCGAGACCCTGAATGAGGCTTCGTCAACTGCGAAATGAAGACAGTGAAGATCCTTCCCTCCAGGCAGAGTGAGGAGGGTCAAGCGGCTTAAACCAAAGTAGCTCTTAGCAGGTTTTCGGCTCATGGTATGTGTCCAGTAGAGGTTTGCAGCTATCATCATCTTCATCTTCTCTTCTTCCATAAAGGAAGACAGGCTTTTAAAATCTAATGATCTTTTAAACACGTAGACCTGAGCGTAGTATGGATTCTCTTGTCTATTTACTTACTCTTTTAATCCTCCCCTGACATACCCACTGAGGCTTCTTCCCCGTCTGTCAACAAGTATTAGACTCCGGGGATGAAGAGGTGAGAAAGAGTCGTTGCCTTCGTAGGGCTCAGGAGCTTGGGCAGCATGAGTGTGGGCCAGAGAATTTGTGGGCGTTGTATCAGGAGCTGAGGGAGGACCGCCTGCCACCACCACGGGTGTGGTGGGAACCCGGAGGAGCTGCATCTACATTATGTCAGACATTGTAACAAGACTTCGAAGCACGTGTCATCACCTCACTTTGCAGAGCAGAAGGTGAACCTCCGTGTCTACGTTGTCCCTGCGAGTGGCAGAGCTGTGCTCAGATGCAGACCTGGCCCAAGCCTAGGGTGCTCCTTCTCACTGAGCCTCCAGGTCAATAGGGAGGGTGGAAATTCAACGTGAAGTGGTCCAAAATTGGAGATCCGTTTTCTTTTTGTTTCGTAACCTCATTCATGATGAATGAAGAATCCATGAGATCATCGATCCGTCTTTTTCAATACACACTTTATTCTGAAACAGAGAATAAGATCTTAAATAGAGGAATGTGGAGGCCCTCCCTGAGCAGCCGCTCAGCCCTCCTCCTGCCCAGGCTGGCCAGGGAGAGGGGGCTGTGTGCCATCTTCCTGGAGCTTATTTATTTACATATGCATGGCACCCCTCCCTGCTGCAGGAACATGAAGGACCCTTGAAGGCTTGAGATGGCACAGGCAAGGCCAAGGAAATGTCCCTCTGCTTCCTTTTCTACCAACTTGACTTTCCCACGTGCTTCAAATTGTTTGTGTATTTCACCTGCTTTGGCAGAAGCATCGTCAATCAAAAGAACAGAAGCCCATTATAATCTAAGGGCTTGGCCATGCTGAGCTGTTTGGGGTGGGGCCCACTGTGGACCCTGTGGCCATCTCGGTATGCCTGGGTGAACATCTCCTGCAAGCCAAGGACGCCGGCTATGCCCATGTCTGCTCTGGAGGAATTAATAAATAATAGAATTGTTTCCTTTTGATGCCACATAGCCCAGAGCAGGTGGCAAACTCATGACAGGCTGCCTTTCTCTCCTGGAATGCTTTGGTCCCAAGCCCCGGGAGGTAATCCACCAGAGGACCAGCACCTGTCAGATCGCAGGCATTGTCATTGATTAGACCATCCCTCAAGCTGGCTGCGGCCATAAGTGCCTCTGAGAGAGCAGTGGACAAAGGCTGCCCAGAACAGATGTTGCTGTTGGAAGCAAGGAAACCTCGCTGGCTGCCTGGAGTGGCCAGAGCCCAGCTGGGCACAGGAACCCGGCATCAGCCACCACCAGCCCTGAGCTCCTGTGCCCTTGCAGGTAGCCAGAGGGGCAGAGGCTGACAGATGAAAGGCTGCTCTCCAGCTGTCCCTGCTGAGGGGAGGCCTCCTGCCCAGCTGCAGAAGCTCCTCCCACTGCTCCTGCTCACAGGAGGTAGAGGGGGGCTGAGAGACTTTTGGAGAGACAGCAGCCAAGAGAAGTGTCGGCTTGGCTCAGACGGAGACTGAGCTGACAACGCATGAGCCCTCTTGGTACATCCTTCACGACACTCGATAATGTAAAGGGAGTCCTGGTCGTTCTGCTAAAACGCGCTTCTAATTATGTCCCCCATCATGGCCTCCCAGGGACGCCAAGAGACAACAACAGGCCACAGTGCTTCAGTCTCTGCACTGAAAATCCCACAACCCTCAAATCACCTTTGTAAAGGAGACGTGGCGTTTTGCTTTCCTCTTGCCTAGGTAGCCTGCCTCATGAGATGCCACCCTCCAGCCTAAGGTGAAGCCCACACATACTGCAGGGCACAGAGGGAGAAGCAGGTTCCAAAGAATGTTTGAAAAATCACCTGCTGCCTGTGTGTGTCGGGGTGGGTGCCTGACACCCCCACATCTGCAAGGCCTAGAAGCACATACCTCACACAGGCCCCTCACCCGGAGCCTCCCTTCCTGCTCAGCCCCCTGCCTGCTTCCCCTCTGCTCTCCTGACTGTGGCTCTGGTGCGCTGGCTTGGTGGGCCTGATCCCTCCGTGACTCCGCCTGCCCTGGGTGGAGCTGTCTCCCACCTGTCCTCATTGTCTGGGTGAAGCCCCCATCAGCCACAGGAATAAAGGGCCAAGCCTGTTTCACCGCCCTCTGCACTGCACAGGCCTGCATGGAGCGGCCTTAGGACCAGTGAACGGACGCAGGGAGGAAGAAAGGCGGCAGCTTCCAGACGGTGTGAGCGGCTAATGTGGAAGAGAGTCTCAGGGGCTGGTGAGCGTTGCGACCTCTGGACCTCATTTCCCCCTTCCCTTGACTTGTTCCCCTCTTTTTTTCTGGTTTGTTCATAGAGATTCGACTAGAGAACCTGCACTTGCCTTATAGCCGGTCCCATGGCGTCTGAGTCCAGCTGGCACAGGAGTGGAGCAGGGAGGGGCAGGAGGACGCCACCCAGGGTTAGTGCTGTACGCAGCGGAGGTGCTGGAGCCTCCTCTCCACTCTGGAATCTGTGCAGTTGCTGTCACCAAGGTCACCAGGACTGTCCTTTCTCCAAAGTGCAGTTTGGAGCAGCACAGTCTGTTTCGTCCATTTCCACGGCAACGAGCCAGGGCTGAGGGGCTGGGTGGCCGCCTCAACGTTCCTCCTGACAGCTCCATCCTCTGCCTTCGCTGTTCTTCCTTAATCGTTTGCTTAATTAAAAAAGTTTCATTTGTAAGAAACATGAATTCTCTAAAAGAAAGACACACTTCAGTCTAGGGTTGCCTATGTTTTTCTCTGAATTTGAATAAATATTTTAACAAGCAAACTACAGGTTACGCACCCCAATCTGAAAATCCCAAATCCAAAATTCTCCAAAGTTGGAAACTCCTTGAGCACTAATATAAGGCTACAAGTAGAAAATTCCACACCTGACCTCGTGTGGTGGGCTGTAGTCTGAACAGAGGTGCACAGAAATACTGTGGCCAATGACCTTTAGCCAGGTGTATAAGGTGTATATGGAACATGAAAAATTTTGTGTTTCGATTTGGTTCACAAAGAAGGCTTATATGTAAATATTCCAAAGTTTGAAAAATTTAAAATGCAAAGTGCTTCTAGTCCCATGCATTTTGAATAAGGGATATTCTACCTGTAATAGCCAACATTTGAGTTATGTTGGTGGTTCTTATAAGTAAATACCTTAGAGTTATTAGTTCACTTAATCCTCACAATGATCCTGTGTGACAGGTCTTTCTATTGTCTCATTTGCAGATGAGGAAACTGAAGCACAGAGAGGTTAACCAACCTCATGGGGTCACACAGTTAGTAAATGGTGAGGTCTTGTTTTTGACCCGGTGGTCTGACCTGGAGTCTGTTCCTCACTATGCTGTCTCTCAAGACAAAACTCTGTATTATGCCATTTCCAAGAGAGTGAATGTGACTCAAGGCCAATTTGCTCTCTGTGAATTGAATAAAACATCCAAGGTAGCCCTCTATCCCTGCCCTTTGGAGAAAAACGGCTACATCCTATAGGATTTGCAAGAACCGCAGAGGCTCCCTGAGGCAGCCCTAGGAGAAGCTTGGCCAACCACTTCCAGGTCCCCTGAGGGCCTTGGCTACTTAGAGACAGCTCCGGGAAGGCCTTCCTCATCTTTGGGCGCCAGGCTTTGCCTGTGAACTGCATGCTCCTTGGCAGGATGAACGCCCGGTCACTCCGCCAGAGTCAGAGGTGAAGCGTGGACCAACACACAGGGAGCACAGGCAAGATGGCGGAGGCAGGGACGATGGTGGGACTGGGCAGGATCCCCACGACCAGCCTCCGCAGTCACAACTGGAAGTGGTGCCAGTTCCACCCAGCTGGGGTCACCAGTTGTCATATAAGTTCAGAGTGACGCAGACAAGCACTCCTGACGGGCATGAGGGGAACCTGTGTGTGCGTGCTGGACTGACAGCTAAGAAGATGGGAATGAGGACAGCGAGGGTGGTCAGTCCCACCCACTGTGTCATGGGTCATGCCGAATGGTAGGTGCTGTCCCATAGCTGGCCGCAGGCACTCTCTCCCAGCCTGGGAGGTGGCATCCGCAGCTTCACCCAGGCAATACCACAAGCTCAGACATCTACAGATCCCACCCGAGAAGCTGAGCTGGACCACCTCAGAACCAGAGTGAGACCAGCGGTACCGCAGACCCCACGCCCTCCCTCTACCTGTGTCACTCAGGTGTCTGAGAACCTTGGTGGATACCTCTTCTGTTCCATTAGGACTTTGAGCCACCCCCTCTCCCCAGACGCTGGAGCTGAAGAGCTTGCTCTCTGCTGCAGAGCCATGAACTTGACTTTATCAGAGCCTATTAACTCCCCACCTCTGCTTTATAGAGAAATATGACACAATGAAAGAAAAACCGAAAAACCAAAAAGTAAATACTCTTAGCCTCCGTGGCTGACTCAAAGATTTCTACAAGTTCCCTGTATTTATAGCTGGAGAGGGAACAGCGAACTGCAGCTGCTTGCTGTTATTTCGAAGAACTTCAGGCTTCCGACCAAAATAGTCTCTGAACTTTTGAAACTCCCATTCTAATAGTCTCGAGGAGGAGTGAACCAATATCCTAGAATTTGAGACGATATTTTTAGGCTTGAAATAAATCGTGCCTTACACTCACAGTGTGTGTGGGTCTGTGGTGGGGTCACGTAGGGCTGGTGCCCGGGGAGGCCTGGATTTGGGTGCAATTTAAAAGGAAGAAGAAAGAAAAGTCTTGAAAATATTTGTAAGTTAAAAAAATACTTCGTTGAGTCAAGAAATAATTTACAATATGTTCGTCAAACTAAAAAGAAATAGGAAGGCTGTTTTGAAGCTTAATAAAAGTGCTTATTAAAATAGATTTGCAGACGCGATGGCCCATATGCATTTTGCATATCTGTGCCTCTATATGAATATATTAAGCTCAACATGTTATATGCCATATGCATATATTCTTTCCCTTATTAAAAGCAGCGCTAGTGATAGAAAATGAAGATGGTCACAGACCACTGAGTCCATCAACTGCCACCCTCAGCCAGAAATCTCGGGGTCTTTTTTTCTCTCCCTGTCTCACTCCCACATGGATTCTGCTGCTTCTCATTCTGAACTGGATTTCGGATCTACCTTGTGCCTCTGCCTCCACTGCCCTGTGTTAGTCCAGGCCACCTTTGGCTCCTGCGAGGATCCTGAAGTACCCTCAACCAACCTGTTCTCTTCCCTTCTTGATTCTTCCACCCCAGTTCCCCCAAACAGTCATTGTGATGGCGGCTGGCACTGGCTGGTTTTGCCCTCTGCAGGTCACACCTTCTCCATGGTGTCTTGCCAGCCATGCCTCTCCATTGCCCTGGCCTTGGCAGGGGTGATGGTAGAGTACACTGCCCCGCCTGCTTGCTGAGGGGTGGCCTGTGATGCCGGCTGGACACCCAGGCTGACTCTGACGGTGCTATCTTGAGCAACAATGGCAAGAGCTGGGGTGTGGGAAGCTGAGGGTTGATTCCATCCTGCTGTTTAGATGCCTGGAGCACCTGCTTCTGTAGCTGTTCTCAGAGCTAGTTGTTCACAGATTCTATCATTTCAGATTTCTTCACCACAATTGGTTTCTTCTGCTTGTAACTGAAAAGCCCTAAGACCTAGAGGGACCCGTGCATCCAGTTTCATCATGGCAAGATGACTTTCAGAGGCCCTAGAAGGGCTTCTATATCGTTCTTCTCTCAAGGCCATGGCTGTTGGATGGCTCCAAACTCCAGATTCCTTGAAAGTTCACCCTAATATCAAGTTACTTGTTTGGTTTGTGTAACATCATTGAGGACTCTGTGTAAATCTTTGAATGACATGGGGCATTATGTTTGTGAAGAGCAATTACGGAGGAATTAGTTCAGTAGGGTAGCAAGTGGGGTATGTGACAGGCGTGGCAAAGATCTCGTTGCAGACCATCAAATATTTGTCCCTCGGAGGGAAAGGGCATTGTGAAGTGCACCCACACTTACAATCCCTCGTTTTCCTTTCTCTGACACATTATTTGCATAAAATTGAGAGAAGACTTTACAGGAACCAGGGCTGAGAACAAAGTGGGCTATGTCTCACTCGTCTTGCTTCTGCCAAATAATCTGTAAATTATAGTCCATTGCTGTTTTTTCATTAATTGCACATATTCTCTTTCATTTGGCTGCAAATTCCATCACATTGGCCAAAAATGTGTACTTCTGCAACAGCACAAAGTAAGCACTTTGAAAGGACAGGCAGTTCAGAAAGAGTAGGTAATTATACCAAGAAAACCAAATGCAGGAGGAGAATAAAGCCCCAAAGACTGAATGAAAGAAAAAGACTAAACAAAATGAAGTCACCTTCTAGCGTTTTAAATCACCACATCAATAAAGGGGACAGGAGTTTAGGGTCAGAGGTGCTTGCTAGACCTTGTCCTCCTTCTTCTTGTGTTTCCATGTCTGGCTGGTGGGATTCATTCTTTTTGTCCTCTTTTCTCTGGGACAAGATATAGCAGAGGTGTCTCCACCTCAAGGTGCAACCTCTAGTACCCACACCGTCAGCTTAGTGCCATCCACGAGCATTGGGGAGTCACCTGCTGCATGTGGAAGACGTCATCATGGGCAATGTTGCTCCCATCTTGTTTTCACAAGAAAACTCAGTTTGCAGAGCTGGTGGACACTTCCAAGAATCCACGGAGCCGTCTGGCAGAATCGGGTGTGACCTACCTGCTGGGACTCACTGCTGCCTTCTCTTCCTTCACTGAGAACCTTGAGAGTTAGGGCTGGGTGGCGTGGGGAAGTGCCTGGCTTGTCTTCCAAAGCTTTCTTTGGAAGATTCTTCCCGTTAGAATCTCTCAGGGTTTTCTTTTGGGGGGCGTGAGAGGGTGGAGCATTGATTGGGCTGCATTTGTCCAAACTTGCACACTCTATCTTGAAAGAGTAAAGCTTGCTGTATGTAAATCATATCTTAATTACAAAATAAAAATAAATACCTACTCTTTGAGAAACAAACAACAAATTTGGTCATTGCTGACCTCATGATTGAGCACATCCATGTTCCCAGAAAGAATCAAGTCATCAGTTTCTTTCTCATCCCCCTAAGCCTAGAAACCTTTGAAAACACAATCTTACTAGGAAAAAAAAATTAAGAGTTTTAGTTTTTTAAAAACAAACAAACACAACCCCAGCAGCTCAGGAGGCTCAGGCAGGAGGATTGTGAGTTCAAAGCAAGTCTCTGCAAAACCAAGGCGCAAGCAACTCAGTGAGACCCTGTCTCTAAATAAAATACAATATAGGGCTGGGGATGTGGCTCAGTGGTTGAGTGCCCCTGAGTTCATCCCCGGTACTCCCCCCGCTCCATAAAAAAAACAGAAATTCTTTGGTCTATGGCTTTTGTGACTTGCAGAAAGCAGGGCCACTTTTGCTTTTAAACCAACTATTGGAGCTGTTTAGGATTAGCAGACTGGAAATAGTGTGCAGGACATTACTTCCCCATATTTAATCACATAATTATATGTATTTTAATGGAAAGTTAATTCGTAATTTCTAAATAATCAGCATCCGTGGTGCAATGGCTAGGGGAATAGTCAGGCAGTTTCCCCTGACATGATGTCCTCTCCCCGGGTGTCTGAGACACCATTCCCGTACTCTGCCAACACCAAGAGAGGTAGAAAAGGCAATTTTATGTTTATATCTAGCTTCTCACTCTTTTAGAAAGATCAAAGTAGAGAAAACACAAGGAGATCTGAACTTTTCAGATACATTGGCTCTTTAGTGCACACGGCACAAAGCAAGCTTGTGCAAAAAGGACTTGTGTGCACAGCACTTCCCGATGCTGCAGCGTTAGCAGACCTCTCCAGGACGGGATTTCCCAAGCATGACTTTATAAGGCAGACCTGTTCTGCCTCCGACTAGCATTCGCTCTTGGACTATGCTGCGGCCTTCCTGGGTCCCATCAGTATGGGTTTGGATAGGAAGATGAGTCACTTTAAGCATTTTGGGAAAGGGGGGCTTAAAGAGGGCATTGCCTCAGATGAACAGTGGGGAGCTCCAGGGCCACTCCAGCTGGCAGGTGAAGGGACACTGACCTCTGCAGGGAGCACTGGAGAGGTGGATGGTAAGGCCCCCACCCCCGGAACTGCGGATTCCCCAGGGCCTGCAGGAGCTCCAGCCAGCCGCCTGCCACTTGTCATAGCAGCCAGGCGGCTGCCCCGGACGCCAGCCTCTGGGAAGCCCACGCCTGCCCCTAGGTCTGGCGACATCACCTCTAGAGAACTATGGAAGCCCCTCTCTTGCTTCTAGATTTATGATGGCTTTTTTGCTGCTAGATTCTATCCTGGAACCAACAGGGAAAGAGATCCTGGGAAATATCATTGTCTGCAGCTTCGCCTCCTCCTGTGGGAGGGTGCAGGTGGGGCAGGCTGGACCACAGATCATCTACCACAGGCTTGCTGTTCCATCCTCTGGGAACAAAGACTTCTCTTGCCAATCCTTCGGGTCTCACCTGTGTCAAGGACTTGGTGAGCCGTCCTGAGCAGGCCAATTGAAAGATGTCCTTCCTCATTAAATTCTCATAATGCTGCAATTTTCCCATATTGAGTGTATTATGACCTGTAATATACATGTGTTGGTTTTATGATGTGTTATCTGTTTTCACACTAGAATGTACTTTCTTTGGGGGCTGGCACCCAATCTTCTCTATGTCTAATTTCTAGCATAGCACATACAAACAAATTTATGTGGATTACATTTCTGGATTAATTTTATTTTTTCTGAGATATGCTGGGGCTACTCTTTCTTACTTGCAAGGCATATACCCACCTAAAAACAAAAATCAGGAAAAAGAACAAGAGGCCGTTATTTGCAAGTCATTCTTCTAGATATTAGGGGTCTAGATGCTGTGGTCTGAACTTGTCCCCCAAATCCAGGTACTGGGAAGACAAGCCCAAGCCCAAAGGCATGTGGCACGTAGGTATCAGGCAGAAAGCAGGCCTGCCTTTGAGTAATTTTGCCCTGGACGTATTGGTCCAGTGTAACTGAAGCCTTCTCTGAAACACACCTGGTACTTGCATCCTGCTTAGGTTCCATGTGGTCCCCCTGTCTCATAGAAGAGCATGGTCCTCTTAATTATGTAGCTTATGCAAGGGGCCAGAGAAAGAGAGCTCTGCAGCACTCTCAGGGTTGTGAGCAGGATATATGAACTGAGAAATTTGGAAATGGTTAGTATAGTCAGAGTTTCTGACCAACTCAAATAATATTTTCCTCTCCCTCCAAAAAGCTTACAGAAAGCAGCCCCAGGAGTCAGCACATAGGAGATATATTGCTATTTCAGACTTGGTTCCTGTCTATTTAAATTAGTTCTTGACCTTGGGAGAAAATTAAAAGTGTGTGAATCTCCTTTGGTTTCAGATAACACAGAAATACTGTAATTTCAATTTTTTTTTCCTATAGGAAGGGGGAGGTTAACAAATTGTCTTTATTCAAATGTAGTATCATGGCATTCACCTGCCAGGTTAGATATCTATCTAGTTAAGAGGGGGATTTTAATTAAAGAACATAAAATTTAAATGGGTTGGAAAATGTCAACATGGTTTCCTATTTTGAGCCCAACACAGATGATAGAACAAGGAGGTAAAAATGAAAATTAAAGAAAAAAAATTCAGAACAGATGCCAGGAAGTGTTTTTTTCTTCTCCTTCTTCTTTTCTTCCACGCAGAGAATCATAAATGTGTGCAACAGCTTACTAGGCAAGATAGTCAAGGCAGAAAGAGAGAGGGCATTAAATAATTAGACTGCAATAGACTGCTAAAACAATGAGAGGTGGTAAACCAAATGGTCTCTCTCTGCCCTACATTTGGATGTTTTGGGATAAAATGAAATCTTTGCACCTCCCTCAACCCTTAGATTTCTAGACCACGCGAAGAGAACTTGCAGATATTCCAGTGTCTGTATTTCTACCTTCAAGTGTGAGCTCCCAGAGTGTTATCTTGGAGATGTTCGCGTTGGAAACCTTCCACTTAAACACATGTGCGTCAGGAGAAACACGGAGGGAAGAGCGACAACATTAAGTTCCAAGAAAGCAAAGACACGCAGCTGCGGAATAGGATCTGGAAGATGGGTAGATATGGCTGAAGATCTGCGCACTAACCAGTCAGAGCTAGTTGGAGAACTTCAGCTAATTACGCTTGTGTTTGTCAAGTTAAAAAATAATTGGCTGGCAAAACATCCACTGTATTAGGTGGCTTAGTGTCAGGTTGCTCTGTATTTACTGATTTTTATCCTGTGTCCCACATCGATGTAGGAAGTCTTACATGCCTCGGATTCAGCTTTTATTTAAGTGGCAAGAGTCTCATGGAACTATTTTCTGGCTCAGTAATTGGCACCTTCATCCCTGAGTGGTGGCAGGGGCTGCGCAGAACAGCGGTGGACCATCTCTAGGGTCTTTCCTGGGGGTGGTCTGGGGAAAGACCGAAAGGGGCACTGAGAAGCATTGAAAGTACTTTCTTTTCATTTTTAAGAAAGACTATTCCTCGGCCCACGTCCCAAGTCAGGCACAAATTCCCACATTGAGGAGAGAGAACTTCGCAGGGACACAGGCTCTGAAAACCAGCCAATTGGGGACAGCCTGAGTCTTGTTCTGAGAAGCAGCCAATCAGCGACAGCCCCAGGCAGACAAGCAGCCAATCAGCGACAGTCTTGAAGTTGTGTCCTTCCCCAGCTGGTGCCTTCCCCAGCATCTGTACCCCACCTTGAGCCTGGGTCCAGAGACCTCCGCACAGCTGCCTTCAGTCCAGGCACTCCCGCTCCTGAATGCCTACTGTCCACTGCAGGCCAGTAGCTGGGGTCTGAACTTGTCCCCCAAATCCAGGTACTGGGAATACAAGCCCAATCCAACAGTGTTAGAAGGTGGGACCTAATTCCATGTGATCAGGCCTAGAGGGCAGGACGATAGTAGGGTTATCACCCGAGTGAGCTGGTAGCCCTGAGGAGAGTCAGGTCTTCTTTTGAGCCCTTCCTCCTTGTACGGTGGGTCGACACAGGAAAAAGGCCCTTGCCGGCTGTGGGACCCACTGTCTTATCAGCCTCCAGAACTGCAAGAAATACATTTTGCTCTTTATTACTGACCCAGCCTCAGGAATTGTGTCACAATAAGACAGACAAGACATCAGGCTTTCCCAAACCTCATCGAAGACTAGCTCAGCTTTGTTAGGAGAGACTGTGCCTCTCTTGCAACTTCCCTTCCTTCTCAGGGAAATGAGAAATTTACCTTTTTCGCACCAGATACCAAGTTTACTTTATCATTAGCTTACTAATTAGCAATACTCTTAAGGGTTTATTCAACCTCAGGTCACAGTTTGGACTTGCCAATGGCCTATATTAATAAAGCACTGAGATACTCACATTCAATTTTTTCCAGTTCTTGTGGTGGTTGCTCTTATTAATTTTAAATTTGTGTGGATTTGAACACCAGAGTTGCAAAAATGCAAGAGTAAATGTCATAAGGATGAATTTTGTGAGCAGTGGACATTTATTAAACAATCTATTCTTGCATAGCTTTTGTTGATTCCATATGAAAATGGTGGAAAGTCAGATACAAGCCAGAAGATACTAACAGCTAAGCACAAGAGATGCAGGATCTCCTCAATAAGAACCAAAAAAAAAAAGTGATAAAATAACACATTATGTTGTTGTTTAAGAGAATTCAAATGCAAAAGGGAGGCAGAACTTGTAGTGACCTTCCACACTGTATGTCACCCTCCGCCACTGAGCCCAAATGAATGTCTGATGTTCTTCTCCTGCTCAGAATCACTTTCTGATTCCCAAACTGCAAGTGTGTTTTTGAGTACCAAAGAAAATCTATTTCCATAATAGAAACACATGATAGTTTCAATTATTATTGCAGAACTTAAAGATCCAAATGCTTCACTTTTTTATGACAAACCATGAATACAGGTAACCACAGTGCAGAAAAAAAAATTTTCTTTACTTGTGTACTATTTTTACTCAGTAACAACTATTTCTTATTAAGCTATTCAGACTAAAAACTTTCAAATGAGATTTTTAAAAGCAAGAGCCAATTTTATGGAAATGTGTATAGAATGTTGAAGAAGGGACATATTCATGGCAACACATTTATTCTTAGGGTAAGCAAACGATATTTTTTAAAGTAGGTCAAGAATTTTTAATGTAATCCTGAAGAGTGGAAAAACAAGTTATGTCATGAAAGATGTTATGTGCATCAACAAATCCAATTTAAGAGCGATTTTCTGAGTACCTGTATATGTTCATAATGCTGACATTGAACTTGATTTTCTGTGGACCAAGAATGAAATGAGTTAGATGTGATCACTGTAGAAGCTGTGTTGATGTAAGTGGAACAGAAACTCTAACTTTAAAGTATTGTATGAGGAAGTTCCGTAAAATAAGGAACTGTTAAGGAGTGCCAAATCATGTATAATGGATTTAGCTAAAGAACTATAAAGCTTAGAAACATAATTCACATCAGAACAACAACACAAACACTTTTTACTATTCATATATGTGTTCATCAGTTTTTGGTGCTGTGGCCCAAACACCTGACACACACAACTAAAATTAGGAAAGATGTCTTTGGCTCATGGTTTCCATCCAGGGTTGGCCAGTTCCCTTGCTCTGGTCTGAGGTGAGGCAGAACATCATGCAGAAGGGCCAAGGAAAGATGCGCAGATCATGGTGGCCCGGAAGTGGAAGGGAGAGGGAAGAAGGGGTCAGGGACAAGACACAGTCCACAAGGCCATGCCCCAAAGTACTCCCCTCTTAGCTAGGCCTTACTTCCTGGAGTTTCCATAACTTCCAATGATGCCATCAAGTTATTAATCCACTGATGAGGTCAGATCCCTCGTGATCCAATCATCTCCACAAAGCTCCACTTCTGGACATGCTGCGTTGAGGACCAAGCTTTCAAAAGAGGAGACTTTGGGGGACATTCCAGATCCATATCATAACAATATGCCCCATTCAATATTTTTCTTATATTCAGTGTATGAATGCATAGAAAATTAGAAATAATTCAGCTTTAACTGGGCGTGTTTTATTTGTTAACTTTGGCAACCCTGCCTTATTGACATTCCAGGCCTGTAAATTTTATTGATATAAAGAACATCATATCTGGTTTCTTCTCCATTAACAATGGAAGAACATGTCACACTGGATCTGATAGCCCAATTTGTGTAAAATATGCTACTTAAATGGCCACAGAAGTGGCAAGGAGGAATGGCTATTGTGAAATGTATTTTCAACTCTCCTCGATGTTAGTGTGTTAAGATGTAGTGATCTAAACTCTGAGATCTCCAAGTTTTGGAAAACCACAACAAAAATAATGCATTTGTAATGCTCCACTGAATCAAACAACAGCTACACAGGGGGCTGGCTGAGAGGTGTAAAGAAAGGGTTTGGGGCCCATTAGCTCCTGTCACTCTCTGAAGCAATTCATTGACACATTTTAATTATTCTAATATCTAATCAAATCTTACCATATAGGTGGGAATTTGGGGTAAGTCTCAGTTAATTAAAAAGTTTAATTGAATCATAAATAAGAGGGAGGGAAGGAGAGAGGGAAAGAAGAAAGGAAGAAGGAAAGAAAGATGGGAGGGAGGGATGGAGAAACTACATATTTTGACCTCACATCTAGTCATCTGTTGGCTAATTTATTTATTTTATGCTATTAATTCCAATGAAATAGAGTTACTTAAACTGGTCTAGAAATTATATCCTACTAGAAGTAAGCAGGTTAGAAGTTAGAATAATTTTACCAAATAATGCATCATTTTAAATTATATGATAATGTAATATGCTGGAAAGCTGTCCATTAAAATATAACGTGCTCTAATGAGCCTTGGAAAGTTTTTAACCAGTGTAATTAAGAAAGTTTGCCATTTCTGAAGCAATGGTAAACTACAGCCCGCCCCCTCTAGCACTGACTCCAACCTCACACTTTCTTATGTAGACACATCCCAATTAATGATTCTAAAACCGTCCACTGTATTGTTGTTCCAATGGGCACTTTCTTGCAATACTAATGTACTCATCATTGACCGTGATGGTAGCTTTTCCTCTTTCTACTGAGGAAGAAGTTCTGATAATTGAGCCAGTTAATTTTCGGCAAGTTTCTCCACTGGTTTCTTGTCATTGACGACACTAATCAGAAAAGCACCATCTTTTGGAAGCCGCGTTCCAGCACTCGAGGCCATGTGCATGGGGGTTCTCTGTCCTCACGCTGACCTGCCCATGGCTTTGGAAGGTGTGAACACAGAGTGGCTCCAGTGTCCTTTCAGGGTGGTCAGTTCTGCTGTGCTGGAGTTGCCAGCCCCTGCAAAGGCACCCAGGTTCACAGAGGGACACAATCAGGCATAATCCTGTCCAAAAGGTCAAATTTGGATTTGGGTGAGGAAAGACTCCACTCAAGAAGACTCTTGTAACCACTGCAGTGGGAAAGGAGCTTTTGGTGTGAGACCCGTGGTCCCAGAGGGATTTTCCTTTACAGTGAAGTGTAAGTAAGGCTCACTGAACAAGTGCTGGGACAGGTGTGCGCAGGTGGTGGGCAGCTGGTTTATCCCCCTGATGCCAGGGGCTTCCCGGGGGGGTCTTAGGGCCAGGTTGTTTCTGGTTCCAATATCCAAGGGTGGGTCAAACTCAGAGTCCTGGGGCAGGAGGAGAGAAGCAGAACTGGTTTGGCTAAGTCAAGTTAGCAGGTGTTTTTCCCAGGTTGGTTAATGGCAAAAAATGGTTCAATCATTTATGAGGCAGTGAATGGGAATTTGGAAGGTCAGGAACTGACCTTTCTACAGCCAAACAAATGGGCAGCTGTGAGTCCTGTCTGAGTCACACGAGGAAGGGCGGTTCTTTTCAAAACCCCTTTCCCTGGATACAAGGAAAGGAGGTTTCTTTACTCTTCACGGTTCACTCAGATCACAGGGCTTGGGAAGTTATCAACACCATCTTGCATCACTAGTACAGGAAGTCACTAGCCAAGGTACCAACACATGCATGAGCAGGATGTAACAAACTTTCTATAAAAAGTATGTGATGCTATTTATATGACCAATGTACCCAAGAGACTAGCTGGAATGACCCAAGTCTGCAAGCTTTCAGTGGGGACTTGGCGCAGTTGCCTCTAAGACTGTCAGCCAGCACTGTGAGCTGGCCCCACACTAGCTGCCAAACTGAGGCTGGGAGAGAGATGGACAGGAAACACACGCTTGCATTACGGTGATGCGTTCAGTAGAACTTTCAGTTGATGTATTTTCCCCAGTGACTTTCAGAGCGTCTTCCATTCCGTACGTTCCAAAAAATATTTGCTCATTTAGTGAAAGAGGCACTACTTCCAAAAGGTAGTTTCTGCTCAGGGGCCTTAGGTTTTATCACAGCTTGTAAATAAGAGAGGATGCCCCTGGATTCATTCCCTCACCCTTCCTTCTTTACTGTAGAGGATGCTGATGTTTTATGCCCTCTCTCTTAGCCATGCCCTTCAGGAAAGTGACCTTGCCCCATGAATGGGTCACTGCAATCAAAGTCCACCATGGTGAGCGTGTTCCTCTCACCAATGCCTGGCTGGGCAATGCACATATGCTGGCTTTGCTGACCAGTGACACCTGACAGGATACAAGCCAGAGAGCTTGTGGGAAAGTTTCCCGTAATTAAAGAATAAAGGCAAAGAAAGAATTGGCCTCTTCTGCCTTTATCTGAGGTGTAGGGATGTGCTGCTGTAAGCCATCCTGTGGCCACAGAGGAGGTTTGCCTGCAGACCAAAGTCAGCCCAGAGGACAGTGAGCAGAGGGAAGGAATGGGCCTGGTCGCTGCCAGTGTTGCAGAGAAGAAATCAACCTGGGCTAGTAGAAAAAGAATGCTTTCATTGCTCAAGAACTTTGATCTGCAATCTGTGCTTGATCTGAAAATATCATCAACACCATCGTCATCATTACTTTAGGCAAACACTGCACCACTGAACTACCTCCCCAGCCCTTCCATCCCTACTGTATCAAAAGTCAGCCTGCTGCGAGGCCTTAAGCACAGCTTCACTAGGCGAGGGCAGACGTGCCAGGATCCCTTAGCCTGGTACAGGTAGGACGGGGACTCCTGGCGGAGGATGGATTTAGTGGTGGCCTGTCTCAGTGTTCTAGAATGGAACGCGAAGCACAGAATTTTGATGGTTATATTTAAAATTTTATTTCAGCATCCCAGGAAAGAGATAGCAGGCTGGAGCATGAGGTGTGTGAAGAGGCAGATGGAGGTGCCACTGAAGACTCCTACCCTGTTGGGGTGAGGGGCGTTGAGTCCAAGCAGCTTGAGAAACAGGAGAAGTGCAGGGATGACAATCTCTATAAATCCAGGTGTGGAGGGTTGTGCTGGGCTGTGAGAAACATCCCCTCTGTGATCCCAATGTTGGAATAGCCTCCTCTCTACTAGGACCAGCAGGTCCAGGTCCGCAGCCCCTGAACTGGCTGCACAGCTGGTGTGTGGGAAAGAAGAAAAGGGGTGGGTGGTGGGTCCTTACTGAGTTGGCCTTGCGTTTCATTCCGCCCTGACAAGCACTGATCCAGCACCAGCTTTGGTGGCAGCTCCTGGTTCTGGGTTAGTATTATAGAAGGATGGAATCTCCGGGAAAATAAAGCATGTTTTGTGAAGAGCTGTGAGAGCATCCACCACCATGGCAATGAAAGCCAATGAGCTCCATCCACCGCTCTTTATGAGCCAGGCCAGAAAGCCCTACACAGATGGAGGTCATTGGCCCCTTTGCTCCACCTTCCCAGTATCTCAGGCATTTCTCAGAGATTGTATTTAAAAAAAAAAAAGTTGGGTGCTACATTTTAAGGGAAAGTTTTACACCTTGGTTCTTCTCATGTCATCTTTCTCCTACCGTGTCAGCCAGAGTGTTCCTGTCAGCTGCCACAACTGCTCACCTATTTAGAAAGGAAACCATCCTCAGACTAAACTCCGTCCCTCCTCTTTCACTCTGTCTCTCGCATTTGTTTCACACCAAAATCTTTCACAAAGGAATGAAAGTGTCCAGCCTTGGGTTTGCTTTAACTTCTACCATATAGGCATTTCCTAGAACCCGCTCTCAGATGAGCACACTCAGGTGTGTTCGTGTATTCTGTGCTTCCTGGGCACCATTTGGCCTCACCACACACACCGTTGGATCTGGTGAGGTGCAGGATGCTTACCGGGTGCCCAGCAGTAGGCACTGTTCTCTGCACTGGCCGGACACCTGACCAAGGGGTGTCTCCCCTCTCATGCATTGCAGCTCAGGGTCCAGTGGGGAAATATTCATCCTGTATCTTCCTCTCAGAAAAGTAGTTCAGAGAGAGAAAAATTCAAAAGAGCAATTTAACATCCAAGCACTCCAAAGTGTGAACTTCTGCCCCCTCAGAGTTCGCCCAGGCCAAACCAAAGGGGCTTTGGAAACATGTCTGAATTTGAAGCCATCTGTCACTTATTATCCATGTGCTCATGATTGCTTATTTAGTTTCTTACTGCTCGGATTCTGCAGCTCTAACGTAGCCACCTTGTTGTACATTGGTAGGAGGATGGAAGACGTCAGGTGGGAAGTGACCCTGTTCCTGATCCTTTCTCCTCCCATCTTCTCAAATGACTTTAAGCCTATCTCTGTAACTTATTGTATCCCGCTCATACTAGTTATTCAGTGACCTGCCAGTACAATGACATTACAGTGCTATTATGTGGACAAAATATCTTTAAACTATCTATAATTACTGAAACAAACGGGAAGGCAACGATTACATCATTGGAATATTGAGGGGCTGGGTCACCGCCCACGGGTGTTTGTAAAGCTAGAAGAGCTGCGTGGTGCAGAGCATTTCCTGCCGTTGACAGGTCTGTACCTGGACTGGAACAGAGACCTGCACAGGAAGTCCTTCCACCCACGGCAACTCTCCATCGACTCATTTGCCCACTCAACACACATCCACGGAGAGTTAAATAGGAACCTACTAGTCTAGATATCTCAACTAGTGATCAAGAGAAGAGGGAACTGGACTCCCACATTCAAAAGGGAGGCTCCAGATTCATCCGGTTGGGCTGGCTACCCGGGGCTCAGCAGGTGACGGGGAAGCAGGTGGTCATGGTGGCCTTGGGGACGGTGTGAGGTTTCGCCTGGGCAAGGTGGATGCTGAAGGAAGTAGCAACTGTGGTTGCTTCAAGGAGACCAAGACCAAGAGATGTGGGCACCACGGGCTCAGAGGTGGACTTCTGCACACAGGAGTGGGTGGTGCTAGGTTCAGTGCCAGTGGGCAGTTGGAGAGCTCAGCACCAGGGGCTGAGAAGCCTGTGGGGTCCATGATGCCTGGACCCTCTGACGAAGCCCAGCATTTGGACATCTCTCAGTCAGAGGGGCCCAGGGATCACATTAGAGCCAAACTAATCATAAAGACTACATTTTCTCAAATCTTGCCTCGCCCTTTTCTGACCCTGGTGGAGCTGGTCTGTTGGTAGTAAACGGTAGGAAATGGCCACATCCTCCTAGGTGCTGAAGGCCCTGAGCCAGCAGGGCACCCGAGTTGGGAATGGGGAAGAGGATAGCCTCGGGCAGAACTGACTTTCCCAATCTGCAAGGGGCGTCTTCACTACCACACCAGGTGCTCCTATAGAAACCAGCCAGAAATCAGGGCAGAGGTGGTTGGGAAGGCTGAGGCTTCTGGGCGTATTGAGGCAGCCGCTGGAGAAAAACAAAAGTCCCTTTTGTTTAACTGACCTGCTTCAAGGCACTCAATTCACTGTTGAGACATTCCGGAACTCCTGCCTTCCTCTGGGCTGAGAAAGCAGGCCTGACTTCAAGCTGGAGTGTCCTGGTCCCAAGGAAGTTCACACACTCACTGGCACAGGGTCCTGGGCAAATGCCCTGAGATCTTTTATAAAGTCAGAGAAGAAGCTGAAGATACAAACCGTCATCTCACAGACTCATGAAATGTTGCCAAGTAGAAACCATGGAATAACCCAGGAAGCAAAAGGAAATATGTTCTCAGACTAGATGTCCACTGAGCTATTTGATGGAGGTCCAGATAAAGACAGAGTAAATGTCCCAGTCTGTTTATTGTCCTTAAGTGAGCCATCATATCAATACCACAAACAAAGATCTTTGAAGAAAACAAATAATCAAAAGAAATTAATTTGCAAAATATAATATTATTCATCAAAGATGCTTAGCATGGTGGTAGATGGGTTGGTTCATTTTATTTTTAACATTTTATTTTTATTGTGGTAAAATACACTAACATGAAATTTACCATTTCAACCATTTTTAAGTAGGTCATTGGAATTATTGCTGTGCTATGATCACTTCCATACACCTATGGAACATTTCTGTCTTCCCAAACTGAAATCCCGTGCCAATGAACAACAGCTCCCCATTCCTGTCTTTGCCTTCTGGAAACCTCTTTCCTCTGTCTTAGAGTCTGACTACTCCAGGAGCTCACGTAATGAGACCATTTGATGTTCACCCTTCTGCATCGGGTTTATTTCACTGAGCATCCATGTTGTAGCATGTATTGGAATTTCACACCTTTGAGGCTGAATGACATTTGATCGTGGGTATATACTATCACATTCTGTTGGTCCACTCACCTGCCAATGGATGTGCGGGTCACTTGCAGCTCAGGGTTACTGTGGATAATGCAGCCATTCCACTGGTGCACAAACATCTGTCTGAGCCCCATGGTAAGTCTATGTTCAACTTCTTGAGAAATCTTCCTACTATTTTCATAGGAGCTGAACCATTTTGCATTTCCACCAACAGAACACAAGGGTTAATACTTTATTCTCTTTGCAGAAAAAACATTTATTTTGAAGGGTTTACATGACTTTGCACATCCCTCTGATTTTCAGTTCTAGTCCTCAAACCGTGAATTCACCTTGGCAGGTGTGTGGGGGGGGCAGGGAGATATTCTGGAATGGAATTTCAGTGGAGGACTAGAAAATACTGTGCACCCACAAATGTTTCAGAACCCCACTTCTGCCTGCGTGGACTGTTTCTACGTCCTTCTGCAGTGGCTTGTCTTCACTGTTTATAAATTAATTGCCTTTGTGAAATAATTGTCCATCCTCCTTTAAAAAAAGCCAATTGGAGTGAAGAGGGTAAAAACGAAGAGCGAGGGAAACAAGCTGAGATGCCCAGGGTTCTTTGCCAGAACGTAAAAATGAGTAAATTAAAGAGAGAAATAAATTCAGCAATGGCTCAGATCTGAGGAACGAACAAGTTCACCACTTTCTCTCTGCAGAAATGAGAAAAAGACATTTGTGAAACTGTTGTAAATGCTCCAGCCAGTGAAAAAGTTGCTCATCGAGTGAGAGCGAAGACTCCACTGAAAACTGAAAAGGGGGTTGCTGTGGAGCGGGAATCACAGGAAATGCTGGGCTCCACTGGCGAGGGCTCGGCAGCCAGCCCAGCTCCTCGGCAGACGTCTCCATGGGCAGCAGATGGGGAGCCTCCAGGAGGGCTCCTGCCCGGGCGCTGCTGGGAGGCAAGGCGAAGCTCGAGGAAGCGTTTCTTCTTGGATGATAGGAAACACCAGGGAGAAATGGCACCACTGACCCCTTGGTTGGAGACAGTTTTCTTCTACTTCCAGAAAGACCCCAAGACCCCAAAGACCCCAAGCAGGCTAGACCAGAAGGAGAGGCCTGCTGGTTTCCAGGCCTTCCCTGGGACCAAGGTGTCTTACGAGCACAGGGGCTCAGGAGGGTAGTAGCACTAAGATCAAGGCAGCCAGGCGGAGTCTTCTGGGCTTTGGGAACATGGTGGACCTTATAACTGAACCCTGTTTGCTGGATCATTCCTCCAACCCCAGGCCTTTAGTAGCAAGGATGGACTTCATGTCCATATAACAGGGTAGGAAAAGTGACCTGGGAAACAAGACACATTTCCTTTTGCACTAGACAACTGTTTTGTCAAAGCAGAATATGGCTTTCTAAAGTTCACCAAGTTCACAAGACTCTCCGTCCCTGTTTCAGGGAGGGACGTGAGGACTCAACCCACGCTGGTAGGGGGTTGCTGCAGGGCGGTGACTCAAATATAGGTCAACTGGCTCCAAAATCTGCGTCCCTTCCACTTTTCTCTACCAACTCTCAGTTATTTCAGGAAAACTTATTTCCCCCCAATTTTAAATTGGATCCAAGGCGTGGCCAGGTATGGAGTCTGGCTCTGGTCCTTGGGGGCCATGCTACCCTCTGCCCCGATGCTGGGGAGTGGTGGGTGCTGGCGGACTGGTTCATGTGTCCAGGTACCTTATGCCCAACAGAGCAAACTCCCATAATGTGATCAGCTCCATTTTGATTTTATATGTTTTAAAGATATTTTTCTATCAATACTTTTCACAATTTAATTACAATAATTAACACAGTTTTCCAATATTATTTTTGCATTTGATTATATGCCTAAAAATGTTGCAGCTGTGTTTACCTATATGCCTTTTGTCTTAGGCTTCATTTAAAATGAGAAGTAAATATCATTTTTATATATAGCTTTCCACTTGCTTTGTGAACTATTTTCATAATACCCCGATTTAGCCACAAACATCCTCTGGTGTGCTCAGATCTCCCCAATTAGGGTAAGAGTGGGACAGGAATCAGGGGACAACATCAGTTCCCTGGCCCCAGCAAGCAACGTTTCCAAGTGCGAGGAAAATAAATATATTTTTCTTTATAAAAACAATGTAGATAATTTGTAGTCATATTTGGCTACCCATAGCTTTGCAGGCAAAATGGAACAAAACAAAGTCCTTTTTGGCTACTCTACCTCAGAGGAGGGAAAAAGAAAACAAGTTGCTGACCAGAAGCCAATTTCATCTTGACTGTTCAAAAAAAAAAGAAAAGAAAAAAGAAAAAAGCTTTTCAAAGACCACATGGCACAATTACACAGCAGATCAGAGCATCAAGCTGCTTCTGAACAGAGCAGGGTTAGGGCTGAGCGCACTGCGGTTCAGCATCGCAGGACGAGGCCAGACTCTCAGATCCAAACTTGGGGAATTCACTCGTGAAGATAGGGAAGGAAGCTGGGTCCTGATGCAGAGGACGCAAGTGACTAATTCTGTCGTCGGGGAATTGCTGACCAAGGCTGAGTGTTTCTGTGGTGGCTAAAAGGCTGCTACAACATAGAGTGAATCCTGCACTGGCGAAATCAACCTTGGTGATGCATCTGCCAGGAAGCCTGGGCATCGAGGCAGTTTTGTTCTTACACTAGTTCAATAATTTAAAAAAAAGAAGAAGAAGAAGAATATGTTCATCCTGGTGTTGATGGTGTTGGATTTCAGGGTGATTTTTGAGGAGACCATGATACAAATGGACTCAGAATTCAGCTGGGTTGGGCCGGCGGGTGCACACGTTTGTGCACATGTATGCACATACAAACACGCCTGGCTGCTCAGATACCTCTGCCACCGACAGCTCGTTCAAGGAACTGGGGCACCTTGAAGCAGCAGTGCCAGGGATCCCCGAGTTTGCACTTTCTAAGAACTCTGGAGCTTGAGTAGGGGCCTCTGCCCAGGTTAAGGCCCAGTGGAGGGGACAGGACCCTTATTCTGAGGACATGGGGAGCAGTCGCAGGCTCTAATTCCACTTAGAAGTTAAGAGACTAGTTCTGCAACTCTGCATTCCGAGGTTCGGGTTTTGATTCTGATTCACTCTACCCCTGTTAGGGTCTATAAACAAGTCAGGATGGCGCCTGGCATTTTGCCAGAGGGAGTGGTTTGTGAAGTAACCCCAGCTAGCCATTAAGTGTGGAGATTCCTTATTGGTTGACTGCTGTATCTAGTTTATGTTAATTAGATAAGCTGTGTGGAATGTATATATACCCCTCCTGTCCTACAATAAACGGCTCCCACTCCTGCTGCATCAATGTACACAAGTTGCTTGTCACCCCCCGGTGATTTTGCTGCAGCCGGACTGCGGCATACCCCCAGGACACTGAACCTCCCTGAGCCTCAAGAGCATCATGAGGAGTGAAGGAGGGTGTGTGCAGACTGTTTTCTCTGATATCTCAGAGCCAGCAATTATGATGGTTCCCGAGAAAAATCCGCCAATGCTGGGGGGAGTCCTCCGATGAAGCCCACTGAGCGCCGTGTGCACACCTGCAGTCCCAGCTGCCTAGGGGGCTGAGGTGGGAGGCTCCCTGGAGCCCGGGAGTTGGAGACCAGCCTGGGCAACGTTGCAGGACTCCATCTTGAAAGGAAGGAAGAAAAGAAGGGAGGAGGGAAGGAAGGAAGGAAGGAAGGAAGGAAGGAAGGAAGGAAGGGAGGAAGGAAGGGAGGAAGGGAGGGAGGAAGGGAGGGAGGAAGGAAGGGAGGAAGGAAGGGAGGGAGGAAGGGAAGGAAAGAAGGAAGGAGGGAGGGAGGAAGGAGGTAAGTTGATTCATTATGCAATTAAATATGTAAAAGATTCCTGTAGATCCACCTCGTTCAACCTGGCTCCAAACTCACATAAAGAAGCTGGAAACTACTTGGAACATGGTGTCAAGACCCTGGAAAGACTGACTGCATGGCTCCATGTGTTTCCCTAGAGAAGTTAGAAGACTGTGGTGAGAGCTGTTGAGACCACTGTGTGGGGTCCCGCCTGCTGGGGTGTGCGTCGAACATGCTGGCAGACATCCGCAGCACACAGGGCCGTGCAGAGCGCTGTAGAAGCCACCTGAATGGGTTTGCAGGACAACTCAGTCTCTTTAGATCACCAAGGAACTGTCTTCATCGGTGGGCCAATCTGAGGAAGGAGCGCTGGTGCTGGTGACATGGAACTAGAGATCTTATACTGTCTTATCGACACAGAATGCGGTGACTGCTGTTCATATCCTTTATCTGACAGTTTTCTCCCTTGGAAACTTATTTTCTGGCTTTTATTTTACAATGTTTAGACATTATATTTTAGTGGTAGAATTTTCTTTAAATATTAAATATTTTTGCATTGGTTATGTAGTTATGTTTCATTTGTGCAATAGCATAAACTTTTACAAATATATTTGAAAATACAAATATGTCATTGTAAAGAAAATACTATGTAAATATCAATATGAACAAATGTTGCAATGTTGAGAAGAATGTTGTTATAATGGCTATAGTGTTGGAGCAGAAATCAAGACTGGAGATATATATATATATATGTAGATATCTTGAGCTTGTGATCTTCCTGCCTCAGTCTCTCCAACCACTGGGATTACAGGTGTGGTCACCAGGCCTGGCTCATTACTCTTTTTTGATGAGCATTCTATTTCTAATTGGGGACTATTACAAATAAAGTTACAATGAACCATTTTAAAATATTCATGTATATGGTAAATATTTCTTTGGGAGGTGCTTCTGGAAATGGAATTGGTGACTCCAAGTAGTTTTTAAATTGATGAATATGATTCAAATATATCAAAAGCCCTTTCCAATTACAATACTCATACCTCAAAATGTGCTTGATTTTTTACCTTCTTCTTTATATACTATTACTCTTTGAGATTTATAATACATTGTTAATTTCCATTTTCCTGAATATAAGGAATGAGTTTTTCTATCCCTATTATACATTTGGATTTTGTCACCAGTCATGTGTCTATTTACATCTTGTGCCTACTAGTGTTTTACATTTACTCTTTCAATATTGCTCTAAATTGATACATACAATTCCTTCTTAGACACTTTGGGTAGACGTCATTTGTGTGTGTGCAAAGGCGTCTACAACTTGAAAGTTGACTCTTGGGTCTTTGCCACGCTTTTCCTCCTAAGAAAAATTCCATTTCATGATTATGGTCATGTGTGCCATTTTGTTCCTCTAATATCTGAATTTGGCTCATCGCATAAAAATGCGTCTTTTTTTTTTTTACCAAAAATATTAAAGGATAACCTCTGATATTTTTAAATGTTTTCTTCCGATTTCCTTAAGACTTCACTATAGGAAGAAGGCTAACTTCATTCTTCTGTAAACATGAAGACAGTTTTTCAGGACTTTTCCTGGTTCACTGTTCTCCATTTATTTCTATTTGATAAATCATGATCGTGTTCCTCGGGATTGGCAGGTACGTTATGGCAGTGCATTGACTGTGAGTTCCAGTGGCCCCCCTGGCAATGTTTCTTTCTTACTCCGGCTAATGTCCCTAGAAGGTGTCCTGGGCTCAGCTCCGTGTGGTCACCTGGGGAGCAGAGAATGAAGCTCTGCCATCTTGCGGCTGCACAGAAGGCAGCACGTGTCCTTCCTGGGCTCATCCCACGGGCGAGGCTGCAGGATCCAGGCAGTGCTTGTGCTCATCCTGCAGTGGCACCCAGGCCCCTTCTGCGCACGCTGCACCAGGCAAAGCTGGCTGAAAGCTTCGCCTCACGTGGATCAGCGTGATGCAGAGGAGGAGGTGGAAATTCCAACTGTGGGGGTTCTGATGGCAAATTCAGGTTCCGAGGAAAACCGTGCTCTCCAAACATTCTTGGCCCTGAGATATAAGGACAGAGAGTTCACCCAGCCCCAGCCCCTCCCCAAAACTGTCGACCCATTTAGCCTGTGAGTTGAGAAAGCAGGATTGGAAGAACAGGGAGACTGCAATTTGTGAGCGTTTTCTTTTCTGCCAGTAGCACATAAAGACAAGTGAATGTGCGAAGAGAAACTGACAAAAATGGCTGGAGAGAGAGGTGCCAGTGTCCCCGGGCTTCCGCAAACCTACCCTCATCTCAAAGTTAAATATTCCATTTGAAATAATATTAGTTGTTGTTGACTTATTTGCAAACCCAAATTATATTTGAATTTTCTCTTTTGGCCAGTTAATAAAGAATTTTAGTTTTAAGGCACTGTGTAAGCTATTACACGTCTCTATGTCTTGATGTTCTTATCCACAAAATGAGGATGTATAATGGAGTGTCTATTTGGGAAGAATATTGTGCACATTAACACACAGAAGGAGCCCAGCACAGGGCCAGTGTTAGGTAAGTATAAACCATTACAATGATCTCACAGGTGATCATTTTGAAAACTCTGGGTGGAAAACAACATGTTTCAAAATTGTGAGTTTTGTTTCTTATTTTTCCATCTCTGGTTGAGTTTTCTGAATGCCAGACCTGAGATGGGGTTCTTGGCCTGTGGTTTCTAAGGATGGTATGTGCTCAGGAAAACCTGAGAGAGAGTGGGGAGCAGACAGGGAGGAGCTGGGCATAGGTGGCCTCCCTGAGGTCCAGCCTTGGCCTGCACCCACAGGATTTGCTGGGCTGTGAGCATCACAGAGATGCACGGGCTGGCAGCAAGTGGGCTGCCTCCACATGCCCACGCCAGTCACTGGCTACTGGTTGCCCCAGGTGGAAGGTGGAGTCTCGGGATCTCAGGCATTGCTGTGCAAGTTGATGTCCCTCAATGGAGGGCAGTCTTCCTCACAGTGCAAACTGTTGGGAGCTGAATGGTTTGGACTTGTGTAAGTGTGTCTTTAAGAGGGGCCTTTGGGAGGTTCAGAGGTCCCTGGGGCACTGCCCTCAGAGGGCATGAAGGCAGCTCTCCCCAGACCCTTGAGATCTCGTAACAGTCAGTTGTTGTAAGCGTGATGGCCACCCAGGGGTCCCTCTCGGGCTTCCTGTTCTGCAGTGTGACCTCTCACTGGTGCAGGTTCTCCCAGTATGATACCATCAGTCCCTCACCAGAACCCAACCTAGGGGGACAGCTGATCTTGGACTTCCAACTTCCCAAACTGTGAGTTAAATAAAGCTGTTTAAAAATAAAGTTAGTCTGCCTCGTGTGTTTGGTTACAGTAATAGAAAATATTAATACAGAAACCAACATTCATAGCTCAGGGGGTCAGAGCTGGCCCCAGGAGGACAATGGGGAGGGGCGCAAAAGCAGTTTTTCAATGACCTCCCGCCTTGGTGCCTCTATCCACCTTGTTTCTCAAACATCCTAAGAATAATTTTTTCTATGAGAGATTTCAAGACAGATTGAAGGGTGGGGGTGTTATTCCAGCTCCCACTTACTCTGGGGCAGGCAAGTGTGTAGGAGGCAAGCCTTCCTCCCACATGGCCCCCAGTGATGCCCACCTCCAGGCCCCACCCCTGCGGTCCATTCTCACATTGTCCCAGGTTGGTCCTAGGACCACACAGAGCGTGGCAAGGCCAGTGTGTGCCACTTACTTACGTGGTTAGGTGATGAGAGACCCAAGTGTCTACCTAGAGCTCTTTCTTTTGGATCACTCACTTGAGAGGAGTCAGCTCCCATGTCCTGAGGACACCCATGTGAGTCCCCTGTGGAGACCCATGTGAAGAGGAACCAAGGCACCCAGCCAGGAGCCTGGACGAACTGAAGGCTCCAGGCACCAGCATGGAGTGCAGCTGATGGGCAAGTAGTCCTCAGGCCCTTTCAAGGGTTCCCATGTTGCCACCCTGGCCCACAGCTTGACTATACCCCAGAGCAGAGCCAGAGCCACTCCTGGTTTCTGGGCCTCAGAAGCTATGAGATAAGACATGTTTGTTGTTTTAATCCACTGAGCATAAAGAACTGGCCTCGGCCGGCACCTCAGTTTGTTAGGCTCCAGAATTCGCTCACCCCCAGAACCCGCCCAGGTAGATACTATAGCATTCCCATTGTGCAGATGAGAAAGTAAGACACCTTGAATCAGCAGCGTGCCCCGGGGGGCAGCTCTTCCTACTTCATGGGTCTGGCATTCAAACAGAGGCAGCCTGCTTCAGAGTGTGTCCCTCTGTTATCCTGCTACCTGCGTCCACCCACTCCCAGGGAACTCTGCTTTTCTTCTCACCCACACTCTGCAGCATTTTGCCGTCTCTCCTCCTTGCCCCTCATCAGCAGCGAGTTCCCATTCAGCCTGCCTCTTCAGCATCACCACGTCCCTGCTTTTTGAAATGGGAAACTGCCAAATTTTGCTTCAAACCTTTCTTCCAGTTAGAGACAGTAAGCTCTTTCTTTATTGTGGGGAAAATAGCAAATGGTGTAGAAATACTATTAAAATATTCTGTGGGAATTATTTTTAGCTTTTTTGCATAAAAGGTAATAGCTCCTTGCTTTGGTTCTCTTGATGAGCATGTCCCAAAGCGAGCAGAAATGCTTGCAGAGTCAGATTGAAGTCAATTATGAACCACCTCTCATGGCTTTTCCGTGACTCGAAACCGGATGCAATTTCATTAACACACCTTCATCTCCACAGGTGGCTCTGCCCAAGCCTGTCAGGATGCACTGAATAGCTAGCGCTCCCCATAACAGGGTGCCAATGGCCTTCAAAGAGGCTGAAATGACATTCACAAACTCGCTTGTACTTTAAATTCAAGTCCAAAGGACTCTGAGGCTAGTGTACAAATCCACTAGACACCCGGCCAGGGTGATCATTTTATTTCTACCTTTAGCTCCTTGGTTCCCCATTTAGTGATAAGCTTGAAGATGACTTTTAATATTGGTGGAGGAGCTGTCTAGAATGTAGCCCAGGGAGAATCAGGATGATTTCTGGTTTTCCTGGAGAACAGAAGCTGGTGGGAAGAGAGACAACTGTTTAACCCCTATGCACAGGAGAGTGACGCCCTCTCTTTTCCTGTGGACTTGGGGTCACTCCCTGATGTCAATCTACTGAGTTGGACTCCCACGGACTCAACATACTGATGCCCTGAATTTGCCTTTCAAAAATAGTTCAAGGGACGTTTTCCTACTGAACTCCTGTTTTCTGAGAATATCTCTGGGCAGGCACAGAGCAAGGCACCAGAGGAACAATGACACAAGTGACAGTTTCTATGTCCCTGTAGAGCTCCAGGTTAAAACTCAGAAGCTTCAGGTTAAAACTCTCATAATCCTGCCGGGACACTTCCACAGCCGGGTCCCAGTGTGGCTGCATGCACCTACTGTGTGGCCCCTGCACACAGCAGTTCATAATGAGCACAGGCCAGGAAACTGAACACCACGGGGGACTTGACTGTCTACCCAGCAGGACAGTAAGGCTGGCGATTGCCACCTCCACTTGCATGGATCCGTGTGTGGAGCCCTCCCTGGCCAGCCTATGCCAGGTACCCCGGGAATCAAGGTGGTGATGTGGCGGCACCAATACAGGTGAACACCAAGCATCTGGTGCAGGGCCCAGAGGCTGTGAGGTGGAGCGTGGGAGGAGAAGGTCCGCGGTGCTCACCAGGAGCCTGGACAGTTTCCCTGAGCAGCACCTCTGAGAACACGATCGGGGTATTTAGTGAGCCAGAGAGCCATTTAATATTTTTAAAACTGTTTGTTGACTTTGTCCCTTGGGTTTACCTTAAATGTAAGATATCTCAGATATAACTCTTTAAAATGTCAGGTCTATTTGTAAAGTGGAACACTCATGCTATTCTTCTACTCTAATAGCCTCATATTTGCAGATTTGCTGATGTTTTTTTGTTTGTTTCTGATGTTTGGCTGAGTCCCACCTCTAGCCCAAGGCTTTTCTGTTTGGACATTCTTAAATTGTTATGTTCATGTGCATAATATCTGTGCTGACTGTAATAGAAGCATCAAACCAAAACATTTCCTACTTTTTTATTATATTAGATCATAATTTCTTTGAAGTTGGAGGCTGTGTCATATATTATCAGAGTTCAATGGCATCCTGGGGTTCACAAACAAGTTATTAAATTACAAGAAAATAACAGTGTCTGGTCAATACTAGCCCAAAACCACTGGCTTAAGCTATTTCTACTAAACATCAGTAGGTATACACTTACTGCAGTGTTTGATAGCCTCTAGAGCGAGGTATGGGAGCCCAGGAGCAATTTTCTAGAAGTATTGTCTTGAAAACCTGTTTTCTGCCCTGGCTGGAGACTGCCGCTGCAGACGCCAAGGTGAGGGACATGGGTGGCAGGAGAAGCAAGGGCAGGACAGAGGCTTGGGCAGGACAGAGGCTTGGGACGCAGCAGGGGCTGCAGTTCCCCAAGGGGCCTGGAGCCCCCTGGACAAGGCAGGATCAAGTGCCCCCAAGGAGAGGCAAGGTGCTGCTGACAGGTGCTGCCAAGGAAGCCGAGGGCAGGCGGGGGCTGGGAGGGTGGGAAGGCACCTTCTATGCACCCTGACAACAAGGAAGGAACCACCGTGAAAAGTGTGCTGATGCTGAGCTGGATGGACCAGGACAGAGATCACAGCTCTGAACCCTGGAACTCAAGATCTGGCAAAGGAACTCAAGATCTGGCAAAGTGGTGGTGCACACCTGCAAGCCCAGAGACTTGGGAGGCTGAGGCAGGAGGATTGCAAGTTCAAGACCAGCCTCAGCCACTTAGTGAGGCCCTGAGCAACTTAGGGAGATTCTGTCTCAAGAATAAATAAATAATAACAAGGGCCTGGGATATGCTCAGTCGTTAAGTGCCTCTGAATTCGATTCCTAGTATTAAAAAAAAAAAAAAAGGAGGAAAGAGTCACAGAAAGAAAATATTTTGACATGGATCAAGAATTCCATCAGCATCGCTGTCAGTGAGAGTGACGCCGGGTTGCCAGGTATTTAATCATCATCTTCCACAGCTCACCTCCCTTTCCTCACTGCCCCACATGCCAAGCAGGCCGGGTGTTCTTCTCTGATAGACTGAATTGCTGTCCATCAGAGGGAGCTGGTGTGACCTTCCTCAACTGGGCGCTAAGCCCCCAGATCACGTGGTCTCCAGTGGTAGGTTTGGCAGACGGGGCTCACAGTAAGCAGACTTTTCCCCATTAAAATTTACATTTTAGCCTGGCACAGTGGCACACACCTGTGATCCCAGTGGCTCAGGAGGCTGAGACAGAAGAATTGCACGTTCAAAGCTGGACTCAGCAATGTCAAGGTGCTGAGCAACTCCCTGAGACCCTGTCTCTCAATAAAATACAAAAAAGGACTGGGATGCAGCTCAGTGGTCGAGTCGACTCTGAATTCAATCCACAGTGTGTGTGTGTGTGTGTGTGTGTATGTATGTGTGTGTGTGTGTATATCACTTTGAGTTTGCAAGTTAGAACATTTTTATAATGAATAAAAGTGAAAAGTCAATAAAAACAGAAGGAAAAGAAATAGCAATTACCTGTGGTTCCATTGTGGTTCCACTAGACAGTCTTTTTGGGAGCATGTGTGTCTTTCATTTTTTTCTAGAGAAAAAAAGAAACAGATTTCAAATCATACTGTATATTTATATGGCTTCCAAACCCACTCTTACCATCTTATAACTCCTGAGTTTTAGAATCTTCTCAGGTTTAGCAGAATAATCGGCAAGAGAGAGGCAGGGGGAGGATATTGGAAACTCAAGATTGACATTGGAGAAGAAAAGGCTTCAAGGGTCCTGGAGCCAGGAGAGCAAATTAGATGCTAGATTTAGGGAAAGAGATTTCTTGTTTTATGGTCCTCTGCTCGGAACGCCTGGCCTTCTCTTGCTGTCTGGACTTCCCCTTTCCCGGAGGCTTAGCAGAACTTCTCCCACCTCTTGGAAAACTCTGCGGATGAGTCACATCCACATTATGTCCTCTTCTTTGAATGCACCACGTGCCAGAGAGCTCAGCGGTCCATACATGGGTGGGGAAGGAGAGAGGCCAGAGGTCCCCGAGGGTCTGCTCCTGCCAGGCTCTGCGCTGCCTGTTTTAATCACGTGGTCTCACTGAGTCCTCACTGTGGTCTAGTGTTTGTCCCCCTCCCAAGTCACACATTGAAACTCAACCCCAGTGTGGTGGTCTGGGGAGGTGGGCCTATTAGGTCATGAGGGTGGAGCCCTCATGAATGAGATAGGCCCAGGGGTAGTCCTTTTCCTCGTTCCCCCATGAGGACAAAGAAGGCTCCACTGGAGGACCAGGAAAAAAAAAAAAAAATATATATATATATATATAAANTATATATATATATATATGAGAGAGAGAGAGAGAGAGAGAGAGAGAGAGAGAGAGAGTATTTGCTTCTCTTTCCTGGATATATATTGGAATAAATACTTTTATTCCTGTCACCTCTCATAGTATTGATTTTCAATGGGATCCTCATAGCAGTTCCAATTCCTCTGTGCATCGCCCTGTACAATGTCATTGCACTCCTTGGGGAGGAAGTGCAGGCCTGGCTCTTCTTTGCACCCCCCAAAATGGCCTGGAGGAAGTTCTGGTGCAGTGGCCAGTCTCTGACTTGGAGTGCTCCTGAGCCGTCATTTAAGATCGCCTAACAGTTTAGTCTTGGAGTTTCTGCCGAGCTGTCAGAAGACACTTCATCGTCCCAGGAGTTTCCTCCTTTCTGATATCCCCACCCCTCTGGTGTAGGTCATGATTTTGGGATCTCAGGAGGTGGTAAAATATGGGATGGTTCTTTTGTCACTGCTCCTCGGTTTGGAGACAGGGCTGGTGACATGATCTTCAGGGTCTGGTACAAAATGAAAATGTGGCTCCCTTGTTCAAAAGGCAAAACAAAGGACCATTAAGTAGACTCAAATATCCAACTTCTTCTTGCTTCTTGTGGCTCTCAACCTGAGGTATGATTCATTTGCTATTCAATGTCTTTCTAAGTAAAGAACATTTCAAAACATTTTAAATGGTCACTTGATTCTACCCCTCGCTGTTCTATTGTGCAATGGCAGTTGCAAAGGATGGTGGCTTGCGTCTCTTGAACACTGTTGCCTCTTTCCTGATTTTTGAAACAAGTTCTGTTTCCTTTTGGAAAGTGTGTTCTCCAGGGCTGCAGTCTTCCTGCTGACCGACCCGTGGTGGATGTAACAGGCTCACCTGGAATACACTGCATCTCACTGACCCTGGTCAATATAGGCCCAAGGAATTCTGGTGCAGGAGGCTTTATGGGTGGCCAGGAAGCACGTGTGGAGCTCCTCTGCTGTGCTCTTCTCCACTGCTCCATCAGGTTGAACTTGTAAAGTCCAAATTCAGATAGGAAGATACCAAGAATTCCAAGATGGCCCCAGCAGAGTATCAACCAAGTGTGGCCTGCATGAGTGCAGAGCCTGCCTGGACTGCATGCCCATGGAGCTGGCCCTGCCGACAGCCTTCTGCAGCTTCTTTTGTAGGAATCTTTGTGAAGCTGTCATTGAGCCCATCTTGTTGGGAGATGAGGTGCACTGGCAGAAGGCAGGACCAGAATGCCCCGTTCTGGGAACTACCAAGTTTCTCTCCTCTTTTCTCCCTGTGGTGGCCAGGAGAATGCACCCTCAGTGCATGGTTCACCCAGATCCAGCTGCTGCCCTTGGGAGTCTGCAGCCTGTGCCTCCCAGGGCGACTCTGGCCCATGATGCCCTGGGCAGTGGGGACTCTGTACTCAGAGACCAGCAGGGGAAAGAGAGTCACAGATGGTAGAGAGGGTTGGCCTGGACCAGCAGCCTAGAGTTGGATTGATTTTATGTTGTAGGGCAGGGAGGGACCCTGGATCGACTGTAACTGAGTGGACTCATGCTGCAGTACCTGAACCAAGTGGGTGTGGTGTTGAGGGCTCAGACTTCTGTGTCACACTGCCCCATAAGGCTCTGAGGTCTTGAGGTGAGAGTGGAGGGTGAGGAGCATCTAGAGTGAATCAAAAGGGGTGAGGACAGGAGCTGGTGTGGCTCTGGGACCACTGACGGCAACAGGGCCAGAGTGCCCACCAGCCTCGTCCCCCAGCCGGAGAGGCCTCCCTCTTCCAATTCCCAGTGTTCATTGTGGCCGAATATGTGCATTTGAGAACTGCGTATGGAAGCTGCAGTGGCCTGGGGCCCGGGGAGCAGGTTTACGGACATGGTGAGCTTGACCTCCCCGGCTGAGGCCACCTTTCTCAGGTTGTGCAGACTTCTTGGATCTCCCCAGCCACCTCTCTCCTCCCTGAGTTCTGCACATTTTGGGTTTCACTCATGGCCAGGGCAGAAGCTTCTCCTTCAGAGGAGAAACTGCAGAGGATCCAATTCCAGTTACCTGCATGTTAATCCTCCCTTTTCTCTCCTTCCGTCCACCAGAGCCAAACCCTCTCTCTTCCTTGGTCACAGCTCCAGGTCTTCTGTGCTCACCCCCATCTCAGGGTTCTTGGACAGTGTGTACTCACACATACCGACATATACACAAAATTCCAAACATGTGCGAATACATCTGAAGGACAAATTCTCAGACGAGAAATGTCCGCATCAAAGAACATGGGCATTTAGAATCAATAGATAGGACCAAGTTAGCAGCCTCCCAGTTACTGAGGTAGGAGGCTGTGCCTGCACCAGCACTAGCAGAAAGAGTTGCCCCTCGTTGGACTCCTCCATTCATCTGGTAAGCAAGAAAATTGTATTACTTCCCAGGGCTAGTGTAAGAGTAGGTGGTTTCTCATGGAAAAGTCCTGAGCAGAGCTGAGGGTCTGTAACTCAGCTGCCTGGTGGCCTCTGGCTGCTCTCCCTTCTTCTTCATCCCCCACACTCCAATGAACTTGTTCAGTCATGTGCAATACTCCTCTCAGAAAACCTCTGCCGTCCTTTGAATTTCACTCCAAGCATCTCAAGACTTCTCAGGTGAAAAAGTCTATCTGCATTCAAATTAAGGCTGATACAGGTTTCTGGCTAATGGTGGTTTGGAGAAAAATATTCAGAGAGAAGAAAGAGAAGGATACATGGCCTGGAAATCCACATTCAGAGTAAGAAATGGAGATACTATGTTCAGCCTAGAGCCTGGACCAGGGCTTCTCAGGGCAGGAAGGCCACCTCTCCATATTTTGAGGGCATTAAACAATTCTTCATTGGCATCACCTAAACCAGCCCATAGAAGACAGCGTATGCCTTGTCGTTACCAAAGGCTAATTCAGGTGCATCTCCCTTTGAAGCCTTTGTAATGTGATCACACCTGATTCAAGCATTCAAACTTGACCAGTTGAGCATCTCTTATCTGAAACCCCAGACTTGAAAAGCTCAATCCATATTTCAGAGCATTTTAGATGTAGGGTTTTGGATTTGTGCCAGATTCTTGCCTTCTCTGGGCATAAGGTCCTCACCTTTACAGTGACTGAAGAATGGCCCCTTTGATCTCCAGGACCCTTCCAGGCTGACGGCCTAGAGTCTTGGTAACTCCTGGGGCTGTGGTTACCTTTCCAGTCTCCATCTATCAGCACCAAATTTCACATTTTTATTATTTGCATCTCATTGTGCAACAAAGCATGTATCATTGGCTAATTAATGCTGCCAGCCCGGCACTCTGCTAAATGATTGTTTAGCCAAGAGTGGGAAAAAATGCTACAATGACTAGTATCGTATCATTATGTAACAGAAAATTAAAAATCTGATAATTTGATTGGAAGTCTCAGGTGAGTTTTTTTGTATAAAAATGTTAACCTCAAGTAGCTATAAGCAGGTAAATGTTTTATTCATCCCACTGATACGAAATAAATGCTTATGATATAAATTATGTATAATTAATACTCCTGGGATAAAAAAATGTATGCTAATAAGTTGTCAGTTAATTAAGAAAGGAATATGAGGTAAACAAAGGTGATTATAATTTATCTTGGGACCGTAAACAGAAAGCGTGCCTTAAATAATCTCTTTAAAAAATGCATTATACAGCAAATTCTTCATTTCCATCCAGAGCAGCCGCCTAATGGCAGGCAGCAACTGTTCGGAGGAGGCGTTAAATGAGGAAACAGCTTGAACCAGCAGACCAGGCTGTGGACCCGCCGGCAACTGGGACCTGGCAGGAGGGTCCTGGCTGAGCAGACCTGGTCTCTTCAGGAACATTTTCTGGAAAAATGGTTTTTTTGAAAGTCAGAGGCTTCATTAAAAGAGGAAAAAAAGAATACCTAACTAGTGAAGACTTGCAAACTATACACATGCTGAATGCCCTTGGCTTTCTGGTGAGTTGGATCCCGTGGGAGCAGGCCAGCAGATGCCTGATTCTCGCCCCTGTGTGTGGCTGCACTGAGTCACAGAGATAGACAACAGGGACCCTGTGGACCTGGAAAAGGTGCAGGCTGAGTGCATCTGAGTTCTTAGCCTGCCCCCATCCATTCCTTGCTTCGCCACACACACACAGGGCTTGCTCTGTGCTCAGCAAGGAGGGCAGAAATGCACCCTGGGTTTTGCTTTCCTGTGTTGTTCTTCATGCGATGGATTTCGCTGACCTGTAGGGTCTGCATCTCCACATGAAGACAGCCGGCAAAGAGCTGGATACAGAAGTGTAAAGGTCTGGGGTTTTTGTTCTCTGAATGGTGTGGGTAGGGGACTGAGGGAGAGGTCTCCACGGCCTGTGAGCATCCAGGTGCAGGAAGCCGCAGAGCCCGGCAGGGAAGGAGCACCAGCCGGTGGGTCTGAGGAGCACTTGGGGAGATGATCCTCTGAAGCTCGGGAGTGTGCATCCTCCAGAGACAAGTCGTCCACTTGTCCCGGTGGAGAGGATCAGCCAGTAGGGTCGGCAAGTTTCCTGAGGATCTTGAAATTAGGCAGAGGAGGTGGGAGCCACCGTGGTAAAGGGGAGTATGCACGTGTGCCTACATCATAGCGAGAAGGTGACCCAAGCCAGTGCCAGCAATCCCAGGAATCTCTTCAGCCTCCAACCCAGATAAGAAGTGGGGGGGAGGTTTGGGAAGGCAAACAGTCGAGGTTGAGGGCACAGAGGGAGAGCTTTTCCCTTAAAAGCATAATTCCACCCTCCCCCTTGGGGCCAGGAGAAGAGGTGAGGGTGTTGAGGGTCTTTGTAGGTGTGAGAGCAGGGGGCTAGGACGGCCTACTGGCCTCAGGTTCCTCTGTGCTGAGTTCAAGACGGAATGCCAGAGAGAAGGGAAGGTCAAGCAGGAACCCGGGATTGTGTGAACACTGAGAATCGTCACTCAGAGAACTGGAAGAAAAACTTACCATAGTCAAGGAGAAGCCTAGCCGTCTCCCCCAAATGCAGTTTCCTTCCACCGTCTCTCCCAGCCTGCAGTGGTCTCCTGGCCTTCCCCTCTGCTGTGCAGAGGACATGCGGTGTGGGTGCGGGGGAGTCCCAAGGGGGCTTTCCTTACACATGCTGCTTGAAGTAGGTGATCATTTTACAGAACCCTTTCCACAGTTCTCTAAGGTAACTATTATGTGTTCTCTCTCTCTCTCTCTCTCTCTCTCGTCTGTCTCTCTTTCTCTCTCAAATGAGAAAACAGTGTTTCATCAAGTTTCAGGGATTCACAACCTCCACCTTAGTGGGGTGCCCCACAGAGCAGGCATTTCTGTACAAGCAGTCTCTTCCAGGCACCTGTCCATCCCACTGGTCACTCTTGTCCCTCTCTAGGGTCAGGTGTGCTCTTAAGTTCTGAGAGAACAGGTCTGGGGAGTTGCTGAGCACCTGCATGTCTAGTATCTCCTGAGCTCTCTCCTGTGTTGGGGTTGTCACAAAGAACCACAGAAAAAGAAGTTGACAGGCTCCACAGGGGGACAGAGGTCCTGTAAACACCGACCTTTGCCAATTCCAGACAGAGGCACAGAGTCCCCAACTTGCATGTAACTGCTTAGACTCCGTATTTACCAACACTTAGAAGAGTTTCTGATGTAGAGATTTCTGCCATTTGACAAAGCTAATGGTGCTTTGTCAGGAATGCAAGGTGCGTGGAGTCAGGCAGATTCTGTCAGACAGACAGTTCTGACTCTGACAAGAGTAGGCAGCCTCGAACAGACCAGCTCACCTCAGTGTTCCATTCTGTGCAATAGGAACAATAATTCCCATCTCCCGTGGCAGTGAAATTTGAAAATGATGCAGCTCCCAACCCTTTGTCTACCACGTAATGGACAGTAGACCTTACTTCCATGGTGGTTGAAGGTATTCATCATCGTCTGCATGGACTTCAGCATGATCATGATTGAGGTGCTGAAACTTACAACTTTTAAGTTTATTCTGCCAGTCAGGAATACGGAAGGTACTCTAAACATTCCAAATATGACTTTTAATTAAAGTGTTAAATTCATAGATGCACTAATATGAAAAATGAAGGCTGATGAACTTTCACAATGAACATGTACTGAGAATTCAGATTAAGAAATTGGACATTAAAAGTTTCCTCATGTCTCCTTTGAGCCATTACATGATCTCAAGAATAAACACTATTCTAACCTCTAAATACACACACACACACACACACATAAACATTATAGAAATGGAATTATATAGTATGCATTCTTTTGTATCCAGGTTCTTTTGATTGTGAGTTATCAAAAGCACAATTTATTGGGGGGAAACCATAGTATTTCATCATCATTGTTTTATTGTATCACATTTATGAATATAGCTATTTACCTATTTTACTATTCATGTCTAGGGTTGTTTCTAATATGGGCTATTCAAAGATTCTTGCTATGAATGCTCTTAGGTATATCTTTTTGTGAATATAGATGCACATTTATGGTGTGTATATATGTATGTCATATATATATACATATTAATAGAGAGAGAGGGAATAGCTAGAGTATAGGATATACGTATATTCAGTTTTGTAGACAGTGTCAGTTTTCCAGCAACATGCAAACATGGTTGTACTGATTTACTTTCTTGCAAATATGCAATTCTAGTTTCTCTAAACACGACACTTGGTGTGTCTGTCTTTTCAATTATAAACCTTCACTTCTGGTGGGTTTAAATTGCATTTATCTCATGATTGATGGAGTTGAGCAATATTTAACATGTTTTTGGCTCCTTATTCTTTATGGAAACACCTGTTCAAATCTTTCTCCCACCTTGGGATGTCTGCCTTTTTCTTTCTGATTTGTATAAGTTCTTCATATATTCTGAGTAGTCTCTTTCAAACACTTGTCTTGAAAATACCCTCTCCTGTTTGGTGGCTTGCCTTCTGCTTCTCTTAACAGTGTCTTTTGATATTCAGAAGATCTTAACTTTAATGAAGCACTATTTGTCATTTTGTTTTTTATGCTTAGCAGTTTTGGGGTCTTGTTTAAGATTTGCTTACTCCAAGATTATGAAGATGTTCTTGTGCATTTTTTAAAAAAAGTTATCGTTTTATTTTTCACATTTAGCTCTCTAATCCCCGTAGGTTGGGTTTCCAGGTTCACCCACCTCATGGATATTCAGCACCATTATTGAAGAGTTGACTCTTTTCTCATGGAAAGATTTCAGCATAAGGAATTAAAACCTGCCAAAACTTTGGGAGAGGTAAGGGTTAGGGGAACAAAAGACACCAGAACCAAGGCCAAGTTCAAGTCCTACAATCCTGCAACACTAAGGCAGAAGGGGCAGGAGCTTGCCCAGAAGCTGCTGAGAAAGGCGCACCCACTTCCTGCAGTGCCTTCACCCATGATCACCTGAACCTCTGTGCAGCTGCTGGGGACACTGGGGTCTTCCTTTTTGCTGCCAGACACTCAACCCGAAGCCCATAGGAAAGGGATTCTGGGGACTACAGATCCAGGATCCCTCTTTCCACGTGGACAAGACTGTAGAAGAGAATGATGGTGATTCTGCCTAACTATCTGAAAGATCATTCCTCACAGTCACTCACCCGTTAGTGCCGGATGAGGAAATCACGTTGAAGTTGTACTTAATGGTGTGCAAGGACTTCCTTCCTCCCCACAGCATTTATTGAAGCTTTAGATATTGCAAGTGCTCTGTCAATAAACGTTACTCATTCATTCAGGTATTGTACGAGGACAAGAATATCAAATAAAAAATAGGGTTACTCTCATCATAGGTGCTCCAAATACCCCCGAGATGGGATGATGCAAACAGGGAGATGATGGCCCTGGCCACCAGTGCACAGAGTGGTGGTTCCAAGTTCAGGAGCAGGCAGACGGCCACAGAAAGGCTCCTGACTGACCCTGGAGGGCTGTGCAGGCTCCTCCCTGTGGAGCAGAGGGGGATGCCATCTCCAAGGGAAGAGCAGCAGGTGTGTCCCGGATGCCTGTGTACCTGGGGATGTAAACGCAAGCTTTGTTTCCTTCTATCTTGAATTTCTGGAGGAAAACCGCAGGTGCCTTCAAGGAAGCAGATGGAAGTTATAATCTGTTTTGTGTAACCAAAGCATTAGGTAGTGTCTGTGTGGCTGTGGCCGTTGCTTCCTCTCTGCTATGATCTCCTCTCGGCAGAATCCCAGGATCCCTCCCTGCCTTCCAGTTGGGCTTTCTAGGGTTCTTGAGTTTGCTCTTCCTCTGCACTTCACTTGCAGTTGCAAAGACATCTGAGGCTTAGGCTGGGAGTGCAATGGTGACTAGGTCCCTCTATCTCCTTGCAGGCTTCTTTCCAGTCTCTGGACAATGGGGTCGAGGGGTGGGGGAAGGGGAGGAATGAGTCGGGGAGGGTGCCAGCCAATCCTGGTGCAACTTGGTGATTTCACGTGGACTCTAAGTGTTGCATCACGAGGGGGCTGGCAAGGGGGCCTGCTCCTCATGAGGTCTGGTTAATATTAGGAATTACTGCCTCAAACGCTGCAGGTGTGGATCGATCTCTTTCAGTCCCAGTAAATGGGGCTGCAAAGCCTTTGACAGCCTCAAAGCTGCACAGTGCTCAGGCCCCAGGGCAGACAATGATGTGGGGGAGTTGCTGATTTTAGGATAGAAAATTACAATGCTTCTATAGTAAACAGCACCTGGAAGTTTACTAATGATTTTTACAATTAACAGCAGCAATGTGGTCTGATTATTCCTGCCTGCAATCTATGAAAGAAAAGAAAGGAAGCAGATGTTGAAAAAGGCACATGGCTTAGATTTTACTGGGTGGGGGCGTGATGGTGAAGGAAGGATGGAGGGTGGGGCAGAAGGAAGGAAAGAGTGTCAGGTGGAGATTGCTCACTGTGATTTTGCTTAGACTGCAATGTGCGGATTTTGAAATTAATCTTTGATATGTCTGATATCATCATAACTCTTGTCTACAGTTTGCAGGTTTAAACCCTATATATTTTGCAGTAGCTGGGCAATTTAATAGATGCAATGAGTATTCAATAGAAACATGGGACTGGGCCTTTTTCTGTTTCCATACTGAAGAACGTGCAGGTTGCCGACTGGGTCCCTCTAAATCCCCCAGGTGGGCTCATGGGTCATTTCAGAAGACTCCTGTTCTTCAACCAGGCAACCATCTGTATTATATTTTAAAGCTTGGTGACTGATTCCACTTTTCTTCACCCATCATTGATCAGGTCCTTTAATCCCTTGCTCAGCCATGGTAAATTCTAGGTCCTTTGTCTATTATTGAATCTATTTTTGTACTGAAAGGATGATGTGGTAGTGTTAAATAGTGTTCTGAATAATTGAATTTTCTCTTATCTGAACACACACATGCCATAGATAACTCACATTTTTATGTTTTATTCTGGTCTTTATTTATACAAAGAATTATTTTTTATAGTTAAAATCAGAAAAAAATCTTGTACTTTACTTTTCCTTTAAACTAAAGATTATGTGGAAAATATTTCCTATGTCCATATAGTCTTCATATTTATCAAAAATATTTTAGCAGTTGAAAAGTAAAGAATTTCTCATCTATAATAATGATGAGAAATTTGTATTACTTTAGATATAACTGTAGTGGATGCCTTGTGTAGACTTTGCCTCAGCTAAATTTTCTTTATGGAGGATTCCAGATGATGGGATGAACAGGTCCTAGGCCCAGGGTGAGTGACAGAGGGGCTCTGGTTTCCTGTTGCTCTTATGGACTGGAAAACATCCTTAGGACATGGCACATGCTAAGTTCAACACCGTCTCATGACATTGAGTGTGTGTGTGTGTGTGTGTGTGTGTTTGCGCACACGTGCGCACGTGCGTGCATGCAAATTTTCTCTATCTAAACTGGTATCACAAGATGGTTTAAAATCTGTATTTCTTTGATTATGGGCCAAGACATTTTTTCCAATTTTTAAATTTGTTGAGCTGTATATCAAAGAACTCCTCACGTTTCCCCACTTATCCACCCTTGGAATCTTGACATTTCATCTAAGAACTCCACTAGAGAGTGAGCACTGGGGAGGACAGAGTGTGTGTTTCATTGTGTGTCTTCCTGCTGGTTAGCCCCCTTTATCCTAGGCACATAGTAGGCGCTCTAAAAATACAGGTGAAGTAAGATGCATATAGTGGGGTCTTCATCAATTTCTACATATTTGGGGAAAAATTGTCAAATTTTAAAACTTGGAACTTTCCCTCTTACCGATTTTTAAATATCAACATTGACTACTCTCACATTTTTTAACCGCATTAGCTTTGATACTTTCCTTAGGTATAGTAATGTATACTTCCAAAATTTGAAGGATTTTGATCTTCACTCCCCTAAGATCTTGCCGATGCCTGGGAAGGACTGTCACTGTGGTCTGGGTTTGCCTCTGTTTATGTTTTCTGTTTCTCTCTCTCTCCCCTCCCTCCCTCCTCGTCCTCTTCCCACCCTGAGCTCTTTCTTCAGGGTCTCTGCTGCTCAGGATCAACAGGCAATAGTGGTTGTATGTCAGATTTTCATGAGAAAAGGTTTAATTTATGTTTAGATTCGGATTTAACTTGGACTAGAAGCCAACACTGTGCTGCACTTAGGAAGGTGTAAAAATAGCCCCGTGTTTCCGACCCCTCGTCTCACGGTAGATCTCCTCCCATCCCCACGGACCACATGGCTTATCATGCCACCATATGGCCTTTGAAGAACTCTCTATTTGTTCTCTCGCCACATTTATAGATCCACAAAAGAAAATTCTGTGTAGAAATAGATCCCTTCAGAGCCTAACAGCATAAGGGGCAGGTAGCATGGTGGCCAATGGCTGACCCTGCATTTATTCTTATCTCTTTTTAAAAACCTTCATTTTAGCCAGCTTTTCCCCTGCTGTGCTAAAACACCTGGCAAGAACAGTTTGGGAGGAGGAAAAGTTTGTTTGGGGCTCACAGTTTCAGAGGTCTCAGTCCGTAGGCAGCCGTCTCTGTCAGGGCTTGAGGTGAGGCAGAACTTCCTGGTGGAAGAGCGTGGTGGAGGGAAGCAGCTCGCAGGATGATCAGGAAGCAGAGACAGACTCCACTGGCCAGATACAAATATATACCCCAAATGCCCACCTCCTCCAGCCACACCCTATTGGCCTTCAGTTACCACTCAGTGAATCCCATCAGGGGATTAATTCACTCACTGGGCTAAGACTGTCATAATCCAATCATTTCTCCTCTAAACCTTCTTGCATTGTCGCTCACAGGAGCTTTGGGGGGACACTTCACATCCAAACCAAGACGCATTAGGTCAGTGTTCACTAAAAGCTTTGCTTCAGACATATCACAAAGACAGTTAGTTGGAGGTTGCATGGATGAAAAGGAGAGCAAATACAACCCTGTGTGCGTCTTAGTGATATGTGTTCAAGGCATCCTAACACATCGAGTCCATTAGAACCTCCATTCTTGACCTAGAGATTAAGGAGTGGATCAGTGAAGTCCCACGTGAAGGTGCAAAAACGGCTTGGCCCTGTGCTGAGCACACACTGGCCTTTCCTGCTTTCTTGATGGACAGGTGGAGGATATTACCCATCAGACATCTGCAGTAAAGTCAGTGCTTTTAACAAAAGAAGGTTCTCTATGTCCCTGTTACTTTACCAGGGACGCAGGCAGGGTGGCCAGAGACAGGAGTAACGTCATGATAGAAACGCTCTGTTGGATTCTGAGCGGCCTGCTAAACCTTCCCTAATCTTATTGGCTAAGTGCTGAAAAACAAAATGTTTCTCTCTAACCTCTCAGGTTAGGGAGATCGTGGAGAGGCATGGTGGCATATGGGATTTGGCTGGGGAAGTGACAGAATGTGTCCCCTATCAAACATATTCCAAACACAGCTGTCTATTCCCAAGGTATCATAACTCAGCCAGATAAGATCTCACTGCCGTCTGTAAAAGATTATGCTATCAAGTTTTCATATTGAAAACAAATTTTCACCTCAAGCAGAGACACTGCAGCGTGGCCAGTGTGTGATCTAAGAGGGTGAAGCTGCAAGTCCTGTTCTCTGTACACCAAGTCCCACTGCCCCTGGCAGGCGTGGACCTTAGGGGAAGTGATGGTGGCCAGTACCCCATCCCCCACAGCTCTCCCCTGAGTGAGTCCCCAGCCCAGACACATCCTTAGGGTCACCGTCACCTGCAACTTGTAGCCTGGATTCTTCTCCAATCCCAAGAATTTCAAATAGAGCAAACAGGAGGTGCTAGCAAGGGTAGTGCCCCATGTGGCATCTACACTGAGCTCTTGAGAGGCCTCCGGTCACGTATGGAGGCTGAGGCAGAAGGAGACGTGCTGAGGAGCTGATGGAAGGCTGAGCGAGGCCCTGGGGAGAGTGGAGACTGTTAGTCCTGAGGCGGTGGCAGAGGCCCTAGGACAGAATAGCAGACCCAGAAAAGAGGAAGAGGACCATTGTCTCTGGCAGGGGGCCTGGAGGCTGACTGGGTTTTAGTTGCTTTTTTGTTTTGCTTTGTTTGGGGTTGGGGCTCTATCTCAGGCTTCCCTGGAGAGATTCCTTTCCGCCTTAATACCAGCAGAGTAAGAAGAAAGCTTCAAGTGGGTCCCCTCTCAACCTGAGGTGGTGTCGGGGTCATATCCACTCAGCTCTAGAGCAGAGCATGGGCAGGGAGTCCACAGCTGGCAGCAGAGCAGTCACCGACAGAAGCCCACTGCTGCATAGGAGGAAGTCCTAGAGAGTTCTGTGTGGGGGAGGTGCAGAGAGGAGAGAATCAGCGGCTACAGGTGATCCTCGGGACTCTGTTCTCTGAGACATCCCAGACTCTCCCGGAGGAAATAAGTTCAAGTGTGCATTCAGAGCATCACCCTGCAGAGGTTCCGGCCTGCAGCTGGTGCAGCAGTGGGTGGGGGTGGGGGGAATAAACAGACCAAGCCAACCCGAAGGGTCCAGACTGAAGGACAAGCAGCGCTTGCACACACGTGTGCGTGCACAGCACACGGAAGCAGGAGAAAGCACTCATGAGGACAACTCTGGTCATGGGAAATAGGACTTCTGGAACAAAGGGTTCCATGCATGGATTTTTACAGATGAATAGACACAGTTGGAGAATAAATAAGTTAAAGGCTGGGTTCAAGTACCTCTCCAAGAATACATCCAAAACAATAAAGTAACATGCAGTATCACACTAAGAAAACAAGTTAAAAGAAACAGAAGAGAGAAGTGGTAACATTCATTGAATAAATGCTCCAAAGGCAAGAGAGGAATTAAAAAAAATGTCAAAATATATTAGAATATTTGCCATTCTTTTCCATTTTTCATAGCAATTATTTGCATATTCTGTTTAGCATCTACTTTATTTCTATATCTTACTTTCATAAAGGTTAGAAAAAGTCTTTGTTCCCTTGATTTGGAAATTGAGTGTTTGTGTGGAGACATAGGTACGTATCTTAATAAATGAGGGTGAGCAGTAGAGAATGGAAATAAGATGTGTGTTTTCCAAATCTGCAATATAACATTCATCCTTTCCAGTGAAATTTTAAAAAGGGAGAAAAAACATAAGCGCGTGCACATGCACAAACACACACGCAAAGATAATTAGCAACTCCCTCAACTGATGTTTCGGAAATGTTAAAAACGTAAAATATCAACTAGAACTCTGATAAGAATGACCCTCCAAATTAGAAAAGAGGTTTAAGTAAACCACATAGATTGTGAAAAATGGAAAATTATGACAAATTAAATAAATTGTTAAAATTAATATAGTAATATCATAAAAAATTCTGCCCCCAGATTTGAAATCCTATACATAATATATTTCTGGATAAAGACCATAAATAGTATATATGGGCATATGTATATATAAGCATGTTTAATACCAATTTATATATTTATACACACAAATATATACAGTGGCCATGAGAAAACAAAAAATGAATGATTCATATTTGTCTCTTCATACCTATGTGCATCCAAATGTTCAGAAAAATAGATAGTCCCTACCTATTGGAATTTGTTCCATATAATAAAATGCATGAAGACTTCCCAATAAATTTATGATGCTTTCAAACATGGATGATGATGTTAGAATTAGAAATGTGGTATCATGTGATTCTGATATAATATATATTCAGATTACTTAGGGCAATGACTCATGTCTGGAATTCCATCTACTCAGGAGGCTAAAGCAGGAGGTTTAGCAAGGAGGCCACTCAGTCCAATTTAGCAAGACTCCCTTTTTTTTTTCAAAGTAAAAAAATTAAGAAAAGGGTTGAGGAATGTAGCTTACTAGTAGAGTATCCCTGGGTTCAATCCCTAGTACTGCCAGGAAAAAAAAAAAAAAAGGATTTATTGTTTCACTTGGGTTGGGTTAAAGTCCTCTAAAACATTAGCTTACCAATTCAAGTCTAAGAGCATTAAAAAAAAAGTAGATCATGATCAAACCATGTTTATACAAAAAAGCAAGATTCAGGGGCAGGAAATATGATTTAATTCCTTATATACTAGAAAGTAGAAAAAACCCACATAGTAGAAATGGATGTATAAAAAGCATAATGTAAACTTTAATATCAACCTCTTGTCTTTGAAAAATCAATAGCCTTAGAAAGTTAGAAATGGAAGATAATGTTTTAGTTTGCTGGAAGTTATTTACCAAATCCCTATGCCCAATATTATATTTGGTGGAAAAACTTGAATCTCATTCTCTTCAAGTGCAGCACAATGAAGGCACCCAAGCTAAGTGTGAAAGTTCAGTATTGTTCTGTGAGTGCCAGCCAAGCAATGGGCCAACTCATTAGGAAAAGAAAAGAAATGCACAAACAAATCAGAGGAACAGACGTGAAATTGCCTTTATTGTTAGGTAGTATGATTTCAACAGAAACCTTCAGGAGGGGTTTAGGTAATCAAATGACTTAATTGACCAATTCATGAGCCATTACACTGCATGAAGTTTAGTGAGGTTACCAGAGAGACGCAAAAATAAACGGCCTGGTGTCCCTCCACACCTACCAGAAACATGACAGCAGAGAAATGGTGGCGCCATAGCAGTCGAGATACCATTTAAAACAGCAAGCAGAAGAACAGCGCAAGAAGGATCGAAACAGAGTAAATGACCACGATTGAGCAAAAACCAACCCTAGAGGCAGAGAGAGAGAGAGACAGAGAGAGAGAGAGAGAGAGAGAGAGAGAGAGAGAGGGAGAGACTTGTGTTAGAGTTCAGGGATAACAGAGTTAATTTGGCTCTTTGAAGTTGCCTTCTGGTCTCTGGCTTCTGAGGAGGAGTGACCTCTCCATCTCGCTGAAGACCTTGGGTGGGTGGGTTGTCTAGTCACAGGGGTGGAAGGTGCTGCACCATGGCTCCCTCCTCTGGTGGCTGCCATGCTCCCAGCCTTCCTGTGGGATGTGTCAGTTTTCACAGTCCCAGGGGAAGTGGGAGAGGAAGGAAGGCGGCCGGCTAGGGAGCACACCTGGAGCCCTGCTCTTCCTGCAGAGCCTCTGCACATTTTGCAAAGGTCGATGCTGACATTTGTACCAGGGTTCTCAGCTCCTTCATGGAGGAGGGAATCTCATGTGTCCTTACTTTTCTGTTTTTACTGATGTCACTCCTTGGAGAAGTTAATGTTACAACTAATCATCTTTGGTCAAGTTGATCTACCAATCCAATACAATTCTCTATCCATTCTCAGAAATGGGTTTGGGGAAGTTGGCCAACTGATTCAAAATACATTCATTAATTAAGAAATTTTGCAAGAGAGGAGAGGGGCAGCGGTCCTTGTAGGTAATATGGTAAGTTTCCAAACAATTGTAGTAAAAAATAGTATTTTGGGGCAGGAGTTGACAAATAGAGACTACGAACAGATTGAGACCTGGAGACTTGACCTGCAATGAACGTAGCCATCTGAATAAGCAGTGGAAGAAGAGATGGTCAGTAAAGGGGAAAGTGAGCTCCAAAGTTTGAGAATTAAAGGCAGATCTCCAACTTATGATATTACAAAAATAAACTCCAAAATAGAATAAAAATATAAAGTGAAATGTCAATATTTAGCACTTATAAAAATAAGGAAGAAGACTGAGATGGAGGAAGACACAAACTGTAAATGGAAAAGTAGTCAAGATGACGACACCAAAATGATTACGTCTTTTTAAATGAAGACATCACAGACAAACTTGGAAGGAGGAATAGCTCTAAAAATATTTATAAAATCTTAACCTTGCAAAAGATCCACATCTAGAATGTGTGGTAACTCACGCAGACCTTGCAGGTGAGAAACCACAACAGGAAAACAGCCTTGTCATACGAAGAGTCAATTTATTGGCCTGGAAATACAAGTGATTAATACATATGTAAAAGAAAATCAAGTTCACTAGCACTAAGAAGGGTGTTGATTTTAATAAGCAAATGAGTTCCTTTGTTACAGTTTTTGTAAGATAGCATGTGATGGCATATGTGTAATAGGAGATGTTATTCAGTGATCTGAATATGGAAAGATCTGGACTATTTAATGTTGTATTTAAAAAACTAAAACAGACATTTCATTTATGTTTGGGTGTATTAAAAGACTCAGCTTGGCAAGAATAGTTCCAGTTTTTGACTGCTATCTTGGAGTAATTCTTACTAATACTCCTTTTAATCTCCAAAGAGTCTTGGCTTGAAAAATGAACTATATGGTCACTGAAGTTATTGCACAATAACATTAATTTAAATTAGAATACACAAACCTCAGTCTGTACTTTTCAAAGAGTATTTTGGTTTCATGCACATAAGAACAAAAAAAAAAGCAAATGAACAAAAAATATTAGAGGGAGGCTGCGTTCAGGAGAAGAATCCCATAATGAATCTGAGATCAGCTGTTAAGGATTTCCTGTGTTCCTTCCTCTCTATGGCCCATAGTTTCCCAAGTGTAAGGGCCACCCATGCTTCCCTAGATAAAACTGAGAAAAGCAATACTTTCAGAAGGTATGATGGCATCCTTCCCAATGTAGCCAAATTAATCTTTCGGTAACAGCAGAGAGTGTTTATCCAGGATCCATGCCTGATTCCGAAATTCTTAAGAAGTCTCAACTGTACAAACCAAGAATACTGGATTTTAAATTCATGCAATCTCATTTTACACCAAGCAAACAAGAAAACATGTCTGCCTGGGTCTCACTGCAATCAGATCATGCTGCCTTCTTGGGTCACAAAGTTGTGCTTAGGGGCATTGGGAGCCCATGCTGCCTCGAGTCTGTGTGTCTGCTCCTGGAATAGAAGTTCCCTGGTCCTGCAGGCTCCTAGATAAAGCTCTTAGAGGCAGCAGCCAGAGAAAAAGCCAGTTCATTAAGGCCACAGCAAAGAAACATTAATTTTCTCATCGATATTTCTTTTCCCTTGTTTTTTTGGGACCTGCAAGGTGTTTTCATTCTTTAACTCATTTGATTCTGACACAAACACTATGAGATAAACATTATTGTTACCCCGACTTTATAATAAAGAGACAAGTTTTGCAGAAGAGTTGGCTGTAAACCTAGTCTTGAGTTACAGAGTCCATACTCTGAATTACTATCGTACTATTTGATCCACCAGGATTTGGTCAGGAATGCAGAAGCAATCCCATGTATTCTAAGTAAGGGAAAGACAGGCCTCAAATCTTTTATTAAAAAGTAAAACAAAAAGTGAAGAAGCATGATTTTCCAAACAATCACCTTGCTAAGCAGGCGCTGTAGGCCTGCAGCCTCTCTATTTTTGCCGTCTTTGGTCTTTTGGAATAGACTTTGGCAGGGGCAATGTTAGATTCTCCACATTGTGCCTATTCTTGGGATCCCAGAAAACTGCTTCCCAGCCTCCCATGCGTTAGTCAGGGCCACATCACTAAGTCCTGAACATTGAGACGGAAGAGGAAGCTATGTCTCCCAGCCCCAGGCCTGGCTTCCTCCAACTCTCCATTCTCCATTCCAGCTTTTCAGATGTTGTGGCTACACCATGGAGGAGAGCCACCACCTGCCGAAGCCTTTGTGTGAAAATAGATTCAACCTTTTGTGTGTGTGTGTGTGTGTGTGTGTGTGTTAAGCCATCCAGATTTGGTGTTGCTTCTGCCAGTAGCTGATGTTATTTGCCCTAGTAAAGAGACACAGTGACCTTGATATACTTTATATTGCCTAAGGTCAATGGACAGTTGCCAGTCTATTTCTCCTACTTCCCATATAGAGCAAAATATCAATTCATGCTCATACCATTGAGTCTCTGACTAGTTTGTGAATTCCTGTGGGCAGGGTTTTTCTAACACTCATTTTGGTATCCTCCTTTTCTTTCAGCACAAATGACAGACAAGGGTGCCTAGCCAACAAGTCTAGATGAACTAAGGAAGGACTGGATGAGTCAGAGTTTTGATATGGTTCATCTCCTGTAGCTTAATCTTTTGAAAGTGCTTGAATGGAAACATGACAATTTATCGATTTGTTTAAAAAATGTTAAGGTAATAGAAGGAGGGCTAAAATTCCATTTGTAAAAATAACTTTGATTTTATTAGGTTACAATTTCTATTTTTGATAAGCACAATGGTAAAAACGGTTTATACCAATCAAAATCAATATGGCCTCTGCATATGTGGAGTTTTGACCCTGTGTTCTGGTAAACCTGAGATGTTCTCTGTTCGGCAATGTTCCGTGTCAACACTAATATCTCTTTATTCCATGGAATTAAAGGAAGCCACTTCAAGGCTGCCTTTGAAATGGGTTAGCATTAGCTAGATTTATATGCATGCTTTTCCATTTGTAATTTGATTAGGGTGTGGATTTAAAGTCATTAATATCACTTCCCGAACTAACTTCTCCTTTGTGCATTTCTCTCTTGGACTTGGAGCCTCCCTGAAGATTGGTTAGCACACAATGTCTAAGTGGCCCCATGTAAGTTGGAACAATGCAATGCAAAATGGAACTAGAGGGGCTAATCTCTCTTCTTGGTGACCCAAGCTATTTAGAGGAAATGAAGAAAAGATTTTAATTAACCAAATAGCTCTTGGAAAACCACATATCCTACTGCCTGCCAGAAACTGTCATAGCTAAACTATTTCAGGGTTTATTTCAAACAAACAAGACTGATTAAAAGTGACCAACATTACATAATTGCCATTGTCTCGCTCATAACAGGAATGTTTTTGCAGAGAAGCTGCAGAGTCGACTCCATGCCACAATTATTAGCTCTTCTCCCTCACTCTGAGATTCAGCACCCAGCAGCTGAGGGGACAGTCAGGAAGCCTTACTTCCCAGCATGCTCTTGTGTCACACCGACCAGCAGGAAAGTGTCTTCACCGGCCTGCGGGAGGCCAGGAGGAGGCTGAAGGAGGAGTAGCAGGTGGGAATACTCCTGAAGGACTTTTTGGGGCAGCAAATGTGAAATTAAAAAGTAAAAATTAATAAGTAGACGGCACAAAAAATTGACTTTCATTTGTATTCCCAGTAATTATTGTGAATAATAATGAGAAACATAAAAGTTAAAAAAAAAAAACCTAAATTTAAAAAGTAACAGTAAAGACTGTCTACCAAATCTTGTGTTTGGACGTTTATAATCCCAATGACCTATCGTGGATGGATGAAGAAACCAAGGGACTAGTGACGGCAGGGCTCTCCATAGTGTCTGCCCCTCCCTCTTCCCCTTTACTGTGGGGGCCAAGGACTGCAGAGGCCACTGAGGACACTGGCAGGTCTTTGCCCCTTTGGGCACAATTTGAAATCAGCGCAATCCCTGAGTTCACTGTTCTCAGGAACTGTTTTCAGACCCTGTGCACTGTCCTCCGAAGACGTGACCAGCTCAGAACAAGCACCTGTGTAGCCCTCAAGGACTTTACAGTTAAAAGTCATCTTCATTGTTTTCACTGATGCCCAAATGACCACACGTGAAGGTGCAGGTTGACTTGCCCTTTCCTGCATCCAGGCTTGACTTTCCAACCACATGAGAGCCTGGTGTCTAGCACAAGGCTAATGTAGAGGAACACAAAACAGAGCTGCCCCCCGTCTGTCCCTGGGTGCTGGCCTCCCTCAGAGCTGGCAGACACCTAGCATGTGCTCACCTTCCCTGGCTCCTGCTAGATCTCCCCACTGAGCATCGCCTTCCCCCCCACGTGCCAGATACTCTCCTCTGTGTTTGGGGGCTTTTCTCCTCTGAGTTTAACTATGGAGAGGGCAGAGCATCGGTGTCTTTTAAAGCCTGAAGCTCAGGAGATGGGGCCCGTGTACCTGGATTTGAATCTTATCTCCATCACCCTACCTATGTGACCTTGGGACACTTACCTTCTCCTAAGCATTCAACCTTAGCTTTCTCATCATTAAAAGCAAAGATGAAATGACATGAGGGGACATCCAACATCCCCTCCATGCAGAACACGGCTGTCTGCCACCCCACCCACAGACTCCCTCTTTAGAGTAGGAGGGCCGTGCTATGGACAGGCCACACTCTGCTGTGTGCCATATGTGAATTGTTCAAGCACCCCTCCCTACGAACTCATGAGACGGGTTCTTTCATTATTCAAAATATGAAGGAGCAAATTCAGGCAAATGGACAATGAGAAACACTTGATTTCACCCAGAAAACAGGTAGTGAAGCCAGGTCTGAACTCAGAGCACTTTCAACATAGAACCTTGATCTTTCTTACCTTTCTACATTGCCTTGGACACTTTTGCTCCCCTATTTTTCCTGGACACAATTACTGGATGTTGAGAAGCAGGAGAGAGAAGAAAAGGAAGACCCCACTGTGTGCTGTGGGAGAGCCACATGTGCCCACTGAGAGCCCCTCTGGCAGGTGTTCTCCTGAGCCCAGGGTCCACACGACCCAACATGGCGGCAGCGGTGAGAATGGCAGGTGCTGGCTGATCACACAGAGGGCGGCCTGCCAGGGCTTCACTGCACCCTCCCCAAGGGTAGGGTTCTTCTTGTGACACCCTGTTGCTTTCCTCCTAGAAGTTAAAACAAGTGTGCTGCTAGAAAAATGGTGAGTTAGTGGGGAGTCCACTGTGACTTCACGGTGGCATCTCTCTCCTGGCACTCAAGCACAGGTCCTAGACCAAAGCAGAAAAGGTACCAACGAGGGCTCCTTCAGGCAGGGGCATGAACCTCGGCTGCGGCCCCAGTCCAACCCTTGGAGCTCTCAGTGGCTGCTAGGGGGGTCATTCAGAAGGACACTGGAACCTGGGAAGGGCCCTGGATGTCCCAGATAGGGACATGGAAGGATGAAAAAGACAAAAGATGACACTGATACTTTGAAAAAATAAAAATCCACAAATCTATAACCATGTTCAAAATATTAAGGAGAAAAAGAGAGAGAGAGGGCAGTGGAGCCAGGGAAGCTGTTCTTTAGAATACCAGAAAGCAGAGTGGACGCTAGAATTTGCCAGAAAGAAACAAAAGGCAACCCTGATCAGCTTCGTTGCTGTGCAAGAAGCAAGTAAAAATGAAGGTGTTGTGAAGACTGTAATCACTGTATTAACCTGTGATCATCATGTGCAAAATGTCTTAGTGTATCAAGAAAGAAGTACAAGCCAGGAATCAAGTAAAACAACAAACAAACAAACAAACAAACAAAGCACAGGCCCTTAAGCTGAACTAATGGCATTCCACGGGCTGCACAGGAGAAAGAGCAGGCACCTGCCTCCCACCCCATCCCCAGGCTCCTGGCCTGCAGGGCCCACTTCTCAGGCCACCGTGTGTATGCTGGGCCAGGGCTGAGCGGCTCCTGTGGGCATGATCCTGTCCCTCTCCCTCCCTTTGCAAGAGGTGACAGTGCTTCCTTAGCTGGCTGTATTTTCCCACTTGCAACTTACCTCAAAGCAGAGGAATCCTGCGACACCCCTAGTTGAGGACAGGTGAGGGCCCTTTCTCCCGTTAGCTGACCTCAGAACGAGGTTGCTAGCTCTTTTCTTCAGCTCCACGCAGACCCACTTGGTCGTCATCATCTGTTTTTCAGATCTTCTTCACAGCCACGCCCTGTGGAGCGTGAGGTCTCCCAGAGTCAGCCTGGTTCAGCTGAATCCAGATGCTGCTGTCGACGAGCTGTGATTTAGGATCACTTACCTGGCCTTCTGTGCCTCAGTTTATGCCTCTGTTTTGAAATGAGCCCAATCATTTTAGTTTATTAGTTTATTGGGGTTGCCATAGCAACGACCACAAACTGGGTGACTTAAAAGAAATGTATCATTTCATGGTCATAATGGCCAGAAGTCCAAGACCAAGGGGCCAGCAGGTTGGTCCTTGAGGGCTATGAGGAGGCGTCTGTCCTGGGCCTCTCCTGGCCGATGGCTGCCTTTTTCTGTGTCTTCACATCCTTTTCTCTCTGCATCTGTCTCCAAATTTCTCCTTTGTGCAAGGACACCAGCCATACAGGATTAGAGCCCACCCTGAGGCCCTCATCCTTTGTGGTCACCTCAAAATGACCCTGTCTCCAAACAAAGTCACCTTCTGAGGCACTGGGGGTCAGGGATCTTGCTTATGACTTGAGGGACCATGAAAGAGTGATCTCCTTTGTAGTCTCAGATGGAGCCTAAATGACGGGTAGAACTTCAGATAGAGCCTGCCCCTGGCACGCCTTCAGCAGAGTGTCTGTCACTTGTCACGTGCTCTCCTCGGCACTCCTTGAGGAGAGGTTCCGGCCTCAGGTCTCTTCTCCAGTCATTTCCAAACCTCCCTTTATCTCTGCAGCTCTCTTGCAAGATTTGTCCCCAAACCCTTTGCCTTTTTTGTTGCGAATTCTGGGGATGAGAACAGAGGACAAGTGATAATCTGAGAACAAGACGATGGCCTGTCTGGATCTCACCAGTGCTTGTTCCAAACACTCAAGTCCCACCTGCTCCTCTCCAACCAGTCCCCCACCTTCCCACAGCAGGCCCTGCCTTCCCCACTCAGAGTAGGACTTGCCCTCTCCAGTGTCCATCAGCTGCCTGCGAAGTCTGCTCCCAGTTCCCCAGAAGGAAGGAATGTGAACCTGCCTGGTGGCGTGGATCTCTCCTGCTCCAAGCACTGCCCTGAGGCCAGGGACGTCCTGGCCACTGTGTCAGCCTCTTCCTTCTCCTCACTTGTTCATGCAGCACAACTTATTGGATACATGCCACCAGATCTATACTGGATTCTGGATGCCACAGTGGATCAGGGTTCTCAAGAGCTTCCAGTAGAGTGGTGGAGATTCTCAGATGGCTGGGGCTGCCCCTCACCTCTGGAAGAGCTTCAGCCCTCTCTGCTGGGAAGTTTTTCCAGGGCACAGAGTCAGGTGGGTCCTGCCCTGTCCTAGAGCCCCCTGCACTAGTACTACTCAGGGTGCCCTCATCTGCCATCCCATCTCCAGCACAACAGAGCCACCCAGCATTCCACCCCACAGACCCAGGCTTGCTCCTGACTACTGGTGTATGAAGAGCTCAGCTCATTCTTTAAGGAACAGAGACCATGGAGGCTCATGTCACTGCTTCTTGTTAGGCCCTGATACAGCCCTGCTTACCTGTGACCACCGCTGCTGGTGATGAGGTGGTCCCTACACTGCCCGGTGCCCACTTCTCTATGAGGCTCTTCTCCCTGGGCATGAGCCATGGAAGGAAATAGCTTTAATAATATATGTGACTACCTCTGTTCCTTATTTTTCATATCTCAGCTCAGAAGCCAATCTGTTGTCCCTTGTTCTTGAGAGCGCTAGCCCTGTGTGGGTCTCATTGTCTTCAATCTCTGCACCTCCCACCAAGGGCTCAAGTGGGTGGCATCACGATTTCTGGAGGTCTTTGAAAGGCAGCCTGGCCTTGGTCTTCACGCTCAGTGGACAGAGGGGGCCACTCCTGCTTTCTCCATGTTCTGTACCCATCCCTAATGTAGCTGGAGCTTGTGGACAGGAGGGAATGGTGATATTTTACCCATGTAAATAAGAGCAGCAGGAACCCTTTGGAAACTGCAGTTCACTGGCACTTCAAGAAGCCAGAAATCCTATCTCGACTTCGCAGTCCTGCCTTTTGCCCTCTCTGGTGGCTGCTCCTCCAGATAAAGAACCCACAGTACAGACCTAACTACCTCAGAGCTTCAGGAGGAGGTGGAGAACATAACCCTGAACAAGACCAAGTTCAAGAACCCTCATCTTCAGTCATCAAGTTCTGCCTTGACAGCAGGATGTGGATTCCTGACCACTTTCTTCCCAGTGACCAGCCGGATGTCAGCTGGGCAGCAGGCCTGATGTCATCAACTTTCCTCACTGTCCTTTGGTCAGTGTGAGGGGCTGGTGGGAGTGTAAACATCGAGGTGTCTGTGCAGACTCTCAGAGCATTTTTGTAGAATGCGTATTCCATATTTGCTCACAGTGCTACCGACAGTTCTTTCTCTGCTATTCTAAACAGAGAATATTAGAGGATAATAAGCCACCAAAATGCATTTGTATTCTGTTTGGGAATGGTGTTTTCAAATTCTGCTCTTGAGAAGGAATGTATTGTTTTATCATTTACCCTCCCATAGAAGTTTTATTGTCTTATTAATTACTCTGCTATATTAAGGAGACCAAACACTAAGCTTAAACAGAAGCCTGAAGCCTCTTGTATTGATACTAAACACGATGCTGTTTGAAGTCAGTTACATGTTGTCATAACAGCCTGCACACTTCTTTGGCTTTCTTCTACCTTTTTCAAAGCTTCCATTCTTGCTCCTTCCTATGCACGTGTACACGCACATGCACGTGCGCGCGCGCGCACACACACACACACACAGAAGAATCTTCCTCCATCTCCCAGTTCTCTAATTCTCCACCCCAGTGATTCTTATTCTTAAGTCTCGTGTGCCCAAAGTACCTGAAAGTTTGTTAAATGCGGCTGTGGAGCTCCAGCCTTGGAGACCCTGATGTGATGATGCGTTTGTGTGGCCCAGCGACTGTGCTGGAGCAACCCACTCCGCAAGGTCAAGGCTGCCTAACTGGCAGCTCACCCTGGCCAAGCTCAGACAGCTGGGCTGTTGCCCTGTGCCCACACCAGCTCCTCCCACTGGCCAGGCTTTCAGAGTCCTGTTAGTTGGTCAGCTCTTCAGTGGTCACTCCCCCTCTGGGCGGACGGTCCCCAGTGCATGGAGGGAATCCAGGCCCTGCCTCCTCCTCCTCCTGCTGGCTCTCTGTTCATGGAGGAACTGAAAGTGGACAGTGGGATCCCAGCTCTTTCTTCTTTCTTGGTTCTTCTTCCTGGGAGGTGGTGAGTGGTTTGCTCCTCCTCAGGGCACTGCGGTGGTGGGCTCCCACAGACCCAAAGCCATGTGGCTGATCAATCACGCTCTGGAACCTGCATAGCGGGGAGCCCAAACAAACCTTTTCTCTTTGTAAGTTGATTATCATAGCTATTTGTTTATGGTAATGGAAATCTCCCTGACACAGCAAGTCTCTCCTTTTGGCTGGGAAAATTCTCGAGGAAGGATTTAACAGAGCTTCGGCTGCACACAGTCCCTGCGTCTGGGGACGAAGTTCTCAGTTCTGCAGGGAGTCTGAGTTGCACATCAGGATCCACTACAGAAAGCCCAGGAGGTATGAGACTTCAGAGGAGGGATGTCTGTGGAGAGCCACCAAGTGTTGTGGGAAGGAGGTCGGGACTCAGTTCCCAGGGGGCCCTGTGGCTGCCTAGCAGAACTTGGTCCAGCCCAAGGATGGGCCACGCAAAGGTCTAAGAAAACAAATAACAAACAAAATCTGATGGATTTGCATTTTAAAGAATCTCCAAGTGTAGATTCCAAGTGCTTCAAGTGTAGCGTTATGAAGACGGTTTGGAAATCAGTTGGGAAACTCTCAGGGAGTTTGAGAAGAGATGTGGAAGAGAGACAAGCATTCGAGAGCCTTTCAGAAGGCAAAGCAATTAAAACCAACTGGCTGATTATCCGTGGTCAGCGAGGGAGAAATTGAGTAACAAGAAAACTTTGACTCACATAGTAAGTGAACATGGAACTGTGTGCCCATCTCTTAGTGTCTGATGCCTCCTTCACCCAGAAGGGCTTCGCAGCAGGGAGAGCAGCATGTGTTGGACCTGGTGCCGGGGACGTTAGGAGACAGAGCGATTCTCCTTCTTCTTCTGTCTAAACAATTCACATATAAGGAAAACAGCATTGGAGGACACTGTTGGGCACTTTGCTGAACAAATCGTGTAGTTTTCAAGACGGTCAATGTAAAGTAAATTAGAATCCTTACTAATTAAGGACATGTGAATAAATTTGAATACCTAACCATTCATGCAAGTTTCTGTGTTTATTATCGTCCTGGTCTCCTCAGACTAGCGGACTCTTGAACCTCAGGGCAGCTCTGTTCTGGGTTCTGGGTGAAGAAGGGAGCCACAGAGGAACTGGGAGAAAAGATGTGCAATTAATTAAGTGGGTATTAGTTCCCGCTCCCAATTAACATCAAGTAAAAATAGGAATTGGACAGGTGTTTGAACAGAAAGAGCATTTAACACCATTCCCAACCTTCAGGGAGAGTAAACTCATGGAGGCTTGGAGGCTTCCTAAGAGCCCTTCTGCAGAGTATCTCCTCCCACCACTGTTTTTATGAATTTATTTATTTCTAGAACCAGTGGACACCAATTCTATTCTGCATGCGTGATCGTATTTCCAGAAACTCAGGAGGCTGAGGCAGGAAGGTTGCAGGTTCAAGGTCAGTTTCAACAACTTAGTGAGAGCCTGTCTCAGAATGAAAAGAGCTGGGGATGCAGTTCAGTGGTAGGGTGCCCCTGGGTTCAGCCCCCAGTATCAAAAACAAAACAGAACAAAACTATTCAAGGGGTTGGGATGCTCGGGACAGGAGACTGGCTTTCTCTGTAGCTGGGGGCTCTTCAGGGGAAGGAAAAAGGATCCCTCTTGGTAACACTGCCACCCAAGGGTACAGGGGCTGGGGCTTGTCTCAGGGAACTAGTATCTGCTCAGACCGAGGTTGTACCTCATCTTTGATAGCTGATGTTTGTAGAGTTTTCATGCTTGTTTGGTTTTTTTCTTTTGTACCAGGGATTGAACCCAGAGGTGCTTAACCACTGAGCCACATCCTTATCCCTTTTTCATTTTTTATTTTGAGACCAGATCTTGACAAGTTGCTGAGGCTGGCTTTGAACTTGCGATCCTTCTGCCTTGGCCTCCCAAGTCCCTGGGATTACAGGTGTGAGCCACTGTACCTGGCTGTGTTAGTTTTCTAGAGCTTCTATAGCAAATTGACACAAATTGCGAATTGCTCCAGTGGTCTGGAGCAACTGACAGTTTTAGCATTGGAATCAAAATGAATGAGATAAGGCATCAGAGGGCTGTGCTTTCTCTGGAGGCTGCAGTGGAGAATCCTCTCTGGTCTCTTTAGCTTTTTGCGGTGACCATGGATCTGCTTTGCTTCTGTCTTTACTGGGCCTCTCTCCTGTGCCTGTATCTGTATCTCTCCTCCTCTTTTGAAGACCTGGGCCCTGTTGGACTTAGGGACCACTTCATGTCTATGTGATCTCATCTTCACATGATTGCATCTGCAGAGACCCTATTTCCAAATTACGTCTCGTTCACAGGTTAGGACTTAAAGGTATCATTTCAGAGGACATACACCAACCCACAACATACCCTCCCAGGGTGATTTAGACACAGGGATTACACTTTTGTCATGTGCCTTCAAGAAAACCACACACTTCCCCGACTCTCAGATCTCTTCTTACCCTTTTTCCTAAGGTCAATATAACACATAGAACATCTCCACTCTGCTGAGACAGGGCCCATGGCAGGATATGTTTTAAAAACTGTCCAGGAATGGAGGAATCAAGCAAAAGATGCTTGAGGACAGTCGATATTCAGGGGATGAGGACAGGCTAAAAAGAGGACATTAACAAAGGATGAACAGGTTCAAGAAGAGAAGGTTCAGGGCAAGTCTCATCAATATTTCCCTAGCTAGCCGTATTCCTGATGATAACACGAACTGTCGCCTTATTTGCATTTCATCACATTATTTATAGACAAATATATATGTCTAGAATGCCTCATAGTAGAAATCTTCTGTTATCAGCTTTTGTTAAAAAACATCCTTATGAAATATTGTCATGTATCTATCAGGTCCTGGAGGGAGCAAAGAACACATCAGTGACTAGAAAAGAACTGATGTGTACTTTCACATAAACTTGAAGTGGAAAAGAACTAATGGTGTCTATTATTATTGTTTGGGCATTAAGGCAGTTAAACACCTAATCACAGCAACTTGGATGAAGCAAATTCACATGTGTCTTCTCTCCCTCCAAGGCCAGGTTGAGTACCAACTTCTCTTCCCTATACCTCTCTGGTGCATCTCCTTTTGAAACAATTGGCACAATTTTACTTCTTTGCTTTATACCTATAATTGTATCGATAGCCATGACTATTTATGTCTGTCAAGGCATGATATCATTCCTAGGGATTCTGCTTCTCTTACCAAACAATCAGTGATCAGGAAATGGTCACATGCCAGGGGAACTCCACACAGCCTTTGCTCACTATCCCCACGCCTAGTACCCTATCGGGTGCTTTATGAATCATAAGGAACCTAGTCAGAGATGGTCCCTACTATACAGGGCTGGTAAGGAAATGAGAAGGGGGAAATACACCAAATGCTCATACTGACAAGCTGGCAATCATGATCTATCCTACTGTAATCCGAGTGAAACAGAAATTCTATGAGAATTTGTGACAAAGACTCTGACCTGGCCTGGGGCAGCCAAGCAGTTTGCTTTAAAGAGCTGGTTGAGTGTATCTGGAAGGTGAGTCAGGGGACACGGGTTGTGGAAGCAGAGCACTCAGGACGGGGGACGCAGCGTGTGTAAAGCCAGGGGCTGGCAGATGGACGGGGTTAAGTAAGCTGTTAAGTGATCACCTAAAAATATGGATGCCAGCGTTTCCGTTTTTGTTTTGCTTTGCTTTTGGAGGGATGCCTACCATCCCCTGCATTCCACAGGCAGCCCCCTCCTGGAGTTTTAGAGATGTTGGGACAAACGACATTCAGGCACAGGAGATGGGCAATAAGGTTTTCTGTTCATATGACAAATAGCAAACGGCTTTCCTAGGGGGAGGGATGGTGCAGAACAGGAGTGAAGGCCCCAGGCAGGTGTGGGGTTTCCACGTGGGTGGGCGTGGCCAGTGTGGGGCCCCGCCCAAGCAGGTGTCCCTGTTATCTGAAATGCCAGTGGCACAGGTTCTCCTTAGGGTGCCCAGATGTAGAGCAGGGGGAGAGAGGAGGGCAGGACTGGAAGGCTTCAGGGATCCCAACGCATCAGTGGAAATCACTGCAGAGTGTTTTCAATTTCTGAGCATTTACTGGTGTTTGACTCATCAGCAGATTACCACGAGGGCAGATGCTTCCAGAAGTCAAAGTCATTTGGTCAAAACATGCACAAAGTATCTCATTCCTGTGGTCAAAGTTATCGTCTGAAAAGAAAGGAGAACCCCAGGAGCACCTCAGGGCGTGCGCGTGTTGCGCTGCGCTGTCGGAAGCAGAGGTCAACCTTACCGAATGTATAGGTGGCCAGAGAGGGTCACTAACCAAAACATTCTCAATTGACGTGCAGCTTCTCGTGCTCACGGGGTGGGGCTGAGGAGTAAAGACAAGACAGGGGCATTTTAAGAAGGGTGTGCGGCCCAGGATAACGTGCACTTCCTGTAGGTCAGCCCTACACACCTCCATGAACCTCCGCCACGGGCTCCTCGCCTCTTGCAAACATGCTCCCGGGAGTTCTAAGAGGTCCGGGGGACCCCTTACTGGACAGGTGTGGGCTGGGCTTGAATCTGTGCTGGGTGTTCCTGGTGGCCTCTCACTCACCAGCCTGCTGTTTCAGGCGGGCTGTGTCGACTTTGTTCAGATTTTTCTCAAATGTCATTAAAGTTTGAGAAATTCCCTTTAGCTTATTCTTGATGTTGATTAAGTGAAAGAAATTTTCCTGTGCAGAACTTCCTAGTTCCCAACTTGTCCATGAACTTGAAGTTACTGTGCAACTCAAATCTCCTTAAAACTCAATAAACACTTTTTAAATTTGTTCCATAAAAGCGTATAACACAATTTTCCTCCCTCTTGGAAATTATCATAAAATGCTAATCTGATCAATTGTACTCTATGATTTTTTTCGGTGCTCTAGCTGGGGACTGCACTGGCACTGTCTCTTATTGTATGAAACTCCATTCAGAACAACAATAAAAAGCCAGCCAGCCCTGAAGTCTCGACGAATTTTTCTTTTCTCTTGGAGCTTTATTGTGTTTATAACTCCATTCTAATCACTCTTCCTCTCCTCACCTGTATTTTTATACTCCTTGTCAGAAGAGATGAAATTGAGACCTCGGGAAACAGAGCATTTGTCTGTCTTAGAAATCTCTTAAGAAGATCTTCTTCATAACTCCTTTGTTTGGTAATTTGGGAGTAGTTTGGTAATGACTGGTGAAGTCATTCGCTTCGCTGGAGTGAATTCTAAAATATGATTCTTAACAGTATTGCACCCACCCATTCACACTCACACCCATGCATGTACTCTCACACCCACCCATGCACGCTCACACCCACCCATGCACCCTCACACCCACCGATGCACACATCCATGTAGGCATCAACACATCCATGCAGCCATCCAGCCACACACCCCTTCCTCTCTCCATTCACCAGCCACTTGTCATGGTGCGATGTCTGTCACGCCATGCCAATGTCACACACGTGAGCTGTTTCCTGCTCACGTCTATGTTGAAGGAGGAGAGAGAGAAGCAGCAGACCATGCTCCTGTAGATGGATGTCATCCTATTCTGCCAGTTCAGACTTTGCTCCTGACGTCACACCCCTCTTCTGCAACATCATTCACGGTCAGTAAAATCATTCCCATCAGTAGAAAAAAGCATACTCGATTTTTTCCCATTATAGAAAAAACCCACTTAGACCCCATCCATCCATCTGGGGACCACCTGCTTCTTGACCCTACTTGGTGGCATGATTCCTTGGGAGTGTTGTCAGGACTTGCCTCTTCTTCCTCACCTTTCATTTAATCCAAGTTGTGCCAAAAGCACTCTTGTGGAGGAATTGGTGGCCCATTTCTTCAGTCTCTTCTGATTGAGTTGACCAGCAAATTTGTTCCCTTTTCTTGAAGCAGCTTCTGCACTTGCTTCCCAGGACACTGTTTTCTTTTCACCCCAAGGATCTTCTTTCCTCTCTGATTGTTTTATTAGTTTCTTCCTCTGTCCAGGGGGTGTCTGAGGTGCTCCAAGACCCACCTCATCTGTCTTCTCTTCTTTAAACATTCCAACTCTTCATGTGGCTTCACCCAGTCTTTATGGACTGGCCACAGTCCAAATTCCATCTGCAGCCTTGAACTGTCCCCTCATCTTTCATTTCCTATCTGATGTCCCTATGTGATATCTAATCAGTACCAATTTTGCCATGTCCAAATTATTGATTTCCTCATTTTTTTTTTTTTACATCTGAGAAAATGTCACCAACATTTAGTCAAGAGGTCAGGCTATAATATGGGAGTCACCTCTGATGCCTCTATTTTTCTCAAACTCCAAATTATCTAGTCTTGGCTCCATCCAGAGGGCAGCTTGAGTCAGGCCCTTCGGCCTTCTTATCTGCCCCTGGTCTCGAGCCCTCTGCAGTCAGCTCCCACCCAGCAGGGCGGTCACTGGGAAACACATAGCCACTCATGACACCAGGCCCCTGAAGCCACCCCCTACCTCCCGAGTGCCAGGAGGGCTTGGTCCCATAGACAAAGTGTAGAGTCGTTATCTTTCATCATGTGCTGAAGAGATATCTGTCTGCAGCCAAAATCCTGGTTGGATTCAGGTCAATTCACATTATCGAGAACCTTCTCCTTACCAGGCAGCCAGGAACCCATAGCTTTTTTTTGCTAATTGACACCTCCACAAAACCCAGATACTAAAGCCAACTAGCTGCCCTTCCTTTGCTGCTCCCAGGTGCTGCTTATTTCTCTATGCTGGTATTGACGTATTTTGTCGTAGTTCAGGTGTGTGCACGTCTAACAGAGGCATCTCCCAGTAATCTACATATTTCAATCCTCATCTTCCTTAGTATCTGGTCCAGAATAGATGTTCCAATTTTAAATAATGAATGAGTCAAAATCAAACAAGGAAGCATTCCTTTGCGTACCTACCCGCTTTTGTACGCCCTCTGTTCCAGCCACCTTCTCTTAGCAGAATGATTTCATCCTCACAAGGAAGGAATGAATACCCATTGATTTTTTTCCCTTCCTCTACGAGGGTGGGGGAGAAAAGGAGAAATAAATAATATACTTTCACAGACTTCTCATTATTATTTCTGGGAAAACATAATAAAGCTACAGCTGGCAGGCACTTATTTTTTTCTTAGCATTTAATAATAGAATTAATTGCTAAGTGGAAAGCCTGCAGCCCCCTTCTGTTGTGCACTGCCCTCTGCTATCATTATGAACAGACGTAAAAACCAGAGCTAATTATCATTCAGAATGTTTGAAGAAATAGACTGAGCCACACACAAAAAACTCATGTTACCTCCGCCCCCACCCCAGGTCACAGAGTTGGAATACATATGTGCACGGGGTGTGCACACACAGTCACACACACGTGCAATAAGGTGTGCATGGTTCCCATGGATACTGAGCTACCCTTGGGCTTAGGCTCTTCTTGCTGTAGTCATTGCCTGTGGATTGGGATTTCATAACGATGGGGATCAGGGACTCGGCCTACCTGCAGGAGCTCATTACCCAGCAAGCCTGTGTCCTATTTGCCTCGAATATGAAACAAGTGACCCTCTGAGCTACCAAAGCCACCTGGCAACAATGTAATGTCAAGAAGCAAGAGCAGAGGCCATAAACCTGGGGATGCAACCCATTTCTCCAACAGTGGAAGTGCAACCCACTTGGTTTAGAGAGGAAAGGTCTTTGGGGGTAAAGGATAATTTAGACAGGCAGGCCTTTCAGTGATATGGGATGACAATAGAGAAAATGGGTTGATGATAAGGAGAAAAGCCTTCTCCCCTTTAGTCGTGGAATCCCTAAGGCCTCCCCAAAGAGTTACCTTTCAAAATACAGTGGTTGGAGATCTTCCTCTTAAGAGTAGAGCAGGTAAGGCTAATTTCAAATGTTTCTTTAAGTAAGAAATATTAGTATACAAATGTCAAAAGGTTAAAGTCCTTACTTGCAAGTAAGTATAGTATAAGCACAGGCCAAAAATTCTATTAATGCTTCAATTAATAGGTAAGCCAATAAGACACTGCACCTGATTCCAAGAACATTTAGAGGCTAAATATGGATGGCAAAATACCATGGAGATGGCAAAATACCATAGAGATGGCAAAATACCAAGCTGGTTCATGTGCAACAGAGCCATAGGCCTTTAGAGTTACATGTTCCACCAACAGGAATTGTTTACCTGTCAAACAGGAAGCATTTATAAGTTATCAGGCAGCTTCACAAAGCATGAGGCCTGTAATTTATAGAAAGCAGTTAAATTATATGAGTCCAGATAATTTTTCGCTGGCCTCTGCCCTCATATGACACTGTAAGGCCCTGGCCCATCTCTGCCTTATTTCCAGGTTTTGGATCAATCTTCTGACCATGTTTGGGGTGTAGTGTGATGATGGACATGGAATATGCTTAGTGAGAACAGAAACAGAGGAGGGTGTCTTGAGGACCAAACTGCTGGCTGTCGGGTGGAGAAATAGGAACAGCTTGGCTGCACAGGACATTGAGCTTCTTTTTAAAGTTGTGCCTCTGAATTCTTCACTAGTCTCCTCAAGGAGATAGATGCAGATGCAAGGATGTCATTCCCCAGGACGACCCAGGGGTGAGGTGGGGCCTTCCCTAGAGGGGCAGGTATTCGCCCTATCCCAGCTGGACTACGAATTTTCCCTTCCAGGGGACCAAGGACCCTCAGAGAGTCCTCTTAGGTAGATTCCATGGTCACCAATTTAGAGAGGAAGTATCTGAGGAACAGAGGCTAAGTGACTGGCTCCAGACCACACTGGAGCCAGTGCCAGGCTGGGGCGAAAGTCAGTTCTGCAGACTCTGTGGTCAGTGCTGCTTTCCCTGCAGACACACCCGACGGCAGTAGTCAGAGAAAAGGAGGCATTTGTTGAACATGTTCTTGGAGATAAATGCAGCACTGAGGTAACTGGAAATGTCCCTCAGGTATTTTCCAGCCACATTGTCAGGAAGCTCAGCTGAAAGTCCAGGCTTCCTGCCCCAGGCAGCAAAGGCCTCCTGGAACTGGGAGCCTGGCTACGAGTTGCATTTCACATTGGGCCTTTAGACCAACTTCTGTGGCAGAACACCAGTACTTCAAGAAGGAAAAGGGGTTAGCTCAGAGCTCTCAGGGATGGAATTTTGCTTCCCAGGACTCAGAGCTGGGAAAATGTACCATAGAATTACCTGCAGGGATGGAGGTGAGAGCTGAAGGAGGAGGAGGGGCAGAGGGTCCAGAGAGAAGACCCTTGGGCCCGTCTGTCCATCAGGGCTCTAACTCTTCTTAGGGGCAGATGCTCTCTACCAAGTGTGGGAGGGAGATGGGCCTGATGCCCTATGGTGGGACCCTGATTCAGGAGCACCAAAGGGTCTTCACTCCTCAGTACCCAAGTGCCAGGGAGGCTGGGCTAGTCTTGGAGGGTGGGGCCTAGTTGGCTGACCCAAGTCATCATCTGAGGGCCCACCCAACCAGGCTGGTTTGGAGAAGGCTACCAGGTATAGTGGGTCTCCAGGAGGTTGGCTGCTAAGAGGACAGGAACCGGAAAGGTCTAAAATGGAAAGTGCAGAGCATAGGAGACTTGTAACAGAAATGATGCATGTTTTGAAATCCTCACCAGGGGCCCTTGCACAATACCGAGGGGAGGGGGATCAGCATAGGACCCATGAGCCCCCCTGACCCGTAATGATTCTATGCAATGATAATGGGACCTTTGAGGATTGTGCATGAACTGCAGTATCTTCTCTAACTCTTTTCATGGTATCTTTGGTTGAAAATAAAATTTTAATTTTAATGTAGGTTGATTTACTGTCCTTGTCGCTTAAGGTTAGTGCCTTTTGTGCTCTCGGATGATAGTGCCCACCATCTGGAGGACATGGAGGCATTGTCCTGCGTTGTCTTCTAGAAGACTGTTTGTTTTTACCTTTGAGTTGACTTATTTTATTATGGTCTGAAATAGCATCGAGATTCATTTGTTTTTATAATTGGTCCCCACACAGTTGACTGAGAGACATTTCGACTCTGCTCTATGATTCCACCTGTAGTGCTACCCAGGGCACAATGCATAAGTTGATTCTGGGTGTGTTTTTCTTTCCCCTTGGTCTTTTCTCAACCCCTGTGAAAATGGCACCTTGAATAATTGCAGGACATTTGTAGTGGACCGTGATAGGCATGAGAGTAGCCTTCCCCACTTGGTCCTTCTTGGTCTGTTGTGTTCTCATGCATTTTCTAGAATTTCCTGGTGAAGTTCCACAGAAAGGTTCTGCACCGAGCTTTTAGGTACTGCGGGTGGATTCTCATCTTTAAAATGTTGGGTCGCCCAACTGAAGCACGGGGTAGATGCTCCTCTTAGAACTTCTCTATGGCGTCTTCAAAGTCTTTGTGGTTTCAGCGTCTGAAGACCATGTATGCTTTGTCATTGTTTCTCAAGTATTAATTTTTGTTCTATTATAAAGTAACTTTCTAACTTTTATTTCTTTTTTTTTTTTCACTTTTATATCTAGGCTGCTGATGTACAGAGTTAAAATTGGATTTTCTGTTTTCATTTTATCTCTGGTATTCCACTAAGCTTGTTTGTTTAAATATTTTATCCATAGACTCCTTTGAATGTCCTAGGTAGGTAGTCAGTCATATTATCTCTGGAAAATGGTGTCTTAATATTTCTCTGGAGAATATGGCATTATTTTTCTTTCCTTTTGAAGTAAAGTATAAGTTCCAGAAAAAAGTTAAATAGAATTTTTCTCAGGTCCTACAAGGAGAATATCCTGCCAGAACAAGAAGTACAGTGGTGACCTGTGCATGGGTGGGGTTGTTTTGGTCTCCTTTCTCACTCACTCTCTTCCTCTTATGAACATGTTGAATTTCATCAAAATTTTTTCCAACATCTCTTAAGATGATTTTCTCCTGCCTGCTCTAATACAGCAAATTCTAATTATTGATTTTTATAAATTAAGCCAGTCTTGCATTTTGAATAAAGAAAACTTGATAGTTAGAGTATTAATTTTATACATCATTGGATTTATTTTGTACTATTTAGGAGTTTTGCATCTGTATTCAATAGTGCAATGACATATATATATATATATATATATATATATACTGTCTCTTATA
>NW_025999977.1:55845313-55886172 GCF_001458135.2 Marmota marmota marmota
ATATCTATATATATATATATATTTCACTTTCCTTGTTATGTCCTTGAGTTGGAACTGAAGTTGTGGTGGCTGTACATAAAACAAGTTGCATTGTTCTCCCACTGGGTCTATTCCAATCATTTTTCTGTGATCTCTTCTTTATAGAAGGACTTACCTATGTCTGTAATTTTTGTGTCTCTTCCTGTCTATGTGGCGCATTAACCTCGCATCTGTGATTATTTTGTTTTGCTTGAAAACCACTTTTAGAATTCACTTTTGTTTCAGGGTTGCTGGTAACAAATGCTCTCAGATATTGTTTGCCTGACAAATTCTTCATTTCCCCTTCATTCTAGCAGGATGATTTTCACATAATATGAAATTCCATGTTGGGAGTTATTTCTTTTCAGTACTTTAAAGCTATCACTCTAATTACTTCTTGTTTCCTTTTTTTTTCTGAAAGTCAATTTTCAGTCCAATTTTTGAGCCATTTGTAGGCAATCTCCATCCGCTCTGGTTTGAAGGGCTTCTTGGGCTTTGTGCTCAGCGGGTTTGCTCTGAAGGCCATCAGGGTGCAGCCTTTGTATTCATTCTCCTTGAGGTTTTTCAGAGATGCTTGAATCTTGCTGAATATCTTTTGTCAGTTTTGAAAAATTCTCACTGATTATCTTCCCAGATATCGATCCACCACGTGTTCTCCTGGGACTCCAAATTTATGCATTAATCTAAGTTTTATCTTGTCCAATTTGTTTCTTGTTCTCTCTTCTGTGTTGTTAATTCTCTCTACAGTGTGACTAATCAACTGTTAATCATACTCATTGAGATTTTAATTTTGGTTAAAATATTTTTAATTTATGTATTTTCTGTTCATTTCTTTAAAAAACTGACTATGTCATTTTTGTAGTATTTTAGATCTCTACTGAAATTCTCAATCTTTTTGTTGCATATTTGTTTGTTTATTTTAGCATTCTTGAACATGGTAATTCTAATTATTTTTAAATATGTGTCTGATTAATATCTGGAAGCTCTGTAGTTTTATAATTGGTCTGTCCATTTTTGTTAATTTGAAATATTTTTGCATAGAATTTTGGAGACTATTATGCTATTCTCTTCCTATAGAGAGGGCTTAAGTGTGGTGCATCCTTACACACAGGGCGACTTATCTGTGTCCTTCCAAATGACCAGGCAGATCCCTATGGGTGATCCTCAGAGCCCCATGAGGTCTCACTGGTTCCATGAGTCTCAGGAGCACTGCTCAATGTCTCACCCTTGAAGTCACCTTTTGACTTTCTTAAAATGTCCAGTGCCATCAATCAGCTTATATATGTGTGTGTTTGTGTGTGTGTGTGTGTGTATTATTTCTAGGTTTTCTATTTCTTTTTTTTTTACAAAGAGTAGGTAAGTCTGAATGAATAGATTACTAGAAAAACATGTCACAGAGCATTTTTATAAGCAAAACATAAGATGCTGAAGATAAATGAATTGTCTAAGCATTTCAGATACTCCTCGGCCTTTGGAGCGAAAGCAGTTCCTGCAGCCAGGGAGCCCCCTGGTCTTTGCCAGTGGCAGTGGCTGGCAGCTCTCCCTGGAGCATGTGCATCTGGGAGTTCAATGGATCTTTGCCCCTTGGATCCATCTGGATTGTCCAGTTAGTCCTTTTCCTCTGTCAGGATACTGTTGCTTCTACTATGGGTAAACTTCAATGCAGGGCACTAGGGTGGCACAAAATAGAGCGGGGGCGGGGATCCCTGAGATCCAGCATAGGAGTCCCCTGCACAGTGTCTGCCTCAATGACTGCCCTCATCTCCTGCATGTGCTCCCTGGTGGCTGATAGGTCACAGCAGTGGGGCACTGTCTACCAAAAGGGTTGCACATCTCTGCAGGACCAGATTGTTAAGCTTGAGACACAGTTAACAGGAGCTTTGAGTAGGTCTAACCAGCAGGAAGATGCTCAGGAAGTGGTCACAGAGAGTCTAAGCACTCTTTTCTGCAGGTGCTTCTGGATAAGAGCCATGTGGAAGGCCAGGTGGGGTTCAGGAGGCTGTGAGAGAGGGAACAGAGATAGCCTCTGGGCTTGTAATTGGGGCTAAGAATTTTCACTAGCATTTTGGGGGAGGCATAGAGTGGATGTAGTTAGAGGAATCCATAAAACTGGTGCAAAACCCATGAGAAGAAGAAGACCCATCACCATGAAAATGAGCAAAGAAGCAAAATGGCAAGCACAGTTCCATGGGGCCTCAGGATTCTTCTCCCTAGTGTGACCCTATAAGCTGTGGAGGGTGTTTGCAGGGCTAGGATAGGACGGCATGTCCTCCTGAGATTAGGTCACGTTTTATAGAATGGTGAAGGAATTTTTCAGATGTAATCAAAATCCCCAAATCAGTTGGTTTTGAGTTAATCAACAGATTATTTTGGGTGGATCTGGCTTAACTGAGTGAAGATCCTAAAAGGGGAAGGGGCCCCTCCTAGAGTTTCCCCTGCTGGCCTTAAAGAAGCCAGCCACCAGGAGTTTGGCAGCTATAAGGAAATGAATTCTGCCCACAGCCTTGTGAAGGTGAGAGTACCTTGAGCCTCAGATGAAGCCCTGGTCCCTGAGACACTTCACTGCAGCGCCTGAGACCATGCAGAGGACTCAGCCTAGCTGTGCCCTGAGCATGACAACAGGCGCTGACATGATCAACATTTCTTGTCTTTGGCTTTTAAATTTGCAGTAATTTCCTATGCAACAACAGAAAAATCAATGCCAGGAAACACAAATGAAATAGCAGAAATTAAAAACAGGAAGAAATCATTCAGAAATGACTGGGAAATTTATACAGTATCCTTGTCGACTAACAGAAGAACATAAAGGAACAATCCAAAAACAGGTAAATTAAAATAGCTATAACAAAAGGCCAAACAAGATCTTAATCATCTGAAATCTCAGAACATGGAAAACAGCCCCTTAAGTAAGTTCTAGATCAAAGAGGACATTTATAACAATAATTTATAGACCATTAAAATATAATAGACTGAGGATATTATGTATAAACATGTGAGAAACTAAATATTCTAGAAGTCATAGTCATGATCGTAAGTATTTCTATTAGTAAGCCAAAATGATGATAAATAAAACATTTAAGTCTAATGATTAAAAAAGAACAATATAAAATTTATTCAGAGGAATAGGAAGAATAAATATAAGACAAAAACAGTCATTACATTAGAAAAAAATGTGAAATATATAAATAGCAAGAGTTGTCTCTTTAAGAAATATAAATATATATCTCAACACTGGCAGATTAAGCAAAACAATTAGGAAAAAAACAAAATAGATTAAACACCAGGATGTGTCAAACTATAACAACAAATTTTTTTTTTAAAAACCACCTAAATATCTTTTCAAATCTTTATCTTAATAAGTCAGGTTTGCCTTTAATAATATCTCCTCCATCACCTGTATATTTATACATAAGTAACTGAGTAATCTCTTAGTTCATAACATGTAAGGCCTTTCTTACTGCTTTTTGCTTTCTGAACTGTATGACGAATCCTTATTACGTTTAATTTCCAGGAAAATCCTGCCATTTTCTCCCCACCTCCTCCGCCCTCCCCCAGCCCTGGCCTGGAGTCTTGAGCTTCTCGTGCAAACTCAGGTGAGCTGCAGCTTTCTGGACCCCAAGGCTACGTGGAGGGGCTGATGCTGGTACCTGAACTTCCAACCGACTTAGGAGTCGTGCTTACTGCCTGTTGGTGTGGCCAGTCCTACCTTACCTCCCAGAGAATTTAGGAAGCTCAACCTTCAGGGGCTTCCTGGGTAGCTGGGAACTGATCAGAAGTCCTTGTAGCACCAGCCCTGCTCAAAAGGAACCCCAGGATTTAGGAGAGGAAGACTCCCTGTGATCTGGATGGATGACATCGCACCTCTGGGGAAGGGGAGCCCACTCAGTCCTGGCTGCAGGTTGCCAGGAACGAGCGGAGGGGAGGCTTCGGGTGTGGCTGGGATCCCGTACGAGGGGCCTTTCGTGCTGTCCACCTAGTCCCACGGTCGCCCTCTCCCTTCACTTTCTCCCCTTCCTCGTGGCCATATTTCACTGTGTTCAGACCCCCATACCTGCTAGGTTTCCTGTGGGCCCCTGAATAGGCCAACTTCCTGATTCAGCCTCTGGGGGGCCACCCAGGCCCCCTGCAGGGCAGCCAGAGAGAAAACATGGAAGCTGGAGCCGAGGCCGGGCTGGACCTCCTTCCTGTCGCCCCACTTCCTGCACAGGTCCTGCAGCGTCCAGAGGCAAGACAGCACTGTGAGGGGAGAGGAGAACTCAGCACAAAGGAGGGAGGTCGGGACTCATGCCTCCCTCCTCTGTGGGTGAGGAGACAGCCCCCGATCTGGAAGGCTCCATTCAGTCAGTGTTAAAATGGTTGGCCATGACTAAAATAATCACACGTAATTTAGACTTTGCAGAAGCTGGAGAAGAAATGAAGCTTTGTAGGTGGGTGCCCTCACCAACTGTAGCCCACTTAATAACCTGGATGCCCACTCGTCCTTATGGTGCTTCCTGAGAACTATCACAGATAAGATTCTGCCTGAGAAGCTGGGTGGTGTGGATGGAAAGACGGCAGTGATCTCTGACCCGGGTCTTGATGTACTGTCAGGAGGGGGATGTGAGGCTCCAGCACAGCACAGCCGACTAGGGCTTTGTGAAACAGTCAGGCTCACAAAAATCGCCACCCAGAAGCGTGAGAGTCACTCTCCAGGCAGCTCTGGGCGGCGGTCCCTGCCCTCTGGGTCCACTAACACCCTGCCACGTGAGATGCCAAGTTGTGCCAACACTGCAGGGTGAGAGAGGAACTGAGGTGGGGGGAGGAGAAAAGCTGGGGCCCCTAGGCCGGGCAGGATGGTGCATGGAAGCCAGAAGAGAGGATGACTCCGCTGTTTCTCATCTGGGAGTTCGGCCTGAGGCCCAGCTGGAGGCCTCATGCAGGGGACGTCGTGTCATCCAGAGATGGCATCGGCCCCTCCTGCTCAAGTGCAGGGGGGCTGTTTTGGTGGCCCCAAGTGGCACACCTTTAAGACGGATGTCCCTATCAACAGGTGGGTGCTCAGAGGGTGAAGGGGCAGGCACCGCTGCTGTGGCTCAGGGTCCAGGGAGGGGGAGAAAGCAGAGGGATGACGCCAGGGGCAGCGGGCACACAGCTTCTCGGGCCTGCAGCACAGACGGCTCCATTCATAACGTGTTAAATGGAAGCTCAGGAATGCTTTCAACAACCAGGGACATCTTATCTGTGGCAAGGATGAGAAATTTCACTTCTAACAAAGCTCTGCACAGAAAGGCTCTTATCTCAGAGTCCAGAATGAGGATATTAGTAACAGTGCCTGCTTCTCTCTCAAACCGTATTAGCGTCAGGTAATAGGTTTCCCTGATGGTTTTCAGCATTTGCTCAGCCGCAGAGAGCCACTGAAAAAGAAAGTTTCTTTGGAAACAAGGTAGATTTATACTGAGAAACATTACCCAGCCGTTGAGGTCGCTATCCACTCAGGTGTTTCTGAATAGTTGCCTGGAAAGACTGCCTGTTGGTTGAGTCAGGTTTCTCCATTCACTTTTATTATAAAGATGAGAATACTGTACTTCTGCACAAGGTCCCCAGAAGCTCACAGAAAAGTGTGTGTGTGTGTGTGTGTGTGTGTGTGTGTGTGTGTGTGTGAGAGAGAGAGAGAGAGAGAGAGAGAGAGAGAGAGAGAGAGAGATGAGATGTTGTTTTAGTGTTTTGAGGTGCTTGAGTTAGTGNACAGACAGAGTGTGTGTGTGTGTGTGTGTGTGTGTGTGTGTGTGTGTGTGAGAGAGAGAGAGAGAGAGAGAGAGAGAGAGAGAGAGAGAGAGAGATGTCTTTATGTTTTTAGGGTGCTTGATTGCTACAGTATGGAACTGTGGGGCTCCAGGGGTAAGCTTCTAGGGTCCCTGTCCTTGAGTTTCTGTTAGGACATGTGGGATTTAATTTTGTTTTTCTTGGAGAAAAGGGCCCATGGCTTTAATTTATCTTACCAATGAATGCACAGTGTTCTTCCACTTACAATGTTGGAGACAGGCCCTGAAAGAGGTGTGTAAGAGCTGATCTGGCCACTAGCCTGAGGCAAACAGCAGGTGCAGAGTCCTGAGTTGCACCTGCTTGGACCCTCCCGAAATAGCCAGGAGGGCATTGTGGAGGGACCGTGCACCAGGATGAGGTGGCGGCCCAAGAGTCAGGAAGAACTCCAGAGTGACCGGCAGGGCCCACCTAAGGACCTGGGCGCTGGGCTTCAGTGAGATAGAAATCCAAGGGAAGTTTCCGTGTCTGGAGGCGCCATGATTGGATTTTCTGCTGGTTGCCATGTTGACACTGGAAGGACTGGTGTGTTGGGATGCTCAGAGGTGGTCCAAGAGGCCATTACAGTAATCAAGGTAGGAACTAATGGGGATTTAAACCAGAGCAGGGACCCTGGAGGAGATCTGGCGTAGTCATTTTCTGAATGTTTTGAGCAGTCACCAGAATTGTTGCTGGCTTAGTTATTAGTGTCCTAGAACGAAAGGAACCAAGGAAGGCACTGAGCTTCAAAGCAAAAGCATCCATCCCCTTTTCTTCAGCAGTCCCGACATTCCAACTGTCTTTGTGTTGGGAGCATTTTGGCTGCGACAGGCCCCCTCACTGTGTCCATGTTCTAGAGGAATAGCACCGAGCTCTGGGAAGGCCCACACCCATTGATCTGCCCCCATAAACTCTTGGGATCATGAACAGATGGAATCAGAGAAATCAGTGCCCATCTTATCTTCTTACCAAAGAAGGGATCAGAGAGAGGCAGAGGGATGGAGGAGTGCCCTGCCCTGGAGCATCAGAACTGGTCGTGACTGTGGACACGTGGGGCCTTGCAAGATACCTCGGCTTTCTCTCAGACGAGCCAGCTTCCACCGGAGCCCTGCACTGCACCTGCACCCTGATGCCCAGGCGCTGGGTTGGGGTGGGCTGCAGGTTGCACTTGGGTTCTGAGAGGCACCAGCAGGAGGTGGGGCATGTGTTCCTCACAGTGAACTCGTCTCTTCTGGGAGTAGGGATGGCTGTGTCCCTGGCTTCTGAGGGCCACAGCTCCATCTGGAAGCCTTGTCATCAGCTGACCTCCCCTGGGAGGTGACAGCTTCTTCCATTGCTGCTCAGCCTACAAGTATCAATGAGTCTGGAATAGTAGGAGGCTGGGGAAGGGGAACTTTCTCACGATTCCCTGCAAAGGTGCACTTGATTATTTATAAACAGTTCCTCTATTAAATTAAAGTGATCTAACAGAGGATGCACTGTCTATGTCAAGCAGGGACCTCAACTGTTACAGAGGTGTACTTTTTGGACTTTCGAATTGAGTAAAACACTATAGATTAGGGGTATTACCATTGAGGCTTGTTTTAAACAAACTTCACTGAAGCCTAATTCACATGCAATAGAATTCATTCATTTTAAGGGTTTAATCTGATCAGTTTTGACACATGTATATTGTCATGTAACCAACAGTGCAATCAAGATGCAGAACATTTGTACTGAGATGGTCTAAGATTTTCCCAATGCCTCTGTGCTGTCGCACCCGTTGCCCCATACCCAGGGTCCTGGCAACTGTTGCTCGAGTGTCTGAGGTTTCATCAGTCATCACCCCTGGAGCGCCTCTTATGATGTCCCAGCCTGATTGAAGGGATTGAGCATAGAATCTTTTAAATGGAAAGACGCTGCTGACATCAGAAGGGCTTGGGAGATGGTAATTCACTGCAAAGCCAGGCTCCATGAACAGCATGGGTGTTCACCGTTCCTAGAGGCAAGAGGAGATCAGAACCACCTGGGGAACAAGCCTTCGTCTGCGGTGGAGGTTTGAGGTGTGTAGTGGAAGGTGGGTTCCTGGCAATTATGTCTGTTGTCCTAGTGCCTGGTCCTTCTCCAGGGTCCTGTTCTGGATAATGGATCATGTGGTCATGTTGGTGCCCAGTCAGGTGTTGTGGCTCCCCTGGGGGAAGAAGTGGGCCTCTTTCCTACCTTCAGAGGTGTTTGAGGATTTTGCGGTAAGTGCTAGAGACACACTCAGGGAGAATGCAGAATTAAGAACTCAGATCACTCCCTCTAGACAAGGAAGGATACGTGTTTCTGAAGAAGGTGCCTGGGAAGAGTTGGACTGTTGCCTGGTGGAGATTTGCCTCAGGGAACCCTGCATGTGTACCAGGTCTGCAGAGAGCTGCATGTCATGGAGACTTGACAGCAGAGGGTTGGGCTTTGACTAAGGGGGCAGCTGCAGTGGCTTTGACCAAGGGGGAAAGGCTGAACAGGAATCCTTGATCTGCCCCTTGCTAGCTGTGTGACTTCAGGAATGCCCTGATGGCTTCCTGAGCCTCTTTAAAACGGGAAGATCAATACTCACTATGGTGTTCAGGATTCTCCAGGGAAACAGCACCAATAGAAGGTTCAGTTACACACTCTATAGATACATAGACGTCTATCTAAGATAACTAGGCCTCTGTTATATACAGTGTGTGTTGTGATGCACAACAGACATGATACATGACATATCACTTGTCTCTTCAAACACCGGCAAGTTGGGGCCCAGGAGTGCTAAGGGTGTACTTTCTGTCCAGGTCTGAAGGCCTGAGACTCAGAGGAGCCTTTTGATGCTCTGAGTTCTGGTTCAGAAGCCAGCAGACTTGAGATCCCAAAGCTGACCAAGGTCCCAACTCAAGCTGTCAGGCTGCGGGGGGGGTCCTTCCTCAGCCTCTTAGTTCTGTTCACATCTGCATCTGGGTGACTGAGGCCCACCTGTATTGGGGAGGAAAGTCTGCTTTACCTAGCCCATCAATTCAAAAATTAATCTTACCCCAAATCACCCTCACAGACCCATCCAAGATAATGTTTGCCCAAGTGTCTGGATGTCCTTTGGCTCAGCCAAGTTGACTCATGAAATCACCACCACGCTCACCTCATGGGATTTTATTGGGAATTAGAACAAAATGTATGTGTAGGTGCCCAGGGTTGTGTATGGCTTAAACGACGTGAGGGAAAAGGAGCGGGGTCTCCATGGATTGAGTCCTAGTGTAGTGCCTCAGAGTTCACAACACGTAGTGTCAGTCTGCGTGCACCTCTTAGCAGTTTTAGTGCTGCTTCTCACTAAGTGTCGTGTGTGTGTGTGTGTGTGTGTGTGTGTGTGTAAGAAAGAGAGAGAGAGAGAGAGAGAGAGAGAGAGAGAGAGAGAGGAAGAGAGAGAGGGAGGGAGGAGGAGNGTGTGTGTGTGTAAGAAAGAGAGAGAGAGAGAGAGAGAGAGAGAGAGAGAGAGAGAGAGGAAGAGAGAGAGGGAGGGAGGGAAGGGGAATAGAAGTGGGGGGAAATCTTTGCTCTCACATCTAGTTATTTTGGATAAAAGGGTTTTGATACTCAAGTTCAACCTTTATTTTTTATGCCTAAATACAAAGGCTGCCGTTGAGCTCCATTCCTGCTGTCCTGTTGGACAGCTTCAGCCAGCCTTCGACCGCACCTCAGGGCTCACTGCCGGGGAGTGGAAGCTGGGAGCACAGAGAGCTCCCCACACAGGGAGGCCTGTGTGGCACAAGTGCCTGTCCCCCAGGGTGACTCAGAGGCCCTCCTGCAGGATAATGACAGGAGTGCCACTTGTGGCTCAAAGAAGACCACTGTAATTAACAGAGAAAAGAACTGTACGTATCATCAAGTCCAGGGACTCCATGCTGGTCCTTGTCTGCCAGCAAATTTGCCTGCTCAATGGGCACAATGAGCAGCAATTATCTTCTCTGAGAACTGAAAACCCATGTGACAATTGTTGGTGATGGTGGCATCCCAAGGGCTCTTCGTTTGCAGGAGTGTGTGTGGATGATCACATCAAGTCCCCTCCCTGGTTCAAGCTCCTGTACGTGGGTGTCAGAGTCTTGTCTTCATCCTCCATCCAGCAAGGCTCCTGAAGGCCTTGCAATGGAGAGAAAATAAAGATTTGGGTTCTGACCTCAGTTTTCCAAATTACCCAGCTGTACGTTTGATCCTGTGCCAAACATGGAGAATTTAATTACCACATAAGCCTTTAACCCTCAAAGCCTAATGAAATCACAACATCCTCCACAAGGTTTCTGCTTTTCTTCAGCAGATGGATGCTTGAGGTGTCTTTTGTTCTTCCTTAGGATTGGCCTCTCACCTCTCAGTGACGGCAGATGACAAGACAACCTGCTAAAGCAAAGACTTTCCTAGATCATGGCCATGTTAAACCCTCCAGCTAGTTTTGCACCTGAAACCAGGCTCAGTGGATGTCCCCAGACTTGGTGGGATTCTCTCTCCACTCCTGCTGACAGTGGAGCCAAGAGCAGATTCAGGAAGAAGCTCTTTCTCTTCCATCAGATCATTCTATCTGGGTTCTGGGATGGGGATAGGTTTTCTGAGGTGTTGATCCCTTAGGATTCTCAGAATAGGAATTCCTGGGCCTGATTTCATTTAAACCAGTATATTTTACAAATATGTCCATTTTCTGTGTCATAACATGAGAGCTTGAGGAAACACTGCCGTGACAACTTCTCTTGTGTGTTGTGCTCTTCCATCTTGTTTATCTTAGCCTCTGGGTCCACGCCCCGTGGGTGCTGCTGTCCTCGTAGCTCTGAATAGAAAACTCTGCACCCGACTCCATGCAACATTCTTCAGATACAGTCAGCTTCTTTGGTCCTGTAAAAACTCTACACACAGTAGTACAAGCCAGGCCTCTGGAAATTAATGGCTATTTTATATCAATGCCATGTATTTTTGAAATAGATCAGGACCAAATAGTACTTAAGTTCACCCAGAGGGTGAGTACTGAACTTACCTGACTACTTACTTTGATTTCATTTCCCTTCTCAATTTGTGTTCAGGTATTGTCCACCCAAGTTTATTGGTAATGATGACATACAAGGTCTACCAGATTTAGGTAACATTGTTATTTTTTTTTTAATTTGTTCTAATTAATTACACATAATAGCAAAATGCATTTTGGTTCATTGTACACAGATGGAGCACAGCTTTGCATTTCTCTGGTAGTATATGAAATATGTTGCACCACATGTGCAGTCATACATATACCTAGGTCAATGATGTCCATCTAATTCCACCGTCTTTCCTACCCCCATGTCCCTTCTCTTCCCTTCCCTCCCCTTTGCCCAAAGTTCCTTCACTCTTTCCATACCCCCCCATTATGGATCAACATCCACTTATCAGGGAAAACATTTGGCCTTTGGTTTTTGGAAATTAGCTTACTTCACTTAGCATGATATTCTCCAACTCCATCCATTTACTTACAAATGTTATAATTTTATTCTCTTTTAAGGCTAATATTCTATTGTGTATATATATACCACAGTTTTTTTTATCCATTCATCTATTGAAAGGCATCTCAGTTGGTTCCATAGTTTAGCTATTGTGAATTGAGCTGCTGTAAACATTGATGTGGCTGTGTCTCTGTAGTATGCTGATTTTAAGTCCTTTGGGTATAGACTGAGGAGTGGGATAGTTGGGCCAAATGGTGGTTCCATTCCAAGTTTTTTAAGGAATTTCCATACTGCTTTCCATAGTGGTTGCACCAGTTTGCAATGCCACCAGCAATATATGAGTGTACCTTCCTGACTTCCTTAACAAGACCCCTAAATTGTAAGAAATAAAATCAAGAATTAATAAATGTGATGGATTCAAACTAAAAAGCTTCTTCTCAGCAAAAGAAACAATAAACAATGTGAAGAGGGAGCCCACAGAGGGGGAGAACATCTTTACTACATGCACATCAGATATAGCAGTAATTTCCAGGATATGTAAAGAAATCAAAAAACTCAACACCAAAAGAATAAATAACCCAATCAATAAATGGGCTAAGTAAATGGACAGACACTTCACAGGAGAAGATATACAATTGATCAACAAATATATGAAAAAATGTTCAACTTCCCTGGTAATTAGAATTGCAAATCTAAAATTCCAGCTCAATCCAGTCAGAATAGCAATTATCAAGAATACAAGCAGCAATAAGTGACATTGTTATTTAAAAAGTATGTCCACCTGGAAATTTGCAGCCACACTAATAACATGTCTCAGCAAATTTTTACCAGTAGCAAATATCTAAAGAAAGTCTCCAACCTCTCCCCTCTCCCACGACCACCACCTCCCACAGGTCTTTCAATCTAGTTCCTGTTGTAGGAGCATCTTGAGTGCTTGGTTCAACTTTGCTTTCCATCTTAAAATTGCAATCTGAGTCACCCTGCACTGGCACTGGTACAGAACTACCAGAATACTTCATAGTTAACAGAATACAGATTACTCTGACTCCCAACTTTGAGATCATCTTAGAACACACGGCTCACCGTCTTGCTTGCGTTAGCATGACTTTGTTCTTTGACTCTCTGTACTAACTTAACTTTCTATTCCAGGAAACCCTTGCCCATGAAAATGAAATTGCAAGTAACTTTATGATTTGTAATGGGAAATTCCCTAAAATCTATTTATCTGGACAACAGACTACTCAAAACAGTCCTCTTTATCTATCCAATTCTTAGGTAATGGATTAACCAGGCTTTCTTTCCCAGGCACCTGCTTACTCCTCAAGACTTCTTTCACATTCTCTGGCTGGGTCCACCTCACCTGAATTATAATGCATGGATTTATTAAATCTCATTAGCCCATCCCCATTGACATTAAAGGGTCTACTTTAAAACAGGAGCCCACCCAGTGGAAACCTTAGACTTCCTCTTGGACGTGACCCAGACACTGTCATAACAGTGAGTAGGGCCCATTGTTGTAGGGAATAATAAACTCAACTTTACTTGATCAGTGGGTTATGTTGGTGGTCTTTTGGGAGAAGTTAGCCGTTAACAATTTTTATCCACAGGTGCAGAAAATATTAACAGATGTCATATTTGTATGTTAGCAGCAGTTTGCAATCCAGATACCAATTTCCTGATATAATCATATTTCTCAGATAGACATGAAATTCCCAAAGCCTAGTATATAAAATCATCTGGGATTCTGGTTGACAATGCAGACTTCTGGGCTCACCTGGGTGCATTTTGATTCATTATGTCTGGGAAGGGAGTCAAGAATTTCCAGCTCCTGCTATGCAGGTACCTGATGCAGATGGTCCACAGACGATATTGGAGAAACAGTAACCTAGACCCACATGGCTGTTTTCAGCTACAGACCATAATAGAGATTTAATATTATCTGTTGTCTTACTTTGGGCTGCTATAACAGAGTGCCACAGCCTGGGTGGCTTATAAACGACAGAAGTTTATTTCTCCTGGTTCAAGAGGTTGGGCAGTATAAGATCAAGGTGCCTACAGGATGATCAAGCTGTGGATGGCTGACTTCTTATTGTATCCTCGAATGGCAGAAAGAGGGTGAGGCCTTTCTGGGGTCCCTGTAAAAAAAACGATTCTACTTATTTGGGAACTACCATGTGACCTAATAACCAACTTGTGTCACCATGTCCTAATACCATCAATGGTGGAGGTTAGCTTTTCAACATATAAATGGTGGGGAGGGGGGGGGGCACAAACATTTGATCCATTACATTTGGAGCCAAAAAATACATACATAAAGGAAATGTATATCATCCATATCAGAAGATGGAATGCTGCTCAATCCAAGTTACACACACACATATCTTCAACTCAATTGAGAAGAATAGACACCCATCAAACGGTTAACTGGGGAAGTGTGCCTCTCGTTTTCTGTGTGTAGAGAGTGAGGGTTGTGAGCTAGAAAGCCACACCATAGCAGTCTTTCCTCTGTTTGTCATCTGAGCTTTGTTGTTTTGTGTACTGAATGTCTGGCTGGCTCTAGGTGCTAGGGTGGCACACATATGTCCTCAAGAGTTATCTTCTTCAGCGGTGTAACTCCTCCACATTTCTCGCTCAGCTTGCTCCTTAGCCCTGACGTTCCTGAGACCCTCCTGCTGAGTCAGCTCTGGTCTCTGGCAGTGGGAGGAGCTCCACTCGCACAGGCCTCTTGGTGGACATCACGGCCTGCCTCCTTACTGTCTGCAGGATGTCCAGGTGTGCTAGTCGTTTCTGCCTCAGTGGCTGCTTCCTGCTCGGGAATGACTCGGGCCTCGGTGTCCCACCTGACATGGAGGATTCTCCTTTCTGGCTGCCTTGGTTCTGGGCGGAGTGTCTACCTTTACGCCATGGATTTCCTTCTCCCTCCCAAGCCTACGCAAGTGCAGACTGGCTTATCATTCAGTCCTGGGCCTTCAGCCACACACATAGTGCCCTTTTCTTGAGCTGAGTTCATCTAACACTCCCCTCCATTTTTGTCACACGAGACCCTCAGAGGGCACTATGTTTGCATCTTTAGGATTCGGATCTGCAAAACATTCTTTACTGAGGCAAAGCTTGCCGCCGCGCAGCCCCCAGTGGCTCCCATGCCTGACTCTGATCGGGAAGTTCTATCAGCACGTCACAGACCACCTCACCCGCCCTGTGTCCTGTCCTGCCTGGGGCACATTCTCAGCTAGCCTGTGTCCTTCACAGCATACTCTGCCCCTGGGAAGCCTCCTGACTCACACTGGAGTGGACTTCACTGGTCTCTGGAACACTTCCTCTCAAACCTACAAAAATTTAACCATTATTTTGTGTAGTTGCTGCCAAGAGTGAACAAGAAGACCCATCCATGTCCACTCACCCATGTGGCCACGCTTACATCAAAGCCACAGGCCTTCGCCCTGAAGCTCAGCTGACAGTGACAAATGATGACATTTTATTTACATGTACGGTTTTATCTCTTTGAATTTATTCTTCCACCATGTTATGTCATCCACGTTCGCAGCCTGTGTTTTCCCAGTAGGCCAAATCTTTTGCACTGTGTGGAAACTGGATGTCATATAGTTTCCTGAGACCTTTGGGAAGAAGCCCTTATTTCGGAATAGATTCAATTAGGTATCTAGTTTTCTAACTACACACACAAATATTAACTGGCAAGGCAGCTCAGCCTTCCAAGTCGTCTTAATAGGCCCCCTTCTGGAAGCCGACCCTTACATGACTCCTGTGTGAGGAACCTAATAAGAATGTGATCTCTGGGGGGGGGGGGGGTGGAAAGCAAGGGGAAGTATGCAGAGGGACCTGCAGCCACAGCTTTGATCTTCTCAGGCAGACTCCTTTCTCCTGAATGGGGCCATTTAATTGCCCCAGTGCAGGGTCTGTCTGATGTGCTCTACTTGAACCACAGCCTTTCATATTAGCAGCCAGTTGCAGTCTATGAAGAGGCCCTTCAGCTCACGTTGCCTGTAGTTGCAGAAGGACCTTCTGGGACTAACACAACATGGAATATTCTTTTTCTTATTACACTTTCCTCCTGATAACATGGCCCTTACGTGTCTTGGAAAGCTGTACGTGTGCTGAAAATGGATATACTGTCCTCTGAAATCACAGACATCATAGACCTTTTACAAATCCTGTAACTTTTAGATGGCTGTGAATCACTCACTTCACCACTATCTAGCAGAAGCTTCCATGTGCAATTTTGCCATAATCTATTGAAAAACATTAGAAATCTCATAAACTTATATTTTATTCTTGCTTAAAATCTACCTTTCTGATTGAGCTTGTTAGTAAACATGGCAACCTGCATATCTTTTCCCATATATTTCACACCATTCTTCCAGTAGGCATGGTATTTATAGTCATAATTTCAAACTCATCTGTTAGATAGCTTGTCTTGTATCTTCCCCCTAGTTGGGTAGCATAACTGCAATGCCTGGTATAGTTTTTGTCTTGTTTATGTGGATTGCATTATCATTTTCCTTTGATCATTTTGAGATCCTGCCAGCATTTTTTCTGAGACAGACTAGGATCTTAATGCCTGGCCCCTGCCATGCCAAATCTCATAACCTTGTTTTTTAAATATTGTCCATAACTGCCAGAAAAGATGAAAACCAAACAAAATTAAGCAGAGTCATGGATAAGAGAGCAGTGTTAGTGGTGATGTAAACACAGAGATGACAAACCAGGATGCCACAGGAGGATGCTCGTCCCCTTGAGTTCCTGTGACAGTGGCTTGCTTGGGAGTCCTCTGGACATCTATAACTCTCATCACACCACCCGTTTTCCAGGACCAGAGTCAGGACCCACACAAAATGCCTACCAGCTCCCTCCGCCACATTCCCTGGAATCTTATTTCAAGCATTCTATAACACGCATGTGCAGAATGATATTTCATATGGGCCAGTAATACAAATCTCCTTGAATTTTTCTTTTTAAAATCAGATAATATGGGCATTTCTTTAATAAATGCTTGTTATATTCTTATCATGGGCCAAAAAACTATATTAGGTTTGAGATTAGTGGGGGTCAAAACCAGATATATCCCTGCCCTCAAGGAAATTCTAGAGAGTGGAATACTCATGTTAACAGTATATAAATAATAGGACTAGTGTGAGTAAGCATAATGGGCCCCTCTGGGTGTCATTCCAAGCAAGAGGGTGGCCTCCATCATCTGAGAAGGAAGAACATTTTCAAAGAACAAGACAGAGTGTGGTGTGGCTGAGTACAGAGCCAGAACAGCTGTAACCTCTAAGGTTCGTGAAACCTACAAGTGGAAGATCTGCTGGTGCCAAGGGCTACACCCTTAGACTTAATGGGAACCCTCCATGTATCCAATCGCCATTTAAAAGGCACCATTTCTCTCTTTGTGTGGTTCTAGCTATCAAACCCAGAGCCTTATGCATGGTGTGAGCAATCTACCTCTGAGCTATACCCCCACCCCTAAAATACACATTTCACTTCACCTGTAGTGTGGAAAACTGAGTGGAGGGTCTGAGAAAGTAGAGTAGACTGACAGGGACTAGCTAGAAGACTATCACAGCAGCTGAAAGATGGGGAAACTTGGACAAGGATTTGTAGCAGGCATGGAGAGGTATATATATATGGAATTAGGAAACAGGAGCTAAAATTTGGACAGACATTTGCTAAAGCATTGTGTGTGAGGTGGGGGGAAACATCAAAGGTGACTTTTAGTTTTCTGCCTTGTGCAACATTTAGAGATTGGGAGCACTAAATATAACAGATTGGGGTCAAAATAATAATTTTGATTTTGAAGCTGAACTTCTGAGTCCTTTGAGACATCCAAATGAACCTACAAAGAAATGATCAGCAAGCATATGGTATGACTGTGTAGAAATTAAAGACCTGGGACTGGATGGTATTGTATGTGAAGCAAGGGGCTTACAGAAAGAAGAGAACACAAGACTGAGCCTCAGTGATCACCAACATTGAAATGGCAGAGGAGGAAAGAAAAGCATGCAAAACTGATATAGGACAAAAAAATCAAATCACGGAAAACTCATCAGTGAATACTATTTGGTTAGAAAGAAAAAGTAGCTAACAAAGATTGACAGTATGCTCAATCTTATTATTTTTTTTAGAGAAAGAGAGAGAGATAGATAGAGAGAATTTTTAATATTTATTTTTTTTTTAGTTTTCAGCGGACACAACATCTTTTTTTGTATGTGGTGCTGAGGATCGAACCTGGGCCGCACACATGCCAGGCAAGTGCACTACCACTTGAGCCACATCCCCAGCCCTGCCCAATCTTATTAATAATGAAGAAAACACAAAGTAAAAGCACAATGAAATATCTACAAGATAGTTAAAAAGCAATAAAACCAAATATTGGCAAGAACGTGGAACCATGGGGATGATGAAGAAGGTGTAAAATGTATACAAGAGCCATGAGAAACATTTTGGGAGTGTCAAGCCAATCTGAAGATGCACATGGCCAACAATTCAGCAACTCCACTTCCTGGCATAGAATCAACATACATGAGTTTGCAAGGGCAAGAGTATTCATGACAGCATGTTTCGAATAGCAAAAAATTGGAAGCCACACAAAATCTGCTAATAAGACAATAGAGAAATAATCTTTTATATATTTAACGACAGGTGTTCATAGAATGAAAGACTCGGCTATGAAATCGAATTACCTGTATCAACAATAATCTCATAACCAAATCATAAACATACAGTGTTGCATGTAAATATAAGACCCAGAAGAGAGATAGCATCATAACTAGTCATATGAATCTCTCAAACACAAAACTAAATCATCTGGGGAATAATAAGATTAGGATGAATACCACAGAATAATAATTCAGAGGGAAAAAAATTTTTGTTTTGTTTTATTGATGTTTTGTTGTGCTGGGGCTGTAATGCAAGACTCACACTTCCTAGGCAAACTCTGAGCTATCTCCCTAGCCCCAACATTTATTTTGGATCCTGAGGCAGAGGTTTTGGGTAGGGAATGATCATGCGGGAGCCTGCAAATCTTGAGGTAAGTCTTGTTGTCGTACTAGGTGATACTTTTGTTATTTTTTGAAATATGTGAGAATTGTATGGTATGCACAAAATGAAATTTTTAAAAACCAAATAAGAAAACAAATCAGAAATAGAATGTAACAAAGAAATAAATAACATGGTGACAAGCTCTGAGGAGCAGTCTAGGGAAAGGTGAGAGATGTGGAGAAGAGGTCAGGATTGCTGCGTTCCTAGAAATGTGGGAATCAACCAGGTGATCATGAAAGTCCCCTTGGAGAAGGCGAGTTTGAGGCAGACGCCTGGTGTTTTCTGAAGCGGAGGTGACAACTACATAGGTGTGCATCAGGGACCAGGAGGGTCAAGGACAGCAGAACTACATATCATCAGCCCCGAGGGGCCATCCTAGTGTGTGACTCTTTCCCCAGAGTGGGTGTAACGTGAAGGGGCAACAGAAGCCCGAGGTCTGCGGGCGGGAGAAGTCTGCAAAAACTCTGCTTCCACAGCGGGAAGCCCAAGGTAGAGAGGAATTCCAGAAATGACCCAGGAGGAAGAGCAGTGGCTCCACAGCAGGGGACGGAGGAGCAGGAAGTTGCCAGGAGAGTCTGGAGGAAGTATGGGTGGAAGTGTGCCTGTGTCCCTCTGCCTGCAGGGCTACGCCTGGGCCACCTGCTGTCACTGTCGCTGCTGCTGAAGGAGGGACAGGGGCTGGAGCCACCTGGAGGAGCCAAGCTCCTCCTCAGCTCACCTGGGCAAGTCTTCCCAGACGCCTCTTGTCCCCTGCCTGAGCAGCCTCCTGCACGTGGGTTCCAGTGGGTACAGATAGGACAAGTACGCCACTTACGTAACCTACTAATTACACCTGGTGGAGGGCCCTGGCCAGGGGCTCCTGCACCTTAGTTATTCCCCATGATTTTCTGTCCAGTAGTTAGTTTTCAGACAGATGAGGAGGAGTCTGCTCTGTGCAGATGGGAAATGCTTATTATGCTAATCAAGTTCTGGGTTGTTAGTGAAAATTATTAAATGGAGATGTTAGCGGTGCCTCTGGTGGAATTAAGAAGGTGACGGGTAAGAGGCAGAGATAAATGGCACTGTGACTGTGGGCTGGGTTGGGCCCCGGCTCCAAGTTCAAGGCAAGAAAATGAAGTTCTAATGTAAAGATTCTGTTTCCTACAGTACAGTTTAGTAGAAGAAAAAGGGTGAAATGATAGGGGAATGTCATGTCCTGATTGTCTACTAATTCTAAAGAAGAAAATCATATTAAAATAGTTTGTTTTAACAAGAGAAAGTTTGGAAGATGTCAGTGAGAGTAAAAGCCCTAAAAACCCAAGGTAAACACTAACATAAAACCTATATATGTAGTCAACAACACTGAGCAACAGAGATTTTTCTGTGCTTTGCTTTCTTAGCATTTTGAGATGCTAAAATCTATAACATCTATATTAAAATTAAACAATAAAATATAAATATATAAATAGCTCTTATAAAATTGAATAGTAAAATATATAAAATATTAAAACCAGAAGGGGATTAAACTCAGGAATGAAGGACTCTCCTTAAGAAAGGAAGAACTGTTTCACAACACACATGAGATGCTGCTATTTGGTGGGCTCTAATTCCAGCACAAGTGTCTTGTCAGAGACCTAGAAGACTAGGCACAGGGCAAAAAGCAAGGTAGCCAGAGAGGAGGAAGCAAATGCAGCCACAAGCCAGGGACTGGCTGGAACGGGGAGCCATTCTGGCTTGAGAAGAACTCACCTGGATGTGGATTCTGGCCTCCAGAAGATAAAGAGTACGTTTATTTTAAACCTCTAGTTTTAAGTTTTTGTATCAGTCTTTGCTAATACAAAAACCTCTTACCATGTAGTAGGTGGATACCTGTTTATTAAGAGAAAGAGTGTCCACCTGTCAAGGTCAGACAATGACTGAATGACTGCTCCTCAGCCTGGTTGGAGCTTGGGGTTTGGTGGTTCCATCTTCTCGGCCATTCTGAGCTGATGCCATAGGACAAGCTCCTTATGGGCGCACCTCTCTTGTCATCTCTGGGATGTGGTGAACAAGTGTCATTCAGAGTGACTATTACATTTTGACATAATGCATAAGACGAATAACCACCGTGGCTGGCACATAATCAGCACATGACAAATCGTCACTATTACGTACACACAGATACACACACAGACTAGAACCTGCGGCCCTGCTGCTTGGCATCTGGAGCCTCTTATTCCATTAACTAGTTCAGTAAGACAAGCAATACTGTTCAGAAACAGAGCTAGCTGGACAAGAAATGGGAAAATCAAAGTTTATTTCCATTATATGACCCCCCAAAAATGATAATATAGAAAAAAAAGCGAAGATTCCAAAAAAGCTAAATTGGTTGTCTGAAAAGCACAGGGATCTGCTCTATCAGCCCCTGGTGGAAATGTATTTTCCCAAATGCTGTCTTTAGGAGCTGTGAACCCCAGAACAATGGGGTTGTACGTGCACCTGGGGTCCTCTGTAGTTGAGCTCCAAGTGTGACTTGCAGGAAAATTAGTGCCAGAATGATTGTTTGTGCACCCGGGAGACATGATTCACCATGCTTGTTTGGTGTGTGGAGTAGCTTGGGATGAGTCAGAGATAGCCCTGGAATTTGAGCCCCCAGAGTGTGGCCCTGGCACTTGAGCCAGCACTGTTCCTCCATGTGGGAGCCGGTCACCACCGCAGATGTGAGGCTGACAGTTGGCTTCTCCTGTTCCCCAGCAGCTCTCTCACAGCATGAAATACTAGTAAAAGCCCCACGGACCTGTGGGAGGGCATCCTGGACACGGCCCTTCCCATTTCCCCCACACCTGCACAGATGCCCTGAACCGGGCTCAGCCTTGCTGAACAGCCTCCTGCATGTAGGTTCCAGTCTGTAGATAGCCGTGACTCCTCACCAGACAAGCTTCTCCTTCAGACTACGGATAAACGATGAGGATGGTCTTGTTCTGCTTTGTGCTGCTGTAACAAAATCATGAGGATGGGTAATTTATAAAGAAAAAAAACTTATTTTACCACAGTTCTGGAGGCTGGCGAGTCCAGGACAGGCTCTGGAAGGTGAGGTTGTCTGGTGAGGGCTGGGCTGCTCTCTGCTACCAAGAAGGAGCTTCACTGCGACACTCTCCAGAGGGGACAGATGCTAGCTCCTCACAGGGCAATTGAGCAGATGCTGCATGATGCCTCCCTTAGCAGGGCCTTCATCTCATTCTTTTTTTTTAAATTTTTTATTGTTGGTTGTTCAAAACATTACATAGTTCTTGACATATCATATTTCACACTTTGATTCAAGTGGGTTATGAACTCCCATTTTTACCCCATATACAGATTGCAGAATCACATCAGTTACACATCCATTGATTTACATATTGCCATACTAGTGTTTGTTGTGTTCTGCTGCCTTTCCTATCCTCTACTATCCCCCCTCCCCTCCCCTCCCCTCCCCTCTTCTCTCTCTGCCCCCTCTACTGTCATTCATTTCTCCCCCTTGTATTATTTTTCCCTTTCCCCTCACTTCCTCTTGTATGTACTTTTGTATAACCCTGAGGGTCTCCTTCCATTTCCATGCAATTTCCCTTCTCTCTCCCTTTCCCTCCCACCTCTCATCCCTGTTTAATGTTAATCTTCTTATGCTCTTCGTCCCTACTCTGTTCTTATTCTTGAGTAAGCTGCCCTCGTGGCTTACCCCCCTCTTAAAGGTACCACCACATTGACGATCAAGTTTCAACACCTGGATTTTGAAGGGGACTTGTCTGCACCATAGTAGAGATTTGTTCTTTAACCTCAGATCTCCAGTGAAAGGATGCACTGCCCTCCACTCCCTGTTATGTTCCTAGATTGAAGGTCATCTAGGCAGGGCTGAGAAAATAAAGAAAAAAGAGAGTTGTTCAGTAAACTTATAATGGAAAAAACCTCTGTTGAATTCAGTTGGTACTTTGTCATTGGGAATTCATGTAGCTCCAGTTAGCATGACAGTGTTATTGGGGTCGTTGACATGTTTAGGTCCAAGACTGCAAAGACCTTGAATTATCTGGTGTCCTTCTTTATATTTCCCTTTCAGCTAAATGTATATTGGGCTGAATGCCAGAAACACACACTGGCAAATGACACATCTTTCTAAGTGTCAAAACTTATGCTGTTCTACAGCAGCATTGTATTGTAGAATTTACACTAATAGAAATTAGATAAATTAACATAAATGAGGCCTTGTTTTCGGCAGACCTGACAAGACCCACTGGAGGAGGTAAACTTTATTTGGGAGCTCATGGATTCAGAGGTCAGAATTTCAGCTCCATCCCTCAGGGCTCCAGGTGGGACAGGGTATCTCTGCAGAAGAGGAGTGGAGAAAAGCAGCTCAGGACATGGGACCAGGGAGCAGAGGGAGAGACTCCTCCCACCGTGGACAAAATTGGAGCCCCAAAGGCAGGCCCTCAATGACCACCTCCTCCAGCCACACTTCCCCCACCTACACCACCACCTGCTAATCTCTATCAGGGGATTAATGTGCTGATTAGGTCACCACACTCAGGGCCCAATCATTCACCTCTAAACGTTCTTGCATTGTCTCACACATGAGCTTTTTGGGGACACTTCATATCTAAACCATAATAGGCCTCCTCCCCCAAACTGCAAGGAGCACAGGTAGCTGTCGGCACTCTGCTTAATCATGATAAAAAGCACTAAGGAGGCAAGGGGGGGTAGGTAGCAATAGCACGCCCCTCACACTTTCCAGTTTGTAAAGGTCTCCTGGGCACAGTGCCTGACATGCTTGAGGGCTGTTCTAGCTCTGCGAGGCGCTCTGCTTCCAGATCCTGGTGTCCAGAAGAAGCCCAGCCACACTGCGGGCACAGGCAGACTGTTCCCATCTGCATGTGCAAGTGGAGGCCTAGGTGCTGTGTTTTACTAGCTTTGTGCTGTCAGGGACACAGATGGATAAATGGTATTTTGGCATTAATTTGCAAAGCTAGAGGCCCAGCTCTTACTTACAAAGATTTTCTCTCTCTCCTTAGTGGTTTCCATAGCAGTGTGCTGCTTCCCGCAGTAAGCACTTGGAAAGAATTAGCACAAAGATGGCAGGGAGGGGGCGGATTATACTACTTACTTCATTTCATAGAGTTCTTACCTTTTGACGATAGCTGTATGTCTGCTACATCTGAGGTTTATGATATTCCTATAGCAACTCAAGAACTTAATTACTTAATTTAAAATGCTGCCCCAAATGACAGCATTTCATTCAAAACTGAACATCTTGGGGAAAAATATACTTAGCTATTATGCAACTTTTAGTGCGTATTTTCTATGATTTCAAATTGTAAATATCTTTAGTGAGTAAATTGATTAATGACTTTTTGTCAATGACACAGACTTGACACTTGGCCGTGATAAAAGTTTTGCTCACCCAGTGTCACAATGAGTTTGCTGCTCCTTGTATTCCACCAACACCTACTAATTCCCAGCTGCCTGCCAGCACTGTGCTCGTCATTCAGAGCTGAAGCCTGTGTTAGGCAGCTTTTTCTTACTGTGACTAAAATACCTGGCATCAACTACATAGAGGAGGAGAGCTGTATTATGGCTCCTGGTTTCAGTGCCTGGTCAGCTGCTCCATTGCTCTGGCTCCATCTCTCTGGGGTGAGGTAGAACATCCTGGTGGACAGCCAGGGTGGAGAAAACTCGCTCGGCTCATGCAGAAAAGAGAGAGGGTAGAGGAAGGGCCAGGGACAGGATATAATCCCAAAGGATCTGCTCCCTGTGACCTGCTTCCTCCAACCTAGAGTTTCACCACCCTCCAGCAGTCCCTTCAGATTTCCACGGATTAATCCACGGATGAGGTCAGAACACTCATGATGTAATCCCTTTCCAAAAGCCTCACCTCAGAACATTGCTGCACTGGGGACCACACCTTCAACACAAGCCTTAGGAGGACACTTCACATCCAAACCAAGACAGCCTTAAGACACTTCCCTTGAAAACAGCAAGAGTGGTGGAGTGAGAGTTTTCAGAAAGGAAGAGAAATGATGAAGGCATCGTGGGCGCTCTGTGAAGGAGGACCCCAAGAATCTGTGGTACTGACAAGGAACAAAGAGGTGGGGGTCTAATTAGAAGACTCAAGGTGGGAGATGAAGTCAGCCAGCCACTGCTGGGGGACAGTCGATGCAGCCTGACACCTTGAAGTATGTTTGTGTGCAGAGCCTTTGGTAAGTCGACAGTTCTAAGAGGTGGGCTGCGTTGCTCTCACTTTATAGGTGATAAAACTCGGGCCAAGAGAGTTTAGCCTGGCAGACGCAGCCCCTGGGCATCCAATTCCAAAGCCTAGGGTGTTAACACTCTACCACACCAATCTTCAGAAACGTGGGAGGGACTGGCCGGACTGCAGCATGAGCAAGTGCAGACACACTGCAGAGTGGGCGGTGGAGCTCAGCTATGCAGGGTTGGGACGAGGCAGGGAGAGGGCAGGGCCAGTTAGCCAGGCCTTGCACAGCTCCCCGGGAGGGATAGCTAAGTCCAGGCTGTGCCCAGGGGGTGCAGGATAAGCAGGGACATTTTTAGGAGTGTGCAGTTTTAGGAGATGCCGGTCGATGACAGACTGCATTGACAGGCTCCTCAGTCTCTTGGTTATCTTGGTTGTGGGATGGACAGGGTGCTGCTGAGCTGGTCTCATGATTCTTCAAGTCCTGAAGCTGGAAGCAGAGTCAGGATTAACTGTGGAGTCCCGCAGATCCCTTTCTTCACCACTAGACCCCCCTCCCTTCTAGGAAGGAGTGGAAAAAGCAGGAGACATTTGCATATTTTGTGTTTTGCCCTTATTTTTATTACTTCTCCACCTCTACTCTCTACTGATTTTTTTCCCAATGAAATCTCGGTCTTCTTTTGTAATCTAAGTATTTAAGGCTATATTTCTTTTCTTAAATAATATTGTACTATGTCTTCAAATGTTAGAATGTAGTATTTTATTATCACTCATTTTTAAATGTTTTGTGGTTTTCTTTATGTAATCTTCTTTGATTAAGTTAAAAGTGTGGTTTAAATGTTTTAAACATGACTTCTAAATCACATTGTGATATTATCCATAAATTATGTTTAGACCCATAACTACGTTTTAAGGCACACAACATACTACGTCTAATCCTGAGCCTTTGCTATCTGAGATTTTTCAAAAACCTGCCTAGAATTTGTGTTATTCTACATGTTCTTCAAAAAGAGACATTTCCCAATTGTTGAATAAAGGTTTATAAAAAAGAAAAAAAATCAGATAATTACAATTATGGAAATACATACTCCCTGCACAACTGGGACCCTGGCTGAATTAGAGAAAGAGATCCAGCTGCGGCTTTTCATTGTTCTTTATTACTCTTTGTCACTCAATAAATATTTGACGGATCTACCATGTGCCAAACTCTATTTTAGTTTTCATGGAGATTATATTTTAATTAGAGGAATCAGATGATTAGTGTGCAGATAAGTACATAAATGATGCTGTGAAGTGGGTATCAAGTGCTGTGAAGACGCTAGGTGATGAGGTGTTGGGAGATAGGCAGGTGGGTAAGGTGGCCATAGAGGTGTTGGAAGAGAGAGTGGCATTTTGAGCTGAAAGCAGCAGCAGAAGAGTTTATTTCAAAGTCCCTGATGGAGAGCAAGTCTTCCTTGGTCCCAGGACAGAAGGTTCAGCCGGGAAGGATAAACAGAAGTTCTCTATGTGGACTGTTGAGTTTAGGACTCTGCGATTCCGGATTCCCTTTCCGGGGCTGTAGAAGGGGCGGTTTCTGAGCTGCAAGGAGGGAACTAACCTTTCACTGGTGCTCGAGCATGCATCAGGCATTTCTTCTCTCTGGGGGCTGGTTCAACTAGACTTCTCTCCCTCTAATTGCCATTTAATCTGAGACACTAAATGAATAGGTGTGCATGTAATTGCAATTTAAGAAAGAGAGTGACAGCTAAACATAATTAATAAAGACCCATTTTACTGGGCACATCCAGTGTTGAAGCTGAAATGAATCGGAAATTTCTCACAGCTCATTACCCTATAAACTGATGCTATGTGGTACAACTCTTACTTTTTAATATTATAGTGTGTTTATACATTTATACTTTTAGATCAAATGATGCTTTTAAAGAGATACTAGACTACTATATTTTGTGGAATGTACAAGTCCACATCATATCCCATCTAAATATAATCTTTATTAAGAAGGGATCTGGGTTAGGTTGAGTTGGGGACTTCTCCTGTATTCCTGGAGCACCTCCCTTTCCTCCCCAGAGGTGGCACAGAGCACTGTGGTCACAGGAGCAGGGATGTCATCTATTTTGCCCATTGCTGTCTCACCAGTGCCCATCACTGTTACCGATCCTTACATGCCTAGCTGGTTGAATGAATGTTTAATGACACACACTTAGTCCACTCTGTCCTTCCACCTGTAGATCATTCCTAATTATGATATTAATTTTGAATCTATGAAAAGATTCTAATTTATAAAAGGATTGAATTGGAGCAGCTAATGTGTAGGTCATTTTTTAGAATTTGAAACCCAAGACCCCATACAAACAACAATAGAATATACATACATGGAAGACTCCAGCAATCAGGTACTCAATTTTAATTGAAATAGGCTCTTTTGGGGGAGGAGTGAGGACCATATCTATAAAACAAAAGAGGATTTTTGTGGGCATAGCAGTTTCTCATGTAACAGAGTGACAATTCTTGACCTGTGTGTACCACATCATGCATGTATTGTGAACCCTGATGTCCACTGAGTCTCTGGTCTGTACCAGGAAAGTCATATAGAAAAGCTGTTTGGAGATGGCCTAATGTTATGGTGGAGATGGGTGGGAACATGGGAATGGAGCAGGGAGAAGAAATGGAAGGCTGTCCAGTCAGCACTCATACTGTCCAAACATAGACTCTTATAAATGGATAGCATTTTGGCCAGTGGTGGGCTGAATTGTTACTTCCAAGTTCATTTGTTGAAACTCTAACCTCTGGCGTGACTGTGTTTGGAGATGGGTCCTTTAAAGGAGATAATTAAGGTTCAATGAGGTTTTGATGATAGAACCCAAATCAGAGTGAGGGCATTACTACAAGAGGAAGAGACACTAGCTCTACTACATCTCCCTCACCCCATACCCCCGTGATGTGAGCACAGTGAGAAGGCAGCCATCTAATCTACAAGCCAGGATTCTCACCAGAAACCAACCCCAATAGAACCTTGAACTTGAACTCACAGCCACCAGAATAGTGAGAAATAAATTTCTGTTGTTAAGCCACTTAGCCTGTGGTATTTTATTATGGCAGCCCTGGCTGACTAATACATCCGTACCTAATCTTAAGAATAAAACAGTGAGAGGCACATAACATCAGCTTATACTTGCTAAGTACTTTATGACATGAAGGTATTTTAATTTACTTATGTAAGTTAATATTTCCAGAAAACCTTACAAAATGGCTATAAGTTGCAGGTGCAACGTGGACATAAATAAAGGAGGCTGAGAGAGCTCACTCACCTCATCCAAGCAAGATGTAAACCCAGACTGTATGGTTTTAATTCATTCATTAAAAATAATAATAATTACTATCTAAAGAGAGATGCTTCCACTCCAGCTTCCATTGGTCAAAATGAGGACAAATTATAATTGCTCCTTCCATCTTTATACCCATTTAAAAAATATCATCTTCTTTGTATTTATTCTGGTCTTGCCTCAGGCGGTAAAAATCAGCCCCTCTGTCTCTGTCCAGGGGAAGCTGGCCAGGCACATTCTGTGCATTCTTCTCTTTGAGAAGGGGCTTGCCTGGAGGGCAATGCCTGTGGATGGTTGGGGCCAGGTGTTCCATGTTCACCCTCCTCATGGTAAAATGATAGTAAAATCTGCAGGGCTGGAGGTCAGCAGAAGCCTTATGTCCCTTCTCCCAGCACCACCCAGGCTTCCTGGGCCTTCCCACAGCCTTCATCAATGTCACATCAAAGTCTCGTGGATTTGGACTCTAAGCATTGTGCCTTATGACAGTTCAGTAAGTTTGAATTTTATCTCAAAACTGTGGAAAAGGTTACTGTTGAATAAATTGTGTACTTACATACACAAGCAAATTTCTGAGTAGTATCTGCACAAGTGCCTTTTGAAAGAATTGCAATTTATAGTTTCCAAGGTACAATTTATAGTATACCTAGGAAGACATGGATTCAGCAAAGATGACCTCAGTCACGTAGAAACCATGAAGGAAGACACAAGAGGGCCAGAGCTGCCTTACCTATTGACACAAGGGCACCCTCCTGAGCTCAACTGGAAGGCCTCTGGTCCTTCCCTGGAGTCCCATGGGATCCCTGTTTGTGTCCATTCAGGAAAATAAGACGTAAATGCATGTGTGTGTGTGTGTGTGTGTGTGTGTGTGTACAATTTAATGCCATCTCATCTGCCATTTCTTACCAAGACTGTGACAGCCACAGAGTGGTGGAATTCTACTTTTCCTGTAACATGGATGCATCTATCAGCGGCCATGAAGACAGTCATCAGATCAGGGGTCCCACTTGCCTTCCTGTCTCACCTCTCCCCACACCCGCCTCCCACCTGTCTGGGTAACGGACTGGGCAACCAGCAAGCATGACTCTGACTCAGGACGCTGCAGAAGCCTCGTCCTCATCGGGATTAATTCCTCCCACCATCTGGGGCACTGCTCAAGTGCCTCCTCTACAGAGAGGCCTCCTCTGAGAGAGTCCCGGGCCACCCCACTAAGGTGGCGGCTCTAGCACCTCACTCCTTCCTCCCCTAGGAGCACTTCTTCCCTGCCGCCTAGTAGCCTGCACCTCCTGGTTTGGGTCTTTGTTTGCTTACCCTCTGCTCGTGAGCCCCTCCGCACCCTAGACGGTGGAGTGCTTAGATCAGGGACGTGCACTGTGGTTTTCTCTGCTTGATCTGCAGCCTCTGTTGGAGCAGTTGCTCAACAAATATGGAACGACTTTTATCTACTTTCTCTTTAGTACATGAGCAGGTAAATTTTACAATACTTTGACTTGGTTTAGCATTGATTATTAATTGATGTGTGTTAATTAATACAGTCAACTCAGTATTAGCATATACATCAGTTTGTAATGCAGAGTTGAAGGGCACATATGAGGAATGAGCAGTGTTGAGAGAAGAGATGAAGAGGCAGCTGCAGGTGGGACAGAGGCATTTGTGTGGGCAACATGGAGGAAGTGGTTGGCTGTGACCTGAGCAAGGTATTGGTGTCTTCTTGCCCTGCCCAGGCAGGATGCAGGATCTCAAAGTTTATTAAATACAATTTGTCATAAGATGTGCACGAAGTTTCACTTTTCAATTTCACTGAGGACACTGCAAGGTCCCTGTCAGCCTGGCCACACAGCAGCAGCCCGGCAGCCATTCAGGGATGGGTCTCTGCACAGGCCTTTGTCCCGGAGCAGCCTGCGACTCCTTTCAGGGCGGCACAGCGAGCGAGGCGATCCTGCCTCCTGAAGGCGGTGAGCTGCAGAGCAGGACGGTGGCCCAAGCAGGAGCCCCGCGGCCGGGCCTCCACCTTCTCTGTCTTCTCAGTTCTGAAGCCCATGAGGGTGTGGGAGCCTGAAACCAGAGCTCGCAGGCCGGGTCTGAAAGTGAAAGGCTGTTGGAGGCCCCGTTTCTCCCTCTAGACGTTCAGAGCCCTCTAGGGAGCCCCGAGACGAAACATGGTGACACAGAGAGACTGAAATAGGAAACGCAATCAGGAAGCCTGTTTGTCCCCCACTCTGTCAGTGGCCTCACGTGGACAGGAAACTCCCTGACCCCACTGCACAGCCACCAAGCTAGACACCTGCTTGCTTTCCCTAACAGGGTGCCGTCTACATTAGGCTTAATGTACCCATGCTAAGGCCCAGAGTCCCCTGACACATTTGAAGGCTGTCAAACTGTCTCACACTTCACAGGTAACTAGTCAATAGGTCCTACGGAAACAACACCGATTTTGGTCAAACGCACCTAATGCCATTACACACTGGAGCTGTTGAACTAAGTTTGTGGATCTGCCAACGTGACGGTGGTAGCTGAAGGGGTGAGGCAAAGGGTAAAGGTCTGAAAAAATAAACTAGACCTGGGGACCCACTAGAAGAGGTGGGTGAGTGCCGCAGTCTGCCTGGGCACGAATAACCAAGCCGCCACAAAGCCTTGTAGGTTCAAACAGCAACTACTTTATTTCAACTCTCACCGACACTGCACACGCGCTTTTCCACCAACACCACCCACGCGGCCCTTCCAGCAAACCCCCAATGGAAATCCCTCCTCCAGCACTTCCCCAACCAATGGGAACTCTCCGGGAATCCCTGAGAGAACTCCAAAGCGGCAGGCACCGGAGGCAGCAAGAGCCGCCCCCTTGCCCAGGAAAGGTCAAATTTACAATACAATCAATCCGGCATCACAGCAATTATATACAGCTTAACTCAAATCATCATCTCCACGGTTCGCTGGCGTCACCTTTCAAACATTCCCTCTGGCAAATGCCAGGCGTCATTCTGACCGGCCTTGGCTCTCAACAGGTGGGAGGCTGCTGAGAGAGAAGGAGCCAGCATGTCAGAGGAGGAGAGTTCCTCTGGAGGCTGGCAAGCTGGTGGGACCCCTAAGTGGAGGGACTAATAGAAAGGTGGAGCCACCTGCCAAGAGCTCTGAAGTGGCCGGCATCCTGATGCAGATTTTAGAGTAAACAAAAAATAGAATCTAGCTGAAAGTCCAGGGGAAGGGAAGGAGAGAGCGTCTCAGGGACACAGAGTGCACAGGAGAAGGAGCTCCCCGAAGCCCACCGTTTACGTGCTGGTCTCCATACCCCACACGGTGGCAGCTAACAACAGGTATCTCACAGTTGATTTCCCTCATTACTCCACAAAGTATCCAGTGCATGTCTGCAAAGTGAGAGAGACTCTGATGTGTCTCTGGGACTGTAACAGGGAAAGTCTTAGAGGAAGAACAAGCTAATTTACGAATGAATGGATAAGAGAATGAATGGATTCTGCCTGGAGTTTGGGACTGTGTTCATTATGGAGCAGATCCTCTCCCCCCACCACCCTCCCTGCTGAATCAGAGGTGAAAAGCTGCTGAGCAGTAACGACATGTTTAATGTTTCCCTTGAAAGCGACGCTGCAGTCGTTTAAGAGGAAGCTCCAGGTCACATCTGCACGGAGTTGGGAAAGACAGCAAGTTCATGGCCTGCATTTGGATGCATTCTACCAGCTACATCTGGCCAGGCTACTGGAGTCTGGGTGATTATGCGTCTCCACAGGAAAACACAACCTGGGTTGGGCCTTTGTTCTCCCTCTTCTCTTGCTGCAGAGCCTTTCAATCTCTGCCTTATTGTTTTCTGTCACAATCTCCTTATTTTCAACCCCTCAGCTTCATTGCAGATGTGACTGGAATCTGCCTCCGTCTTGGACTGTCCTTGATGGACTGTGACAGCCAAGGACACCAGCTACAAGTTTTCAAGGGTGTCTGGATGGTGGGGTTGACACTGGTCTTAGGCAAAGACGAGACAGGGGTCAAGCAAGAGGCCATCAACAGACACTTGTGCTCTGACCAGTGAGCCAATTAGTAATCAGGTGGACCCACCAGGTCCCGGGGCTTCGTGCAGGCAGGTCAGGAAATTGTCCCTGGCGAACTGTCCCCTCAGGGCCAGAGCACCCTGACGCAAATGACTGTGGTTTGCTCCACTTCTATTTTTCATGGTGGTGACTGGGCTCTGCTAGGCTGGCTCCTCTGTATCAGAGGCCACCATGGGCTTGTGCATGAAAACTGACCTTCACTTCTCTACTGAGGCACCACCGACAAACACGGAGGGCTTTGAAAAAGTGCCTGCCTTCTAAACACTAGAAAAACAGCAAACAGTTAGACATAAAAACCATGAAAAGGGACCACAGATATTTTAAACAGCAAACCAGAAAAGACAGCATGAGGCACGGGCAGCTTTCTGTGTCCACTTGCGTAGGCTGCGGTCCCCAGCTCAGCCATCACACTCCCATCCCGTGCCACTGTGAGGGGGTTTGGTAGGTGTCATTAAAGTCCCCGGCTGGTGGATTTGAAGTATTGACATTGTCCTCAACCATCTTTGTGGGTCTGATCTGGTCAGTTAAAAGGCCCGGGGAGCAGAGGTGGCACGGGCATCGGCCCCTTCAGCGCCCCTGCCTTTTCTGGGGGTCTGCCTGTAGCGTTGGCACTGGCACCAGCCCCCAGAATTGTATGTGTCGGTTCCTTGCAGTAAATATTTTAATATATACCTACTACCAGTTTCTTTCTTTTCTGGTTGAACCCTGACTGATACAAGAACAGAGTTCTTGTGTTTGTTGGGTCAGTAACTGGCTCATTGCATTTCATATATTATGAGAAAGGATTTTCAGCATCACAAAAGATAATAATAGAATTGAACTCTATGCTGTTATAAAAAGACACATCAAAAACAAAGTGATTAGGGAGACTTGAAATTAAATGAACAGGCATCCCATCATGGCAAACGCAAGAATTATATAACCAGTAGCAACGATCTTAACCGTCAAGCAAAATGGAATTCACTCCATCAAACATAAAATGACCAAAAGGGGACCGTTTTCTTTGGCCAAATGATAGATTCCACAATGAAGAAATATTACAGTCTAAAAACTCGAGGTCAGTGATTTTAATCACTTTTGTTTACTGGTCTAGACTGAGAATAATTGCTGACACATTGTAATCACTCAATGATTGCTGGCTGGATAAATACATGAACAGTTTTGGAAATCTATACGTAAATAACCCATCTGTGTGTGACCTTGATAACTAGAAATGACTAGAAGCACAGGATGGAGAAAAAGCATCCCAGGATTAATAGATGTTGGTGCCTCTATCTCATCTCCCTCTAGCCATGATCTAGAGGCTGCGTGAGAAGCAAGGCCCTTCCTTACTGGGTCTGCTGGAGGCCTGAAGCAGGCTGAGCCACTGCCGTCTCAGCCAGGGCTGTGATCGCTGGAAGACAAGGCCTGAGTGGTGGGAGATGCTCCCGTACCACCCTGCAGTGGCTGGTTTCCCAGGACCACGGCTGGCCTCCAGGACTGTGGCCAGCCTCCCAGCCTCCCAAGACCTTGGCCGTCAGATTCGCTCAGCAAGAGAAACTTCTCAGGGAGGTTCGCAGAGGAAAATTAAACCTCATAACATTTCTGAGAGGGAAGAAAAGAGGGGGTTTATCTGGTGGGCTCCAAGTCTATCCACAGTTGGTGGGCCTCAGTGCCCAGGCAGTGAGGGCCCTCAGGCCCAGATCCCACACAGCACATTTCCCACAGTGTGCTGCCGTACCCCTGTGCACTGGCTGTGCATCCAGAGACTCTCCAGGGGCCTCGAGTGCAGTGGCCACACCTTGACTGGCACTTTTCACAGATCCAGCTTCTGGACTAGGTGTGTGGGGCCCCTCCAGCCCTGGGATCTCAGGTGCAGAGACATGGTTCTGAGCATCTTTGACCCGTGGCCCTTGTTGCTGCCATCCTGCAGGAAAGAAGGGACTGGAGACCTCTGCCCTGTCAGCCTGGCAGTCCCTGGGCCAGTGGATTGGGGGAGTGAACTTGATGTCACATGGTCCTCTACCCAGTTTCCCCTCTGCGCCCCTCCACAGTGCACCTCTAACCCGCTGTTAGCCTCTCGCCTCTCCCTCGGAGTCCATTGACCACTGTATCCCTCCCTCTGGCCCAAGCCACCAAAGTGTGTCCTCTGTCCACTGACATCTGGCTGATAGAACTCCACCGTTCCTGTTCGCCCCCTTCTCTCAGTCTCAGCAACCTCCAGAAGGCCAGAAAGTGAGCTCCGGAGGGCTTGGGGGGTTCATGAGAGAACAGAGCAAAACAGGAACTTATACCTGAGCCCAGCACAGCACCCGGAGGGCAGGGCCTCTGCTGCTCAGGTGCCTGGGTCTGAGGAACTTCCAGTCCAGCTGCACCAGGGAGCCCCAGAGGCAGAGCCTGTCCTGAGTCTGAACAGTTGTGGACAGTGACCCACCTTCTTGGCTGTTGGGTGCATCCTGTGTCTGGAGGGTCCTCAGCTCTCAGCTGTGTGGATTCCCATCCCTGCCCCTGTCTGCTCCGACACACCCTGAGCCCGGTGGCTCTAGACCTATGCCCAACCTATGCCCATGGGATAGCGACCTCTGTTTCTCCAGAAGGGCTGGCTCTTGTTTGGAGAGGGTGAAGGTACTGAGCAGGGTGCTCTCTGAATTCCTCCTCCTATTGGTCACCTTGGTGTCTAAAATTCTGCAATACTCTGCTGCTGCTGCTGCTAGAGCTTACTGAGGGACGACTTGTGGCTGATGCTTCATCTAGACAGTAACTCAATTTGTAACATTGCGAAGCTGGGATCACACATCTTCGCGGTTCTTTTTTGAAAGATGGAAATCACCACGGCAAAACTAGGTTTGCTTGATTAATACAGTTTTGGAAATAATGTATTTTGCTTACAACACAAATATTTGAATGAGAGGGAAATTAAAGTGGGAAAAAAATCATCTTTTCTCTGGGCCACTTTGGAAGCCGCTAGTCAGGACCTTTCCTGAGTAAATTAGTTTAGTATGTGTAGGGAAATAATTCTCTGACTTGGGGTTTCTCGTGTACAACTACAATAATTCCATAGGTTCAAATTCCCTTTTTTGCAAGTAACACAATAAAACGAACATGTGTAAGCTTTTAAAGAGGAATCTCCTGGAAAAAAGAAACAAGCCACCAAGTCAATTTGGGTCTTTTTTTGGGAGTGTTTTGGACTGTAAAACACGAGCATCTTCCAAAATCACATCAGCTGAGCCTCGGGTGGCTGGGGCGAGGGGCCAGCAGGCTGGAGCCGCTGTTTTAGTCACAGCCTCCCGACTGGTGTCCTCCACCCTAACTTACCAGGAGGCCTCATGTCCCTGTGCACTGTGGGCTCAAGTTCAGCAGTGTCCCAGGAGTAGGGAAGCCTGGGCAGCCGTGGTCCTCACAGTTCTCCTAGCCCCGGGCACACTCCAGAGTAGAATATCTGTGCTTTTTATTTCCTCCTCATGGCCTGTCTCAGTCGTTCCAGCTGCTATAACAAAATTCCACAATCTGGATGGCTTGGGAACAACAGAAGTTTATTTTCAATATAATTCAATATAATTCAACAGAAGAATTTTCAATATAACGATACCTACAATTTTGGGGGACAGCCCCACAGTTTTTGGAGAGAGAGTTACACTGTAATGCTAGTGGTGAGCAGTGGTGGAGAAGCTAGGAGGTGAGTGAGTCGAGAGCCAGCAGGAAGAGAGAGAGAGTTGGACTTGGAGCTGGGCCATTGGGTCTGGTCAACTACTGTGTCAGGGATTCCTGTGTTAGTCTGTCCATAACCACATGCAGAGGGAAGACTGTGAGCCAGGGGGACAATGTGCTCAACTCCCCATATAAAGGTTGCTGATTTCTCATAGAGCACTGAGCCCAGCAGGGCCATGACTTTCGTTAGCACCTCTCCAGCCACAGCACAGCCATCAGGGGACTGATGTCTGCAGGGACTCCTTTATTCTTGTGATTGTTCACAAATATCCCCTGGCGATCAACTGCATCAAACATTACCAGGTAGGTGCTACCCGTGCCACTGCGTCAGCAGCTCTGCATGCAGGTGAAATGAACTGAACCACAAGACGGAGCTGCCTTTCTATTGTGCTCCAGCCTGGCCAAGCCAGAGAGCTTCTCCGTCACTCGGAGGTCTAGCTTGTACCATCTCCAGCAAGGTGGAACCCTTTGAATGTCTTCCTTTCTTGGTACCCTCCCTCAGGTCTGGAGTTTCCTTAGAGTTCACATCAGCTGCTTTTTTGTTGCAATTATACTTCTTGATATTAAATTAACCTGTTCTGTTAACCTGTTGTGTGGTTTCTACAGTATCTTCTGATTGGACTGCCAAGATCAGATCAGGAATTTAAACTCTTTCACTTGGTGAGGATTACATTTTCAAGCATGTACTTTCTGTTGCTTTCTTTAAAATGAAACCAGCAGAAGATGCGTTGAAATAAATAAAGAAAAGAAAGAAAGAAAACCAACAAAAGAGAATATCCTTACTTGGACACGCTGATGCAAAGATTTCAATAAAAGCATTATCAATGGCTGTGCATGAAGGAAGTAACACAGGTCAGTGTGATGGCCGGTTTCCTGTGTCAGCAGGTCCAGGCTGCAACCACAGTGACCCAGATATACCTAGGTGAGGCTGTGGGAGTGTTGTTAAGAGGTGATTGGGGTTTGCCATCAGTGGACCTTAAGAAGTGAGGTCACCCTTGAGGATCTTTCTGATCCCATCAGTTAAAGGCCTGAGGGGCAGAGCTCTCTGGAGAAGAGGAGCTTGGCTGCACCCAGTGGGCCCCCCACATGCCTGGGGCCACCTGTCATTATGCTTTTATGTTTTTCCAGTGTTGGGGATCTGATCAGACTCGGGAACTTACCTGTGCCCTAAATCCTCTACCTCTGACCTACATCCTACATATTTTTATTTTATTTTTAATTGCTTTGATTTTTTAAATGCATGACAACGGAATGCATCACAATTCTTATTACACATATAGATCACAATTTTTCATATCTCTGTTTGAATATAAAGTATGTTCACACCAATTCATGTCTTCATACATGTACTTTAGATAATGATGTCCATCCTACATATTTTTAAAATTCCCTGGGTTCCAACAATGTTCTTAACCTTGATCAAGAATCCTGCTCCTCCCCGGTACAGTCTTCAAGGTCCTCCATGTGATCTCTCTCCTAAAATCTTCTCATTCCCAAACTCCATGTCAAAGTCAGCCGTTGTATTTCAGATCAGCATGGAGAGTGAGGGATGCTCCCTACTCTGTGTCCGGTTCTCATCTAGACCTCGCTCTTTAGAAGTCCTTGCCTCTAGTGATTGGATAGTTCCCAGAACAGGAACCACGAGGCAGGGCATGTGCATTTCAAAGTGTGGTTAAGCATCAAGCAACCCTCTTGAAGAGGCAAGAGGTGCACTTTTAACAGGCGCCTGGACCCCACAGTGCAAGAACATCCTCTGAGGGAGCAGGAAGACGACCCCCATTTCCTCACTTGGCAAGATTAGCACTTTTGGTCCTGAGGATGAGGTGTCTATTCCTGGTGCCCTAGGTTTAGGGACCTTCCCTGTGGGTAGCCTGCCTGTGCTATCTATTGCTGAGATCCTTAGAACTGGAAACATACCGACCTCCTCTGGCAAAGGCTTTTGGCAAACCTTCTGTTCCATTTCCCCCCTGCCATCCCTGAGCCGGGTTATGGGTTACAGTGGGTGAGAAGAAAGGGCATGGAAGGTTCTGGGAGCTCCGAGTATCCTCGGGCTGTGTGTGCATAAGAGCAAAAGGAGAGTCCTGGTGCTGTTGAGGATTGGACTGTGTCCCCAAAGACAAGCTGACTTTGTATATAAAGTTTTATTGGAACTTTGTCACGTCGATTGGTTTATACGCTGCTGCCCGTGGCTGCTTGCCAGTGGCAGACAGAGACCATGTAGCCAACAAAATATGCACCACCTGACCTTTACAGTAAAAGTTGGCCAACCCCTTCGCTAGGACATAATAAGCATTCTTCACATTTTTAGATGAGTCAAATAAATTGAACAGATCATGCCCATAAAATAACTTTATCAACTGTTTCCCAATGACTTGAGGTGTCAGGCAGCCTTTTCCCCAGCCCAGCCAGAAGAAAATGGCTTAAGCTTTTCAGAGAACTAACAAGAGGGAGACGACACTATGATTAGGATGGATTTTCCAAGCTTTAGAAAAGCTTAGCTTTGTTTGAAAGAAAGAATCATTTGTGGTAGGAGAGGAGGCAGCAGGCCAAGAGAGAAGAGATTTCTCCTCTGTAAACAAAAGGGTTTCAGAGTGAAACCTGAGTCAGGACGGGATGGGCATGTATCCTCTCCAGCCCTTTGAGAGGCCCTGGGAACACAGGGGGCAGCTTTGCAAGAAAAAGTTCTGGATGGTGCAGGGGGCTCTGCCTCCCACCAGATGGGTGGCCTTGAGCAACTTTTGCCAATGTCCCTGGGTCTCACTCTTTTTGTTTATAAATTAAGAGATTTAAACAAAGTTTTACTAAACCATGACGTGCATTAAGAAAAATCTAGGGGGAGTTTTGTTTAGAACCCTGGATTCTTAAATATCTCTTTAGGGATTCTGCTTTTCTAACTTTGGAACAGGACCTAAGAATCTGGCTTTTGAAGAAGTCATCCAGGCTGTTGGTAAGCAGCCTACTTGTCACTGGCTTGAGGGATGGCAGGTGGGGGCCTCTGAGTTAGTCGGTGACACTCCTTCCAATGCAGTGACAGAGCCTCCACCTCACCTCCATACCCACTTGTGGGTACTGCCAAGCCCTAACCTACAGTCTGGTGGATATTTCTGGGGAAAAACACCCAACTACATCCATACAGAAACCATTTTTCTGATTTCCTGGTTTCCACATCTGTGGGAGAATGGGGACCTTTAAGCTAACCTTTCCCAACTGAGCGTGGGCTTCCAGGAGACAGCTACCCCACAACTCTTCTAGGTGTGTGGCTCACAAGTGCCAGAAGCTTCCTCATCGGCAGGGTGCCTGCAGTCCCTGCTGGCACAGGATCTGGGATGTTGCCAAAGGGCGACGAGAGACACTGGCTTCCTGTGCACCTGTGTTCAAACAACTTCCAAAAGCAAACTGTGCTTTCTTATATCAGCGAGCAGCGTGAGGGCTCAGCTTCATCTCTGAGGCTTAGCATTTTTCATTTTTTAAAACATTCCTTGATGATTTAAGAAGGTGAAGGATTTCTGCCCTGGTATATTATATCAAGGGGCGAGAAACAGCTCAGAAGATTTGTTTGTCACTGTTCTCTACCAGCTTGAAACAATTTGGCAATTGCCTCATTTTCAAATGGGGTGAACTTGCACTTCTCTGAACAGATGGTCATGCATTTTGGTAAGTAAGTAGAGGTTAGAGACACACGTGATCACATGAAACGAGGGTGTGAGTTGAGAATCCTGTGCAAAAAGAGCTTTAAACACCAGACGTGCACCATGCCTGCCGCACCTGGGGAGAGAGCACAGGGCCGCGAGTCCTCGTTTACAACAGACTCCCTCGCTCCTCTCCCCCTCCCAGGCACCTTCCTCTTGGAAGTGGTTACCTTAAAACACCAGCTGAGATTGGGAGTTGAATCATTTTGGTTTTAATAGTAAGATGATTCCATAAATTGCATCCGTTCCAAGATGCTGTTTGAATGTATGCTCAGAAAGCGATTGATCCACTTTTTCTAGCTCCTTAAAACATTTCACAACAGCCAGCTACATGAGTCCTTCAGCTCTGTGGTTTCCTTGGTGGTCCTACCTTTGGACAAATGTACCTGAGTTCCACTCTGACGCACCTCCCGCATGAGAATCCAGACCTGGAGGATGGAGTGTGCTTTTCTGTTTTGTATTTCATCCTTTAACCTTGCGAGTCAGGGCCCCTGTTCACAGTGCTGCAGGAAGCCAGGACCATTTTCTTGGTGCAGGGACCTTCACTAGGGTCTGGAGGGCAGAAATGAAAGGTGTGCTTCCTGCACTCAGCTCCTCCAGGACCAGCTGAGGCAGGGATCTGAAGAAACACAACTAAAGCACATGGTTATACCTGCTCTGCTCCCAGGGGTTATTTTTGTTTATTTCAGATGGACAGAATGCCTTTATTTTATTTGTTTATTTCTTGTGGTGCTAAGGATTGAATCTAGTGACTCACACATGCTAGGCAAGCCACTGAGCTACAGCCCCAGCCCCAGCCCCAGGGGTTATTTTTCACATCTGTGTTTCCATTATTTAAATGAGCTTCCCTCCCAAAGCAGAAGGAGATGCTTGTGATGCTAACTGATCCAATCTCACCCAGGACCAACAGGGGAAGCAGTCACAGGTTAGGGAGGGAGGGTGGCCAGGAGCACTGTCCTGTTTCAGCAGCACGGTGGCAAGTAGTTCACAAGACCAGGCAGTCAGAAAGACCACAGGAGTCAGCCCCTGCCCCACACAGTGGGTTCCCTCCGGTTGCTCAGCCGCACCTTCCTCGGGTTCTTCCTCCATGAGGGATTGCTGGGAGCGGGTGGAGCAGCGCCGGAGACTTGGCCGGCACATCCTGGCCGCTCGGGAGCCATTCTCTGAATTTCTTTTACAAAATACAGAGCAAGACCCCTGACGAGCAGCTCTGGTCTGGTCACCTGTCCAAGTGCCACATGGACTGTGCACTCAGGGAGCGCACAGGGTCGCGTCCAAGCCACTCTTCTATTTTTTCTTTTCTTTTTTTTAGTTGTAGATGAACAAATACCTTTATTTTGTTTGTTTATTTTATGTGGTGCTGAGGATCGAACCCAGTGCCTCACACACTCGAGACCAGTGCTCAACCGCTGAGCCCCAGCCCCACTCTTTCATTAGTTGTGTGTGTGACCTTCCTGAGCTGTTTCCTCACCTATGTGCACAATGGGGAGTAACCTTCTTTTTCCTTTAGTGATGTTGGGAAGTTGAAGTGCTCAGTGTACAGAAGGTGCAGGCCCAGCACCTGGCACATGCTCAGCCCTGTGATTGCTACTGCCACCCTTGGGAGCTTCTGTGCTCATGCCCCCCCCCCCCCCCCCCCC
>NW_025999977.1:55886186-55969411 GCF_001458135.2 Marmota marmota marmota
GCCGACCCTTGGAGCTCTGTGCTCATCCGCCCCCCCCCCCCACACACACAAATGGCCCTGCTTGTCTTGGGGTGGGAAAGTCTTACTCATATCTTAGGGTCTTCCCCTACTGTGGAACCCACAGTAGATTCCCCCAGGACCACTGTTCTGCCCATCCTCTGGATACCCAGGGAGCTTTCTGTGCCAGGGAGTGGCTCATGGAAGCAGAGAATACCCTATGTCACATTTCATCTGTAGCATTGGTATGTGTACCTAAGATATGGGTTAAAACTGGCAGGTCCCCAAGAAGCAGTGTGTCTACACCCTCATTTATAGATCAGAGACGTCTATGCAGAAGGTTTAGTTCTGGCAGCCAAGGTCAGGACTTGGGCTGGGATGGGGGTGTGTGTGTGTGTGGGGGTCCTGCCGCAGCACCATACTGCCTTTCTAGAACATAGTAAGAGGCAGAGTGGACACAAAGATCATAACTGGGCGTCCAAAGCCTGGGTCCAAATCTTGGCTCCTCTGATGCCCATCTGCAGGTTGTTCAAGCCCGTGATTCCTCACCTTCTTTATCAAATAAATAAAGGTATCAACTCATCACTTATGGAGCTGCTTTGAGGATTCAACAAGGCACTGTGTGTGTGAAAGCACCTGGCAAGAGGCAGGTGCTCACAGAACGCCAGTTTCTTCCCCGTTGCAATGGAACTTGTGTGTTTATCAGCACTTGGAAATAGGAGAGAGACCAGAATTAACAAAGGCTCTGGTGGTGCAGCTGGCCTGGTGCCTGAACTCAGAGGTGTACACAGGTGAGTGCCTCTAGGCGTCGACCCCGGGCAGACACAGAGCGCTGGAGCAGGACAGCAATGGGATCTTTCTTTTCTGGGAACATGTACTAACCGGCTAGGACACTGTGGCCAAGGAAGGTGGATTGTGAAACCCACAGGTGGCCCAGTGTGGTGCAGTGACCAGAGTCAATGTCAAGGCTGTTTTCCTCTGGGCTATACCCACCGCCAGATTTGCAGGAACAGCGGCCAAGTCAAACAGGGCTGCACACACTCAGAGCTGCACTTGCCCCAGGCCCTCCCAGGGACGGCTGCAGACTCAGTAGGTCCGACTCTCACCCGAGTCACCGGGAGGCAGCGCACCTGTATGGCCATTATGGGCTGCTGGGAAGCCAGCCCCTCCGTTCCCCAAAAAGCTCCCGGGTTTGCATTTCTTTAAAGCATAGAACACTCACTGCAAGCAACTTGCCAAGCCCTCAGCCAAGCCTAAACATTTGCCTTGGCACCAGGCCATTCTAACACAAGGACTCAGTGCTGTCCCGGACTGACATGCTTTAAAAGAGCTTCAAAGTTGAAATTCAGTGAGATCAAAACTATGCCAGGTAGACAGTTGAATGTGAGGATTGAAAACAGAGGACGATTCACTAGATCCAAGGAGAAGTCAAGCCAAAGCACACTCTCTTCCAGCGTCCTAGAATTCCAACAATGGTTTACTAATAGTGCTCCTTTACTGTGGGCCTGGTATGTACCCAGCTGCTCTGTGCCTTCCCACTGAGTCCCAGCAACAATCGACCGCTAGTCATTATGCCCATTCTGCTGGTGCTTAGACAGACCCACAGGTGACAGGTGACTTAGCACTAGATCACAGGCCAGTGTGGGGAGCCAGGATTAAAAAACAAAAAACAAAAAATAAAACTCCAGTTGTTTTTATTTATGCTGGAAAACTAAGTGAAGAAGAAATTAAATACCCTCGTAAGATAAAAGCTTAACAAAAATTAACAGAAGTGTGGATTCCCCCTTTGGCAGGCTGTAGGGCAGAAGGCAGAAGTTCAAGCTCCAGTTAAGGTCCCCAGGCCCTCCTCAGAAGTTCTCCGCCCCAGAGGGAGTGGACACTTCCTGGGCACCTCACCGGGTGTCCTGGGAGCGATTACCTTCCTGTTCCTTTGCCTGCGATGTCCTTCAGGTTTCTTATTTTGAAATCTTCACCACCGTGAATTCTGTCGTCTTCAAGAAAGATCCCTGAACTCTCCTGAGTCACTTAAAGAGCAAAATTTTCCATCTGATAGATGCTGGTTAAAATGCAAGTTTCTGTGTTATGCCTCTAAAGGGTTTTATTCCCAAGCCTAGAAATACCAATTTTAACAACAGCTAGATGATTCCCACACAGAAGATATGGAACCAACCTGGGCACCCCGGGCTGCGTGCTGGGGATTCTCTGCCTTGGGAAACCTCGGAGTTCTCCTCACTCATGCGGTGGCTGTTTCTGCAGGTTTGGGTCCACATCGTCCGTCTTCACGCAGGCACTGTGCCTCACTGATTTTGTGTATGTGTGTTTATGTGTTTTGATGTATTTTCTTTTTAAAACAGTCTTTCTTTTAATAACTAGTATATAAAAATGGCACATAATTATGTGGTACTATGTGGTATTTGGATATTTATATACATTGAATAATGTTTAAATTAGAATAAACATAACTACCTCCTCAAACATTTATCATTTCTTACTGTGAAATCATTCCGAGGCCTTTCTTCTAACTTTTTGGAGTATAGAGTGTTCACTTGTTGGTTGTAGACGCCCCACTATGTGCTTGTGTATCAGGATATCGTCTCAATTTTTTTATTCTTGTGTCAGAGACTCAGTTGGGACCTAATGAATATTCATTGAACTTACTGCCATGTTTTTAATATTTTAAACAGGTGAATATTATGAGAATGATTATTTTTATACTTATCCCCCTCCCTGTGTCAGGCAGAGACTAAAACTGGGGAAGTACTGAGGGCACCAGGCAGCAGCTGTGGAGAGATGGGAAGGCAGGCATGCAGCCAGGAGGTGTCAGAGGGGCTGCTGGACCCCAGACAGGGCCTGTTTTGCAGGAAGTTAGTTACCTCCCATGAGTCAAATAAGGTGGAGGGGCTCCAGGGTGCAGGACTTGGTCTTTTCTTTTAATGCCATCTGACTTATAAAGGGGTTCAACCCGGGATGGTTTGGGAACCAATCTGCCCAGAGCTGGGGGAATGAATTACATGAGTCCTAAGGCCTTTGGACCTTAACTGGATGAGAGCAGTTACTACTAATCACAGATGTTAAATGAGTAAGAATGTCAACACCGTACAAACACAGTGATGATCATTGGGAAGAGAGAGAATCCATCTCTGCCATATCACTATTAATTCATTATGAATTTAATAAGGACCCATGTTTATTGGGCAACAACTCTCTTCCAAGGGAGGGGTCATTAAGAACATTCAGAAATTTCCCTCTTTAAAACAAGTTCCAAGTTTGCTAGGAAAGTTGGGTACAGGGCTTTAATGGACAATTTGAAAAGGAAAAACTAGCAAATGACCTTAGAAGAGGGAGAGGGTGTCTACCAAACCAGCCTGGGGACCTCAAAGGAAGCTTCCCGGGCAGCCACCGTTGGGCCACACTGAAAAGGTGCATCCAAGTGAGGCAGGCAACATCAATCTGGTGACAGGAACTTTAAGCTCAGGTGCGGCCTCCGTTACAGCAGAGGGCAGGAGTGGCAGAGCCGGGCAGAGAAACAGTCATGTGACAATGGAGTGTCACATTTGCATCCACCCGGTAGGCCCAAGAGAGTGCTAAGACGTTTTCTTAGAGGGATGTTGTTCGGATCTCTGCGAAGCCAAGCGTCTTTCTCAAGGTGATGACGTGAAGGAATCGAGGCAGTGAAGGTTGACAGACCTCCCAGGTTGACAAAGGAAGGGAACCCCAGCAACCACAGAGGGACTGACCATGCGGGTGAGCCCATCTGTACCTAATCACCTGCCCATGAAGTCACAGAAAGTGCGTGAGCTGGCTCCCAACCTGGTCAGGCCATGTGTCATTGCATCCTGGCCGACCCCACTCAAGGGCAATACAGCAGGCGTTCCCTCCAAGGCGCCAAGGCAGCTCACTTTAATCTCGGTATTACTGGTTGGTTGGTTTTGATTTTTGTTGTTTTGGTAAAGGGGAAAGAACCCAGGGGTGCTGAATCCCTGGGCCACATCCCTGCCCCCTTCTTTTTTTTTTTTTTTTGGTACTAGGGATTGAACTCAGGGGCCCTCGACCACTGAGCCCCATCTCCTGCCCTGTTTTGTATTTTATTTGAAGACAGGGTCTCACCGAGTTGGTTAGTACCTCGCCTTTGCTGAGGCTGGCTTTGAACTCGTGATCCTCCTGCCTCAGCCTCCCCAGACACAGGGATTACAGGCATGCACCACTGTTCCTGGCCTGGTATTTTTTAACTTAGAGAATAAAAGAGAAATCTCCAAGCATCTTACTACACCTGAAGTGTACCAGAAAGTAATCTTTCAAAGGTTTGTTAAGGACAGAGGACAAGGAAGCCAGCACTGCTAATGCTGTTTTCTGTAAAGGAAACCAAAGGGAATGGAGTCTGGCCCATTCGTCCCTGGGTGAAGACCAGATTATTCCATGTTTTATAAAAACAAAGTTGAAGATTCAACCTAATTTTTCACATTAAGAAAGTGGGGGTCTGGGGATATAGCTCAGTTGTTAGTGTGCTTGCCTGTACACACAAGACCCTGGGTTCAATCCCCAGCACAACAAAAACAAAAACAAAAACAAAAAACAAGAAAGTGGGGGAAAAAGAACAAGCTAAACCTGATGCAAATAGAAGAAATGAAATAAAACTGGAGTCAAGGTAATTTAGCAAACAGAAAAGCAATAGAGAAAATTAATGAAAGCAAAAGTCAATTACTTTAAGAGTTCATTGACATTGACAAAGCTTACACTAACCAAAAAATAGAGAAGACTTAAATGGCTTAATTAGGAACAGAAGAAGGGACCTTACTACTGCCCTTACACGATGGCAATGGATTGTGAGAATACAATAAGCAAGTCTCAGTAGCAAGTTAGATGGCTCACACGAAGTGGACAGATTCCTAGCACGACACAAACCACCCAGGCAGACTCAAGAGGAAATAGAACTTTGGGACAGATGGGAAACAAAGAGAGACTGGATTAGTAAAATTAAAAATATATATATATAGTAAAAACTTTCCACAAGGGAAGCTCAGGCCTGGGGAACTGCACTGAAGAATTCTACAATTAGACAATTTATTACTATTCCTTCTTGAACTCTTCCAAACATAGACAAAGAGAGGACACTCAACGCATTCTGCAAGGCCAGTCTTGCCTGGTACTAAAAGCAGACAAGACATCGTAAGAAAAGAAATTTTGAATATAAATGCAAAAATGTTCAATAAAACATTACCAAATTGAATCCAGAATTATGTGCAATCACATCACACACTGCAGTGCAGGGCTTCTCCTAGGAATGTAATGTTGGCTGAACATAAAAAAAGTCAATTAGTATAAGGTACCATGTTACTAAAGGGTGAAAGTCATATGATCACTTTTTAGAGGAAGAAAATCATTTTACAAAATGCAGTACCATGATAAAACTGTAAGCAAACTGCAAATAGAAGGAAACATCCTCAGCATGATAAAGGATGGCTAAAAAAAATAAAATAAAATAAAAACGTAGCTAATACTGCACGTGATCATGTAAGGCCAAGGCTTTCCTTCTGCTTCTAGGGGTGAGGCAAGGGTGCCCACGCCCCTCTCTCACTACGTTTTCTATTGTACTGAAGGTTCTAGGCAAGGAAGAAAAACAACCAAATATCCAGACGGATCAGAAAGGAAGAAGCAAATCAATTTCTGTTCTCAGATGAGATGACCTTCTAAATAGAAAATCCTCATGAATTTGTAAATATCTATGAATGTGAATGATTCATTCAGCATCATGGAAGGATACAAGATTAAAGTTTCAATCCCAGTTGCAGTTCTGTAATGGACATTCTGAAAATGAAATTTAAACAATACCATTTATCATAACATCAGTAAAGCAGAACATGTAAGTGCAAAGTTAACAAAGAAAGCATAAACTGTGTGCTCTACCTCTATAAAACATCCATGAAAGAAATTGAAGATTTCATAAACAGAAGGTAAATCCTGTCTCTGGGTCAGAAGATTCAGTGCTGTTAATATGGCAAGCATCCTAAAGCTGATCTACAGATGCAGTCCAATCCTTTCCAAAATCTCAGCTGCCTTTTGTGCAGAAATTGACAGGCTTATTCTAAAATTTATATGGAAATGCACAAGACCCAGAATAGCCAAGCCGATCTTGAAAAAGAAGAGAAAAGCTGGAGGCTTCCAAAACTTCCTACAAAGATACAACAATCAAGGCAGCGTGGTACTGCCATGAGGATAGATGTTCAATCAGGGAACAGAGTTAGGACTCAAGAAACAAACCCTCCTTCTATGAGCAATGGATTTTTGACAAGGGTGCCAAAACCATTCAATGGGGAAAGAATGGTCTCTTCAACAAATTGTATTGGGAGGAATGGATATCTATACACAAAAGAATAAATTTGGATACTTTCCTCAAACCAAGCAAAAAGAAGAGCTCAAAATGGATCAAAATAAGAGCTGACACTATAAAGTCCTTAGGAGAAAACAGAGGGCTGTCTAAGTGACCTCGGATTGGAGAATGGTTTCTTAAATATAATTCCAATGGCTGAGTCACAAAAGAGAAAATAGATAAATTGGACTACATTGAAATTAAAAAAATTATATTAAAACAACTCCCAGAAAGAAAGAAAATATTTGAAAATCCTATGTCTGTTAAAGGCCTTGCATGTAGAATATATAAAGAATTCTGCCACTCAACACCAAGAACACATATAACCCAATTTAAAATGGACAAAGGATTCTAATGGACATTTTTTTCCCCAGGGGATATACAATGGATACCGAGCACGTGAAAAGATGGTCCACATCATTAATCACCAGAGAAATAAAAATCAAATCCATAATGAGATCATTTTATACCATAAAAACAGCAATAGTTAAAAAGAGACAATAACAAGTGCTGGTGACCCTGTGAAGAAGTCAAAAACCCTTTGACACTGCTGGTGGTGAAGTCAAATCATTCAGCCACTTTGGAAAACAGCTTGACAATCCCTCAAAAAGTTTTTCACAGAGTTAGCTTATGTTTTGGTAATTCTACTTCTGGGTATATACCCAACGGAGCTGAAAACATACGCCCACACAAACACTTGAAATGGGAGAATCATATGGTATGTGCGTTATCTCTCTATAATGCTGCATGAAGCAGTGAATAGAACAGATTAATTGTGGTTCCTTTCTACATTGAATACAAGCTAGAAATGAAAATGAACAAATCCATACATGAAGCAGAAGCATCTTATGAAAGGAACATTGAATCTAAAAAGCCAGACTCTGTGGAGTACACACTGTGTGATTTCTTTGATCTCTGTTCCCAGTCTGCAGGGATGGAGTCAGGACAATGGCTGCTCTGGGGGGGAGGCATGCAGGCCAAGAGCCAGGGCAGGTGTCCTCACCTGCTGATGACGTTCAGAGCCGGGTAATAGATACCTGGAATGCTCAGTTTGTGAAATTGACTGAGCGAAGCCCTGCTAATTTGTACACTTTTCTCAATGCAAGCTATAATTCAACAAAATTTTAAAACACTCTATATGTCATATCATTTTATTGTGTACCCTTGTTCTGTGCTATGGTGGAGAAGCGGCCAACTGCACAAGATTTTCAGTTTGGCAACATATTCTTTGTTGATTCAGCATAATATTTAAGAACCACATGCAGAGCCTTTGAAAACGGCCCAGATTTCTGGATCAAGAAAGTGGACTGAACATTGTAACTACTTCTCTTTCCCCAAGTACCCATTGAATTGGCAGAAAATACATAGCTTTGCTTAAACATAAGGAAGGGAGCCAGCAGTGAACCAGATATTTTGAGATATCTTGGGAGATTGCAGATTGGATTGGATTGATGGGAAAAAGAATCCGAGATTGCATCCCACCGCTAGCACTGAGAGCATCCTGTCCAAGGGCCCTGAGGGGCCTCCAGTTTATGGCTAGACAACCAGAGGGCAGAGTCATCATCAGTGGGCTGTCATTGGGTGAGTCACCTAAGAATGGGGGGCCACATTAGACCAGCTGGGGCTAGGCCAGCCCAGACTGTCGGCCTTCCTCGGGATTCGGGCACACAGGCTGGAGGCAGTGGCTTTGACTGCTTTAGTAAGCCACACAGGAATTTCTCAGAGAGGCCAAGGCAGACTCTGAGGGGCCTGGAGATGGCAGGACTGTAGGACCAGGGGTCCCCTAGCCTGGCTGAGTTTATCTCATCCCTCCTCCGACTCCCAAGTCCCAGGAAGAATTATCCACATATAATTAATGAATTATTCAAGGACAAATGAAGAGGCCACAGACAGGATCTCTCTTTCAGGAACGGTATTTACCGTCCATTCTGCTTTCTTTAAAACCAGAAGTACCCTTTCATGTCTAGCTGCAGGCTCCTCCCAAAGACTGTAGCTCTTCATTGATTTCACGGAAGCTGGGAGGTCAGGGCTCCTGGAGGCCTCACGGCCCTTCCCTCTGGAAAGTCCTCTATGTGCTCGGGGGCAGGCTGCCCCCTCCCAGGTCTAGCCGTGCTGCAGTGTGGGGACGGGGACAGTGGAGGCAGCCTGGGCTGAGGGGCCCGGGGCTCTCCTCCCTGGAGCATCCATGTTTGCTACAGCTGGATGGGATGGCTGTCCCATTTTCAGGAAAATATTTGGGATAAAAAAGAGACTTCTAACCTTGCATAATGACATAGTATGTCATCATCCTTAAAAATGAAATTTCTTGCCTGAACAAGAGAGAGCCACCCGTTCTGTGCTGGAACAGGGAGTCTCCTAAACTAGACTGCGAACTCCATGGTGGGAGGGTGGGCCTGCCTTCTCTTCTGCTGCTTGTGGCACCTGGCAGGGCTTTCCCCCTGGGGGAAGGGGCAAGATGCAAGTTTGAGCCGCACGACATAAAATTGGATAACTTGACACACATCGGGTCAGTGACTCAGCTGCGAGAATGACAAGAGCCATTCAAACGCATCGCTTACTTCCTCACGGGATTTCTTCCGGAAATTCAGATACTTGTACACTGGAAATTTAGCATTTAATTTTCTAGTTATTTGATATCTAACTCCTCCATTAGGTGACATTTCAGGGAAGAGGGCCTGAGACTGTGTGGCTCAACCTGACACCGTCTCTCTATCATTTCACCTGGGGCAGGCCTGGCACAGACAAACTTTCACAGAACAGAAAATCAAGGTGTGCCAGGTTCCGTGGAGGAAGGACTGACCACTAATGAAAACTACCCAGTGCACGAGATTTTACCAATCTTGGATCACCTCCCTCCTGCTCCCCAAAGGGCAGAACTTTTACAGAGGGCTAGGAAATCTGAGGAAATGTTGCAGGTGCACATTTCTCTGGAGATGGAACACACTTTGGGGACTTCCCAGTGCATATGTGCTGGGGACATGGGAACAGGAGCTAGGCTCAGTCAGCTTCAATCTCTTTCTAACCAGGTGGTTCCAGAGTTCTCTGACCAGCTTCTGCCAGGCGACAGGACCTGCTCTGTAATGACTATGGCTTGGCTTCAGTCAAGGTCCGTATGTAATTCACTTCTCCCTTGGTAAAAGGGCTGCGTCTCTCGCACGGATCTCTTAGATGCTCAAACACAGCACTTTCCAAAGCCAGTCTGGTAAATCTGATTTGCCAAGGGCGGGAACTGGCAGGTGGCCCTGCACCCACCTGTGCACCTTGCCTCTTGGTCCCTGTGGGTCCCTTCGGAGGAATGGCCTGGGCATTCTTCTCAACGTGGTGTCTGGAGAACAGCTGTGCTGGGGAGAGAGCGTTCCGGGGCATCTCCACATGCAAGGTGGAGCTCTCTTAGGATTCTGGTCACCTGCTCTGAGGACAGGGCTCCCTACGGGGATGGGGCCTTCCCTTCATTCCTAAGATCTTCTGGGTGGCCCGCACTCCTGCATTTCCTTTTGGCCGCCATGGTGGTTTTCACACTTGCTCGTGCTTCAGAATCCCCTGTGGCACCCGTGCAGACCTGGCTTGCTGAGCTCCTGGATCTGGCCCAGTAGGAACTGGACATTTCTAACCTTTCCCCAGTGCTGCTGCTGCTGCTGCAGCGGCTCAGGGTCCTCCTGAGAACCCCATCAGTCCTGGGAGCAGAGGGACAGGAGAAGCATCTGGGGACTCCACACCCAGAGTCCCAATCCCAACCTGAGATGGCAGCAGGTGAGGAGTGAGCTACTGCCAGGTGAAACTCCGGAGCCAGCCGCACCTCCAGTAGCAGTGCAGGCTTGAGGCCCAGTTCAGGCCACCCCTGGGAAAGGTGGTTTTCAGGAGCTCGGGAGCCAAAACCTGCACCCCGCTGAAGCATCAAAGCCTGTGTCAGGTCCTGCTCTGCAGAAGACTCTGCTCCTCCCTGGTGGAGGCTGCAACTGCTCTAGTCCTTGGGGCTTGGCTCAGAGGGACATTCCACAGGTCGGAGATGACTTGCTCCAGTAGCCAAAGAAGTGCTTGTGTATGTGGCTCCTTCCTCCATCTGGAAGGATGTCTCCCTCCCACCCCATGCTGCCCAGTGCCGCTGCCCCAGGTTGGGAAGCTAAGAGTCTCTCAACTGTAGGATCACATCCAGGTGGCCCTCCATGCCCACAGGCTCTACATCCACAGATTCAACTAACTCAAAAAGATTCAGAAAAATAAATGCATCTGCACTGAATGTGTACAGACTGTTTTTGCCATCATTATTCCCTGAACAATACAACAACTCTACACAGCATACACTGTACTAGGTATTATCAGTCATCTGGAGGTTATGGGAAGTATACAGAAGGATGTGCCCAGGTTCTAGGCAAATACCATGCCATTTTATATAAGGGACTAGAGTATTTGCATATTGTGCTATCCTTGGGGGTTCTTGAATCAGATAATGTGGGACAACTATTTATACAGCCATGTAGACACTTATAGCTGAGGCTTCCCACTGAGTCTATCACACACTCAGATCCTGAGAAACGTATTGCTGTCACAAAGCTCATGCATTTTACTTTGTTAGAGAGTAAGAGAATCTTGCAGAGATGCACAGCAAGAAAATTATTTATAAAACAATGTCATGAATAATATATATTCATAGCCATAGAAACCAACAGAAGAGAGCAGAAGACATAAATAGGAGAGTTATAAAAATTAGGAAGAATTCAATGAGACAGCCATCTGGGGGCATTCTAGGGGAATTTATTCTTTGTAATGTAATATCTTTGAGGATACTACTGTATGTGCTATAGTGGATGGCATGTCCTAAGCTCACATAGGTGGCCTTTAGTTAGTTATAAAGAGAAGGCTTTACTAGGCTCACTATCCCCAATGTAAGAAAGCAAAGATTGGCACACCTCATTTATTGAGATTTCTACAGAATTAAAGAGGAGGATGGCTTAGTGATTAAAAGACCAAACTCTGGAGCCAGTTGTGGATTTGAATACTGACTCTTCCACTTACCAAACACGCAGTTTAAGATAACTTACTAGAGGTCTCAGCAGCCTCAATTATAAAATCGAAACTATGGCTAGGCCATGAAGGCTGTGCTCACTAAGATAAAAGCTTTTATGGTATGTAAAGTGTTTTAAGTGGCACATACGATTATATATTGTTTGTTAAATATGGTACTCATTATAGTAGTCAATGAAAGATTTTTTGTTGTTTATTAAACAAATCTACAATAGAGAATTCTATTTGTGTTATGCTTTTAATTTTTAAATTCTGTTACAGAGAAATTTCCTGTACTTTTTCTTCCTGTATGGCTTTCTGTATGGCAGCTCCTCAATTTATGAAATTGGTGGAAAATCAGTTATTGCAGCTGTAATCCTATCAAAGGTTAGAACGTGACCTTGGAACCCACAAGTTTAGGTCTAAATCCTGGCTATGTAAGTTTTAGTTAGATGACCTTGGACAAGACCATTGGCCTCTGTGAACCTCAGTCTTTTCCTCTGTGAGACAAATGTTTATGAGTCATTTAACAAAAGTTGAAATTCACTGGACTCTCGACACATGGGGTTCATGTAGGTGCACATGCTTGGGCAGTCACTGTGGTTTATGTGGGGGTGGGGGCCTGGCAGAGGCCCATATGCTGAAGAAACCAAGTGTGGAGGGGTGGGTGCAGGGCCAGCGTTCTCTGGCCTTCATCCACTGCCTTTCTTCTCCTCCCTGCATGGCATTTGTGACAGTGCCCAGGCTGTGACACTGGCCACCTGCCTGGCACTCTCGGCACAGGCTGGTCTGTTCCGGGAAATCAGGTGGAACTACTGGGCTCAGGCTCCAGGCTCCTGGACTTCCATCCCTGCACTGACCGACCATCTTCTGAAAGTTCCACACCTCCCAATACCCCCTCAGGCTGAAGCCTGGACACCTGGCCTGGAAGGACATCTAGGATGCAAACTGTGACGTAGGGGGAATTATAAATGTCTATAAACCTCATGCTTTTCTGAAAGGAGGTAACCCCAGTTTGAAAGGGGTTCCCATCTGACTCTTTCCCTGTGAACCACGTGGGTTTCTTAACAAAGCCTGGGCCCTTCAGACACACACACACACACACACACACACACTCACTCACACAATCTGCTTTCTCAGTAAGCACTTTTAACTTGACAAGAAACATAAGAGAATAGGGAAGTTCCTGGCTTTGCCTGTAATTAGATCAGTTCTAATTGTTTTAATGAGGAAAGAAAGTAACCAATTTTGTCTATGAAAAATGGGGTAAAAATTCTAAATACAACTTCACTATTCCACCTAGCCAAGCATACACAGGATGCAATAGGGTTTAGCTAAGTAAAGCATTCGTGGCTCAGGAGCCAATTATCCATTGGCCTGATGTAACACATTCATGATTTAAAGTATATAATCATACTAATAGATGCAGAAAAGATTCAAGAAATTCAGTCAGCATTTTCAAATTCTCAAATTCTTAAGAAACTATAAATACAAGAGGCATCTGAGAAAAGGCATCTATCAAAAATTTATATCATGTTATTGATGAATTTAGAGTAATTTACATTAAACTTAGGAAAAGGTGGAGTTTCTCATATCATGAACCCTAATTTTTCAAAAATTTCTCCAGCTACCAGAAAATGCATTACAATAACAATAAAATAAATAAGTAATCTAACAAAACAGCAAAGCAGTAGTAAAAATTCGTATTTGCATATAATAAAGTTGCCTACACATGACATTCACAAAAACTTGTAAGAAGTAGTGGTATATTAGCAAGGTCACTGGATACTTAGTTACTTGATGAAAAGACAATTTTTGTTGTTGTTTATCTTATGCAGCAAAAATAAATAATACTATGAAAAAAATTTACTGATCTTAATAGTGGCAAAATCAGCAAATATTTTATTAGACACAAGGAACAAATCTAATAAAAGATCTTCATGGAAAATTTTTTTTACTGACCTTTTTATTCTTTATTATTGACTTTAAGAGTTCAGTTCTAGAAATACCAAACTAGGTAATTAATTTACAATCCCTTCCTAGAGGATAGAAATAGCAAAAATTTTGGATTAAATATGAGAAAATCCTAAAAAAGAAATCAAAGAACTAACAGATAGTAGTGGTCATTGATATGTAATATAAGAGAAGATGATACTTTAAAGCAGTGAATCACATTCAAATGTGCTTTTCCTGAAGAACACTTGCTAACTAAGAAGAAGCAGCAGGGGCCTGGGGCTGGGGCTGGGGCTGGGGCTCGGTGGTAGGGTGCTGGCCTAGCAGGTGGAGACCCTGGGATTGATCCTCAGCACCACATAAAAACAGAGAAGAAACAGCAGAGAAGCTGAGTTGATGGGCTGGAGGGATTTACAAACAGCCCACACCTGCCTGATGTGCCTGATGTGCACCCACACTGTCAGCTAGATCCACAACCACACGTTAGACCTGGGGTTCATTGGTCCTTGTGTGGGTCCCAGCTTGGGTTTGTGTCTCAAACGTGAAATTTGAAGTTAAAGTGATTTTGGAATGTTTCTATACACTAATAGAAAAGGAAGTCTTCTGGTAAGAAATATTGTTTTCACATACCTCCCATTATTCCTAAAAATACTGTAAGTATTATTGTCAGCAAATGAAAATCAACAGGGCCATTATAAGACAAGCTATAGTGCATGAGAAGGAGAGAAAAACAGAAATCCAGTCCTACAGATACGGGATGCAGGTACAAACTGCAAATTAGTTACGGGATGCAGGTACAAACTGCAAATTAGTTATACATAAAATAGTTATGCACACTGTATTTAAAAGTCACTGGCTAAGAGATGATAGAGGAAAGTATTAACATTAACCTTTGATAAGTGCAGAGAGCATCAGGTAATTTCTAGATATCCAAATTGTTAAAGAGGCAAAAATTGGAACGGTACAAATTCTCCATCAAGCCAAAGAAGACAAGAAAGTATAAAAGAATCAGAGAACCCAATCTTCAAATTTGTATGTTAGTGATATTTGGAGATAGGACCTGTGGGGGTGCTTGGGTCCTGAACGTTGTGCCCTCGTGGTTGGAGTCATGGGTTGTTAAAGCATGGCTCAGTTATAAAAGTGGGCTCTCTCTGGTGTGCTGGCTCTGCCTTGCCACGTGGCACCCTCTGCCATGTTATAATGCACCAAGATGGCTTTCACAAAATGCGGGTGCCATGCTTTTCAAAACCGTGAGCTAAAGTAAATTCGATTCTTTATAATTCACCCAGCTTTTTGTATAACAACAGAAAAGGACTAGGAACTCACGTTAGGACCGTAGGTATGGACATGAGGAGGCTGGGACTGGAATTCCCACCAGACCTAGCTCTGGAACTTCTTTGTCAACTCTTCCTCATCTCCATGACTGACTCATTCTCAAGTCCCGACCTGCCTTTGTCTTTCCATCTACACAGTCTCCATTCAAGTCCATCAACATCTTCTTAAACATTTGCAAGGGCCTCCTAAAATGTCTTCCTGCTTCTGTCGCCACTCTGCCATTAGACAGTATTTTACCCGGAATTCAGTCAGATTTGGAAACTTAAGTAAAATAATGTCCTGCTCTCAGCGGCTGAGTAATTTCCCATTCTACTTCCAGTGAGACCCAAACTCCCCCATCCCAGAGTGGAGAGCAGTGTGGACGGCTACCATCCATCTCCACAGCCTCCACTTACCGTCCATTCCTTTGGGCTCTCCCTCCTTCAAACACAGCAAGCTCTTTCTCATCTCAGGCCCAGATTCTTTGCCTCCCTACGGTTCATCTTCCAGAAGCAGCTCAGGCATTCCTTCCTCAAAAAGGACCCCTCTGTCCCCTAAGTCCAAACTAGGCTTCTGTTGTTCTCTCTCCCAGCACTGCTCTCTTTTTTTAAAAAAAAAAATATATATTTTAGTTGTCGTCAGACACGATGCATTTATTTTATTTATTTATTTTTATGTGGTTCTGAGGATCCAACCCAGAGCCTCATGCCTGCTAGGCAAGTACTCTACCACTGAGCCACAACCCCAGCCCTACAGCACTGTTCTTTTTCTTCACAACATTTATCACAATTTGTAGTAATGTATTCATTTTTTATTTCTATCTGAAATGTCTCTCTTCCCCTCTGCTCAAACCTCTCTGATGTCAAGGCTATAAAAATCATCTATTTATTTTTGCTTACTATTATATTCCTAGTAGTAGTAAGAAGTGGATAAATATTATTGAATGAGTAAATTATTTGCATGATCTCTAGCAATTCATTTAACCAAATTTATATGATTGCTTCCTATCTTACAGACTGTTATTGAGTCATCATTGGGCAGCTGTCATCAAGAAAATGACATGGATTGATTATTGTCATATAAGCTTGCCCTCATCGCTACCTGAAGAGTAAATTGTAGCAAGACACGAAGAGGGGAGGAATCTTGGATGGAGGTATGAAGAGTGATGTCAGTAGGTAATAGCACATGCTTTGGTAGAGGGTCAATTAAATTTGGTCATAACTTTGATTTGGGGCTAAATAAAAGGGAGTAATTGAGGATGCAGAAGACAGACTTGAACAACTGAGTGGCCATGCTTATTAACAAGGACAATATGGGGATCAGTACGTCTGAATAGGACATGTGAAGTGACTTCAAGACACAAGGATGAGTCAAGGCAGGACTCTGGCGCTCTCTCATCCTGACTCGAGCACACGCTGCCTGCGTGAACTCTCCAATCCCAACTTACATCTCTGTGGCCACCCTGGTGTTTTGTTTTGTTTTTTCCAAATTTGTTCGCCAAAAGAAATTCCTTCTCCCCATGATCATTACCGGGTGGTCCCTTCATGGCATTCTTCTTCGTTGGCATGGGCTCTCTTCTCCACAGAGCAGCCTTCCTGGACCGCTCCATCCCAGGTGTCTGAGGTTCTGGGTGGTTTCCAGAGCAGCTCCCGGACACCTGAGCTCCCTGCATGCCACTTCTTTACTCATTTCTTGTTTATCTCCTTAAATAACATCCCCACGAGAGGTAGGTGCTCAGTGGTGCTTGTTGACTATGCGGATAAGCAAAGGCATGCTCTATAGACACCTGAGAGAAGGACGACCTTCCCAGGAAGCAGGTAGGCTGCCGCCCTGGGAGGAGACTGCGGAAACCAGGGCACATTCTGACAGATGCAGGAGCAATGAACCAGACCATCTCTGATTTATTTTGCAGCAGATGTTCTTTCTGTTCTCTGACCTCTGTCCTGGGGACAGCAATTTCGAAAATGAAGGGGTGGCAGCACATGATTATGCCACATACAGTTATTTAACTGAAATGATCTCATTTCGTAACAGAGATTGCAAACCAGGAGACAGCCTGTGTGGCAGTGGCCGCTGTCCTCCTCCGCTCCTCACCTGGACCCTGGCGCTATGGGTAATTATCCTTGTTAATCTCTCGGCTTCTCCCTCCTCACTCCCCTGTCCCTGGTGCTTTCAAGACTTCTCATCTTCCCCCCACAATAGTTAAATTTTGATTGTCCCCTTCTGCACAGCTCATTGTGTTATGTGTAACTTTGACTTCAGGGCTCCTGCTAAAAGCTGTGCAAAGGGACAGTGTCAGTTTCAGAATCTGTCTCTCCCACTGTCCACCTGAATGCTTCAGTCCCGGAAGGCGTGTGTCCTGCTCCGATCTCCTCTGCCTGGACATTCTGGGAATGGATTTGTAGAGTTAGATGCGCTTCTTTCCACCCCTCCCATGGTTTCTGCTTTCTGAGTCACACTCTACCCTTCCATTATTTCTTATCTTTCCTCACAAAGCCTCCCTGGCCTCGCAGCTAGTCCAGAGAAGCAAGAATCACCAGCTTCAGCAATTGTGAATTTTAATCACAATCACAGATTTTCTTTCAATGTATTCAAAGAGGTCCAAGCACATGGTATCAAGGAGCTCTGTGATGTCTGCCACAGAGACAGCAGGTAGCCCCACCTCTCCCACCTCCATGCCCACCACTCAGAGGTGGCTCCTGCCACCTCTTCCGGGTGGTTTGTCCTGTGGTCACCATGCATTTCTATAGAGCATCCACATGCTCTGTTTCTTGGGTTTCCTTGGTGGACAGTATCTGATGAGTCCTGAAGTGTAAGGTGCAGATGTGGCTTCTCACACCTCTCACCTGCTGCTGCCACACAGAGGCACGTGAGCACACACAGACACACGTCCACTTTCCCTTTCCCAAAGCAGCGCCAACTTCCATCCATCATGACAATCAGTTTCTTTCTTGTCGACTTTTCTCCCTGGAATTAATGCTGTGTCTCTTTATATCCATTTAGATTTCTAAGGAGTCATAATCAATGCACCCACTGCCTCCCTAATAGAAGGAAAAGTCTGCTCTTCACATGCTGGGTTATTTTTTTTTTTTCTTGCAGACATCTATCGGGAGTTTTCTGTCTCCCCCCTCTAATGAGCTGGGCCCCTGTGGAGCTGTTCCCATGGGAGTTTCCTTTACAGCCAGCCTGGGAATTAGCTTATTCACATGTTTTTGTCTTCTGGGTTAGATGTATCTTTCCTGGAATCCATCTCTTCCTCTTTCTCAATGTAATTCCGCATTTACTGGAGTTCATCTTCTAACACAGATTCCAGAGGAAGTAAATCTTGAGACCTTGCTCATCTGAAGGCATTATTCTACCCCTTTACTTAGCTGAGGGTTTGGGTGCAAATTAGATACAGGTGAAAAGTAACTCTGCTGAGTTTTGAAGATGTTGCTCACAGTCTCATTTCATTAGTTGCCTTCGCAAAGCCCGTTCCTGTGGCTTTTTGCTAAGTAGCAAACTCACAGATCCTGGTACTTAAAGGATGACTTATCACCTCTCATGAGGCTCCTGTGGGCTGACACCCTCCAGCTGGAGGCACATGAGCCATCCCTCATGCTGGCACCCAGCGGGGCATAGCTGCAGACGGGGCTCAGCGGGTGTCTGGGTCTCGTTCCTGGGTCTTCATTTCCAAGGGCTTGTTTGCATGTGGCTTCCTCGAACAGGATCAGCTGTGTCCAGGATGGTAAGATCCCAATCACAGTAGCAGGTTAGTGGTCATTTTCTGGCCTCATATTTGCTCATGCCATTGGCCAGAACAAGCTCCATGGCTGACCCCAGAGACAGTTTGAGAGATGGTCAATCAGAACATGGGTCATGGGAGATGTGCACATCTAGTGGCTTTAATATAATGACGGACACTCCCGTCTCTGGCCGCATCAATACATGAACCTCCACTTGCAAACACACTCAGGTCTTAACAAGACCCCTAAGACCTCATCAGACCACAACAGAGAGCTCCAAGTTCATATCTCATGATCTAATCAGACACAGATATAGATTAGGTTGTGGATGCCTCTCTCCTTAATCCAGAGATGAGTGAACTAAAGGTCATTATCTGTTTCTATATGTGGCAGTGAGAGGACCAGGACAGCTAGAGCAGACACTCCTATTATAAAGGGGAGGGGACATGATGCACATAGAGGTCACCGGTCCATGGCAGTTTAGAAAGCCAGGTGATCACTTGTTGGTAAAAGGACCGTGTTCAGCTGGGCCCAGGAAATCCTCTTGCTTAGGCCCAGTTCTGTTCCTTAGAACACAACTGTAGTTCTCTAATTCAGGGCTTTACATGTTTCTTTGTTCCACCCTCTGGAAATTTTCTTTCCAAAACATCACCCCCGCCCCTTAGAAATAGGCCATGTTGTCCCCTGAGCTGCGTTCCTGCCTCCTGACCACTGCAGGAAGTTGAGAGCCCCACCAGTCACTTTTCTTTTTGAATGACATCTGCCCCCTGTTAGCCCAAACGGACACAGCCCCTTCTGCAAACCCAACTGACAGTCACCCTCCATTTCAAAAGCCACCCTCATGATTCCTTTTGAGAGAACCACAGGCCAAGTGCCCAGCCACAGGGAGGTGACACGCACGAGTCCTCTTAGAGGTGCTCCTTTCTAGCCCAGGCAACATGCTCAGCGGAGTTCTTCCAGGGTCTTCACACAGGATCTGTGACCACATCCTTATTTTCCTCTTTTCCCTGAGGCCATTTCTTACTTTGAGAGTCTTTTGCCAGCTAGAGAGCCTAGAAATGTAACAGTTTTATTTTCCAACCCAATAAGTCTGGATTGGAAATTCTGCTTGCATAGTGAGTAGATCTTTCTTTAGCTCACTTTCATCCTCCCATATCTAATCATATGGAGCTAACAGAAGCCAATTGGCACTTTCCATATTCTGCCTAGAAACCTTATCTGCATACCTAGGTTAATTTGGTTCATTTTCTATCTTCTGCAGTCTCGCCACTTGTTCTTACTATAAAACACGGGTCGCCATCTTTTAAGCCCCTGGTACTGGTTTTATCGCTGCCTTCCAGCCCCCAGTAATGAGCTCCTCAGTGCCCTGGCAGCCTCTGCAGCTGCACCTTCCTGAAGCCAGTGCCACATGCTCCAGGGCTTTGTCACAGCCCGCCCTATTTCCAGACCACTTTCTGCTCTAGCCCTCTATTGCTGCAAAACAAAGCACCCCAGAATGGGATGATGCAAAGCACCGCACAGATCTGAGAAATCCGTATTACCACTGTTATTTCAGAGGACATTCAATCCCAAGATATAAAAAGTGCTCTGCTTTGTGTGCCTGGTAGAAAAGAGAGTGAGCACAAAACTATTAACATCGCTCACTGGTTTTGGATTGTGAACTTGAGAGTCCAATTAGACGCTTTCAGTGTCTTCCCTCTCAAACAAAAGGCAGGCTGCAGCACAACTGAGGAAATGGAATCCATTGAAGACGTGTTCCTAATTAGCGGATTGAGACTGCATTTCCTGGAGACTCCGCAAAGGTGATGATTTTGCCTTTGCTCCTGTCAGTGGATTTCAGCAACAAATATCAGGCAGGGACCTGGAAGCAATGGTGCCAGTGTCTTTCCTGCCACCATTGCTGTGTGACCTCAGGCAGGTGGTCTGGAGGGTGTGCTCTTTGTCAGGGGCAAGGTCATGCCATCTGCTCTTCATCGTCTCTCCTAACCTTATCCACAACAACAGAATCATGCAAGCCTTTAAACACGTCTCAGCTTGTGTGTGCATCTACCTAAAAATTTCATTTTACTCTCGGAGCAGTTGTGTACAGACAAGATGGACAGACGCCATGCTTCTGGACATATTCTGAGTGACTACTTGAAAATCTCTCCAAAGACATGAAAGCAGAAAGCACACTTTCTGCTGACAAAGGAACTCAACTCTGCAAATTGCCAGTGCAGTTTATTTTTGAGTAGGTTGATTATTACTAGATGATGGTGATGGTGGCTTATCAGACAGGAGACTCGAACTCAGGAGGTCTCTATGACCTTATTAGAGAGAACATCACTTAACAACAAACACAACAGCAGAGTTCTCTTTCTGGAGTGACTATTTGAAACATTATGATCTTGATCAAAGTAACTTAATTATACTGGGCTTTACCTTTTCAATCTACTAAAGAGTAAAAGAGCTGTATATTGTTATATATTATGTATATATTGTATATTATAGGCTGGTGTTAAAATTTGAGAACTGATTTTATTTATAAATTTAATTCTTTTTATTAAAATTTCTTAAATGTAAAACAAGAATAAATGTAAGGGGAGTGTTTTTATTCCATATTATACCAAATTATTTTGAAAAATCAGTAGATATTAGTATTATTGGCTAAATATATTTATAATATTTTACATATATAATGTAATAAATTTCATTATATTAGTAAAATATATGGTAAACATATAGTAATACAATATTTTAGCTAATATATAAAACTACATTAATATAATAATTGATATAGTAATAAAATATATAGTATTAGAATATCTTATACATTAATATACAATGTAACAACACATTGATTTATTATATTAATGTGATATATAATCATATATAGTTACATTTAATATTATATTAAATAGTTTATATGTTATGAAGGTGTATCTCTATATAGACAGATAATTGTATCTTTAAAAATATATTAAGTGGTCAGGCACGGTGGTGCACACCTGTAATTCCAGAAGCTCAGGACACTGAGATAGGAGGATAGTGAGTTCAAAACCAACCTCAGCAAAAGTGAGGCACTAAGCAACTCCGTGAGACCCTGTCTCAAAATAAAATACAAACTAGGCTGGGGATGTGGCTCAGTGGTCGAGCATCCCTGAGTTCAATCCATAACCCCCTGAAAAAAATATATATATTACATGGTAAATATTCTGCAATTTAATGATTAATTATATCAAATTTGACTTTAAATACAGACATAATAGCTAAATTCAAAGTACCCATATTTTCTTTATTTCTGTTGTTTCTTATTTAATTGCAATCCTTTCTATTATTCATTTATATATTTAAATTTTTTAAAATAACAAGTGTAATAGTTTTCATATACAAATTACTACCTACATGTTTGACTACTTTGGTGGAATAGATACCTGGAAGTTTCTGGAATTACTGGGCTGAAGTTATGAATTTGATACAAATTGAAGATTCATTTTAAGGATAGTTTATAAATTTGCACCAATTTGTGCCTTTTCCAGTTAAGTGAAAGAATTATTTTCCCAGGGCATGCTCTCTAACATGAAGTAAGATGTTGCCAAAGATATTTTTAATTTGTATTGCAAAACAGTCCTTTCTTACTTTAATTTGCACAGATAATCATCATAGGACTGCACCATCCGAAGCAGGAGCCAGTGTCTACACGAGTCACACTTAACTTCACTAAAATGAAATAAAATACAAGTCAGACCTTGACTGCACTAGCCACACTTCACATGCTCACAGGTCATATTTGGTGACCCGAACACCAAGCAAAACAGAAGGGGACATTTCCATTGCTGAAAACTGTGTGCTACCAGAGAGCCCGGGCTGCACCTTTACGCTCTCGTCAGCTAGTTATGATCATCCACTTTCAACCACAAAGCACAGATGGACACACCACTCAATTCTGCTCAAAGACTGAAAATAAAAAGGTAATTCATCAGCTTGTCTGAATTGTCAGGACAGATGTGGCTTCCAGGCAGGGTCTAGGGGACCGTTTCACAGCACGCTTCTTTCCCTTCTCCTGTGATATCAGCAACTCATTTTTAATTTAATCTTTGCATTTTCTTCCCACCTCTATTTTTGTTGGCAAGAATGACAGCTTGTGGGGTGCCTCGTCCTCACAGTCACTTCTCCCATTAGGTAGTTCACTGGACTTACTTTAATCCATAAAGTCATTAGAGAAGAAATTCAGGGTTTATTATAGAAGTTGTGCAATTATGCAATTTTCATGTTCCAAACAGTATCGCTCTGTGTGTGAATGTTTATTTTACAGATCATAGAAATATTTTTGTTTGTTTTCATGTTTTTATATATATCTTTTTAAAATTTTATTTGTTTTAATTAGTTATGCATAAATTTACAGCTAGGTAGTTCATTTTTCTGCTCTTCTTCTGCTTCCATCTCCTCCCAGTCATCCCTGGGTGAGGGTTTCCCAGGCTCCGGAGTGAGTGGTGAAAAGGCAGCTGGGGGTGGACTGAGGGCCCCCGGTCACTTCTGTCCCTTTCCCCCTTTCTTTTCACTCTGATCCTCTCTTGGCTGACCTGAGAAGGCAAGGGTTGTTCAGAATCCTGGTTGGCCTTTCTCTGTCTCGGGCTGTCAGCATCCACAGTGTCCACGCTTCAGGCCGTGGCCAGAGGGGCTGCAGGGCTGGGATGTCTGTAGTCAGACCCCCTGCAGAGTGTCTTGATGCCAGCCTTCCCTCCAGGGCTCGGCTGAGCTCTCTTCTTTTTTTTTAATTTTTTTTTAATGTTTATTTTTTAGTTTTCAGCGGACACAACATCTTTGTTTGTATGTGGTGCTGAGGATCGAACCCGGGCCGCGCGCATGCGCCATCTTCCCACGATGGCTCACTATTGGTTGTTCAGTCTACACTGGCTGAAACCACGTGTGCATCACTGCTTACCAGGACCTGCTCCAGAGCCTGCAGCAGCACTGACATCTCCACGCTCCTTCCAGCAAACCCCACACACTGCATCCTGATGCTTCTGGACTAGATTGCTTCTCAAATGTCTCCAAATTCACTTTCACTTTCAAGGAACCAAAACATGACACTCACATGATACGGTGCTTGTTCTAAAACATAATTCAGAATTATGATCAGTAGACATGTCAAAGACAAGATCTTGGATAGATATTAAATTAATGATGAGTGAATGTGCTGTTGCATGTCTTAAAGTGGCATCATATTGAACTCAATGACCTAGTATAACTCCCAGTGTAAAATTGTTGTTTTTACATGTTGCCTTTTCAAATTTTGATTGATTGCAGTGTTTTGAAAGTTTGTAAAATGAATTGGGTAACAGTCCATGAGCGTGTACTGCAGAACTTATTAAATATTATGGAATCTATCCTTTTTTTAATGTTGAAAAATAATAAATCCCTAGTATCATTCTTATTAGCATTCTACTCATTCTTGCTACTATTTTTGAAAGCCTAAAAGTATTCAGAAAATTATCCATCCAACACAAGCAACATCTAAGCCTGATGGGGCTGCCTCTCGGACTCTGCGCTTCCCGGTCTAGCAGTGCATGGATCTCATGGCTTCAGTGTTTTTTGCACTTATGTGCTACAGTCTGTTCTTACAATTTCTTAGCCATTTGTTATTTTCTATATTTTGATTAGTTTTATTAGTTTTGAGTTTATTTTTGTATTATTTGGAGTAATCTTATTTCTCAAATAAATGTCCATTTTATATCTATATTTTTTATATCTGTGTTGAACGGGGTACTTTAATGTAAGACTTTAATGCTGTATGTAACTAGCAGCACACTGTTCTATCTGTTGTAATAAGAGGTATCTTATTTTTATTTGTTTTTTCTTTATTCAGTTTACACATTCCTTTTGCTCTCATCAGGTAGAATTTTGTAGCTATCTGCCGTGTTTCTCACCCTTGATTGGAAAAGCCACCTTTCCAAGCATGGTAGTCACCCTAGGATTAATATTCTCGGGCACTTCCAACTTACGTCTTTCATAGGTCTTTCTAACTTTGGATCTAAGTGCTCAGAACTCCCTAAGTTTATGTTAGGTGGAAGTATTCCTGTTTTATTCTACTGTCTTGGATTTGAATTATCTGGTTGGCCAGTTTCTCCAACCATGGTGCAGCTAGGAACAGTCTGCCATTTCTTTTGGGCTGAGTTTTAGAGAAAAGTCAATACAAATTGTGCACATCGTCCTATGAGTTGTTCTGGGCCACTTCCTGGTTTCTCAAATTAAAAAGTAAGCAGTCTTCCTGAAGGGTCAGCAAGGCCAGATGCCACACTGGTCTGCAAGCTCCCTTCGCACCTCCCATTCTGTAGGCTGCAGGTCTGTATGGAAGCAGAGACTAGGGCCAGTGCAAGTGTGGGACTGTGGTTGACGCAGATGACACATCATTTCAGTAAGAGGGTCTGGGCCTGTGTTTATCATTATTTGGTTTTGTTTACTTATTTTTATTTGCTTGGTTGTATCTTGGCTCATTTTGTAGTCAGTGCAAATTCTGAGATCCTTCAGAAAAGTATTCAGAAGTCTTTTCCTAGCATTTTTGGAGCCAGCTGATTTATTTTGACGTGCAGGATAGAAAGTGAGATGTTTAGTCCAAGAATACATTTCACAGTACCTACACACACTAGAATGTATTTTTAAAAGCAATATTGTCCCTTATTGAATCTATGGTCCATTTTTATCTTTAACATCCTGTGTTGATAGGTTTTACTTTATCTTTGTGAGTATTTGGATGAGATGAGTGGAAAAGATCTGCCATGCTAAATAGAAGTCTTCTCAAACTTATTGAGTAGCATAAAGGATTTCAGGACATTTATTAACTTGAAGCTTCACTTTTGCCAGTATGAGGTTCGTTTCAATCCTGCAGATAACCTCTAAAACCAGGATGTGAGCTCAAGGAGGAGCAGAAAGGAAATCCTCTTTATGTTCCCAGCACCTGCATTCAACGTATTTCAGTCTTGAAACTGCACCAGCATGTTAATTTGATTGGCACAGATGGCAAACCCGGGGCCACCCTTGGCCTTGGGCTATGTTCCTAGGTGTCATTTATTCAATAAATATTTATTGTGTGCCAGGCTGTGTACTCAATATTGAGGGCAAAATGCTGTAGGCAGGCTCTGCCTTGGAGAATATATCTTAATGAGGCACAAGCCCCAAACAAAACTGACGCAGCCACGGCGGCGGTGAACAGCAGCCAACCAGAGAAGATTGACAAGTGGTGCTAACTGAATGAATGAAAAATAGCTCTGTTTTAAGAAAGAAGGAAAAGAAAACCACTTTAGTGGGGTGAGAGGGAAGTCCCCTTGAAGGAAGAGATACACAGAGAGCTAAGAGCTGGGGGCAGAGCTGTGAGCTGGGGGCCGACAGAACCATCAGGACAAAGGTAACAGCACCCACAAAGGCCCAGGGGAGGTGGGGAGCAGGATGCTGGGGAGTCAGGAAGGGAAGCAAGAGAGTTCCTTCTTGGAGAGCTGCAATCCGACAGAGTGTGGCAGGGCATGAGGCATCAAGATGGGCAGAAGACGGTGGTGCCGGGCATTGTAGGGCTTGGTGAAAAGAGAAGGTGAGAGAGCTGGGGTGGCAGAGGGCTGGGTCCAGAGGGCCCGGGAAGAGGGGCAGAGCCAGGGAAATATCAGGAAGGGCAAGAATCACGTGTGAGAAAACAGGAGAGCAGCATGAGCTTATTGTAATTCAAGAATGAATTACATAAGAACACATTAGGAATTCTCTGGAGGCTCCTGCAATAAATCCAGCAAGATCTAATACAAACCAGAATTAAGGTTATAGAAATTGAGATGAACCTCTATTTACTTCAGTTTCTTGAGAAAATATAAGCATTGATGTAGTTATTAAGAGGTAATTATAAGGAGAGAAGAACGGTTCTAAGGTGGTGGCGTGGGGGTGGTCCAAGGACACAGATTGAGTGGATCCAGTCAGGTTGTTGGACGCTTACTGCTATTGATGAAAAATACCACCAGTAACAAGGAGGAAGAGGAAAGATTCCCCTGCAAATGGAGATCCTTCCTGCAGGCTGGCAGGGCCAGGCTCTGAGCCACAGCACTGCTAGCTCTTGAAGTACCCACTTCTCTGCTGTCCTCCTTTCTCTATGCCCCAGAATGGCTGGGCTTAGCTCCATGGTCTGCGGTTGGGAAAAAACCTCCTCCTTATTCTCAAAGTTCCCAAACTGCAAGATCATAATCAGTGTCTATTGTCCGACCTCTCCAAGGAAACTTCCACAGTGCTCACACAGGACCCCCCCACCCCCGTCCTTGCAGTTTCTGCCTGTTTCTATCAAAGCACTCAGGACATCTTACCACTGGGTGGCCTCTGCCCACAGTCCTCCATGACTTCATATCCTACTGGCTTTCTGTTGGACACTGTGTCAAGTTTCTTCTCTCTCGTCGGGAGTAGACAGCACGTGCAGATTCCTTTACTCAGTGCTAACACCGAATTACATTTCTCTGGTTAAATATTCATAAAAGATCTTCCGTAACACTTCCTACTACTTCACATCTCCTCCACGTTCACAAATATTCACCTTCTCCTGAGGAGAGAACCGCCCCTCCTTGCTCGTAGGTGACTCAGGCCTTAGTCACTGGGTCGGGGAGACTCTTTACTTCCAGATGGAAACTTCACCTTCTCTTCCCTCTCCACTTCTAGGATCTTTAAAGCATGCCCCGAAGATGACAGGTTTCACAGTCTGCATCCTTGATCAACTGAGGTAAGAGGGTCCCACTACCTACGGGCAGGTAGTGTGAGCAAGAGAGAAACTTTTTATAAAAATTGAGCTGCTTAATTCGGGGGGTTGTCTGATCCTGCGGTATAACACAGCTCAGCTTAACTGATAGAAATTGGTATCAAAGGAGGAATAGCTCCCTCACAGGAACTCTCAAGTATGCGGCTCTTGACTTCAGAGACGGACAGTGAGCAGAAAGACCCTTCACAGGGTTGTGGCTGGATGACCCCCGTGGGAATGCAGCAAACACTGGCAGAGCTGCCATCTGCAGTGCCTTGGAAGACAGATATGTCCTAATAAAACCATAGCTTTAGGCAAGTAAATGGGCAGAGAGACTTGGGTAGTGTGAATTGGTTGCTAATGGTTCCACCCGATGAAAGTCTATGAAAAAATTTGAGATCAGAAAGGACTTGTCCAGTTCAAAATCGGAAAGAGTTCATGATTCAGAGACCTGGAAATGAGTTGGAAAATGTTACTTGTTCTCAGCCTTCAAATGTTGACTCATGGTTTGATTAAAATACAGTCTTGTGACAGAGACCAAATCAAGGGGGTCATGACACTGTTAAAGTGCCAAAAAAATTTAATGAACTGATTTTGTTGGGCCCAATGATTCAGGTAAAAAGAATGGGCATGGCTCTCCTTTGACATCTAGCCACCAATTAAGTCTAAAGAAATAAAAGTGCATGTCTATCAAACAATAGAGGAATGTGCCTTCTGAAACTGAGATTTGAGAGAGTCTTATTTTCAAAGGTCCTAAGTCAAGTCTTGGTCTCCCAACTCCATACAGGGAAGGAGCATGTTAAGAAATTGCTAAGTCCCAAGGACAGATACCCACTGTTGGTCTCCTGACATGTGGGGTCGAGTAGTGTAATTAAAAGAAAGGTAGAGTTTCACAGGAAAAATTTGCTCAGGTGAGAAAGAAGTCTTGAAAAATAATGTCTGTCTGTGGGATTTGGGAGTGTTTATCAAAACTATCCGGTACTTCTACCATCACTGCTTTGGTTGCAGAGACGGAAGTGGCTCTTTGTTTATTTTCTGCCTGTCATTTGGTTGGTTGGTTGGTTGGTTGGTTGGGTTTTGTCATTAGACAGCTCTCCAGAGCAGAAAGGGCCAAGCCAGAGTTGCAGAGGAGTCCACTGCTCCCCAGGGCCCTAACAGCGGTGCTGGGCTGGCTCCGCAGTGCTCTCCCCTGGAAAGGGTGGTTGTGTCTGCGAGCAGAAAGCAGGGGGGCTTCGAGCTGCAGCCAAAGGGCAGAATCATTGCGGAGCTGCCTGCTGTCCATCCTGTGTGGCACATTTCTTCCATGGCTGTGAGAGAGAGCCTTTTAGTGGTCCAGAAAGAGTGAACAGAAGTGAGCTGGAGGGCAAGTGTGCATGTCATCTTCCTCAGAGACACGGTCGAAGCCCTTTCCTCCCAGGCCACAGGACGCCTTTCATTCCTTCTGTTCGGTGGCTGTGCAGAAGCTTCTTGGTGGGATGGAGCCTTGTTGGTCTATTTTTGCTTTTCTTGCCTGTGCTTTTGATGTCATATCCAGGACATCATTGCCAAGACCAATTTCATTGAACTTCTCCTCTGTGTTTTCTTATAGGACTTTTACAGTTTCAAGCCTTAAGTTTGTCTTTCATTCATTTTGAGTTTATTTTTGCATTTGGTGTAAGATATAGATCCAATTTCTTTCTTTTTTTTTGCATATGAATATCCAGTTTTCTCAATGTCATTTCTTGAAGAGACTGTCTTTTCTCATTGTGCATTCTTGGCACCTGGGTAACATCCAAAATATATAAGGAACACTTACAACTCCATAGGAAATTAAAAAAAAAAAAAACTCATTTTGAAAATGGGCAAAGGAAGTGAATAGACATTTCTCCAAAGAAGAAAGGTACCCACAGGTTCAAGGGAAGGTTGTGTATTAGTGAGGCTGCTTGGATTATTCTGTCTCCAGAGAGACAGAACCAATAGGAGATGATACAGGTACAGATATAGATATAATCATATGGAAAAGAATTTCTTAGGGAATTGTGCTCATGTGATTATGGAGAATGAGAAACCTCACCATGGCTATTTTCAAGCTGGAAAACTGGTAATGTGGCTTAGTCCAAGTTCTGGTTCCAGATCCAGGGAACAGAATCTGTAACTCTGTCTGAAGCTGAAGAGCTGAGACCTTGGGGTACTCCTCCTGCAAGCCCTGGAGTCCAAAGGTCAATGTCCAAGGGCAGGCAAAGAAGGGTATCCCAGCTCCAGCAGAGAGAGATTCACCTTTCCTCTGCCTTTTGGCTCTCTCGGCCTGCAGTGATTAGGGGGTGCCCACTCACGTGGGGTGAAGGTGCATCTTTCTTATGAGTCCACTGATTCAGATTCAGTCTCTTCCAGAAGCACCCTCACAGACATACCAGGCAATATTGTTCAACCAGCTATCTGGGTGTCCCTTAATCCAGTCAAGCGGACACCTAAGATTAACCATCACAGTGCTCCACATAACTGATCATCAGAGAAATGCAAATTAAAACCACCTGAGAGGCCACCTCACACCTGTCAGGATGGCTGTTACCATAACAGCAAAAAGGACTGGAGTTGACCATGATGTGGGGAAAAGACACGTGTACCCTGTTGGTGGGAATGTAAAATGGCTTGGCCATTATGGAACAAAGCACGGGGTTTCCTCAAAAATCAAACACACAGCCCACGGTACAGAAACCCCACTTCTGAGCATGTGTGTAAGTGTGAATCAGGATCTTATGGCGGCATCTGCCCTCCCAGGTCCATGGCAGTTTTTTATTTACAATAACCAAGTTATGAAGTCAACACATATGACATTATCAGATAGAGCAAGTACAGTGTATAGATACGATCGAGTATTGCTCTGCTATGGCAAATAAGGAAACCCTGCCATTTGTGAGGACAGAGATGAACCTGGAGGGCTGCTGAGGGAAATAAGCCAGCCCAGCAGGACAAGTGCAAGGGCGTCTAGAAGAGCCAACTCAAAGAAGCAGAGACCCGAACCCTGGTTGCCAGGGGTGGGGGAGGGGGAAAGGGGGCAGGTGGGAGGGGGAAAGGGGGCAGTTTCCTTGGTGCAAAGTTACCCTTCCCCAAGATGGTGGCGCTCTAGTTGCAATGCTTCACCCTGCAGTCAGCAGTGGTGTGTTAAGCACTTCATATTTGGCCGAAAGGGCCGTTAGGCTGAGTATTCCTAACACTCACACCCACACATGCACACACGCAGAGACCACGCAAGAAACCCGGGAATCTTCTGGGGATAATGGAGTGGCTGCTACCTTTCTCAAGGTGGTAGATTCCCTGGACGCCTAGTAAGTGTCCACACTCACCAAGCTGTGTCCATGGGATGTGTGCAATCTATTGTGTGACTACTATGTCTCAATACAGCTGCTTTTTAGTTAAAAAAAAAAAAAACCAAAAAAATAAATTTTAGAAAGAAAGGGGGAAAAAAAGAGAAAGAATGAAAGAAAGAATGAGAGAGAGAGAACCAGTGTGTGTCTCTGCACACTCTTTTTTTGTCCCAGCTCTTATAAGCATGGAAGCCTGCATTGACCTAGGGCCTCCTGCCTCAATTATGAGTGATTAAGAGTGACACTCTTGTCGACCACTCACAAATGGGGGTCGGGGGGGGGGACCAGCGGCTTTGCCATCTGTTGACCCCGTCAGGCGATCTCAGGCACGGAACCCGTCCTGCTCTTACTGGCCACCCTGCTCCAGCTCTCCCAGGGTCCCACTCTTTTGGCCTGGGATGGGCATACTTTCAACTTGGTGACCTTGTGGACACTGGGAGAGAAGCAGAACTACTTCATCAGTTACATGTGCCTCAAGAGGATGCTTTTCACTTGAGAAATGAATTTGATCAGACACTTATGGACATCAGGTAGGACCCCAAGAGTCAGAAGTGAAGGATCAGGAAAGAAATAGATAAAATGGGACCCATAAACCACAGACCGAAATCCAAGGCGAGCCGAGCCAGGAGAGCCAAGAAGGGAGGGAGAAAGGAGGAACCAAGGGGAGCAGAGGTCCTGAGCAAGCTGTGGGAGAGACTGGAGATGGTAGGGGAGGAGGCAGTGTCCCCTGCTCCCTCCCTGGGACCGCGCTCCTGCACTCTGCACAGCAGCCTCCAGGGAGTGAGGGCAGGCGGCCAGGGCTGCTCTTTGGTGCGCAGCTGAGTGCGACTTGTCTGCTTGCTTCCTGGGATCTGAGAAAGAACCAGGCTCTGGGAACAAGTAAAGGATGAGGACAGCTTTGGAACCAAGAGTCCCCAGGGTCGATAGCGGTCCTGAGGGGCACGGAGGTCTTCCCATGGCCGTGAATTGGGCAGAACTTCTCCGGATCTTAGGGATGTGCTGACCGCAGCTTCTTCTAGCTCAGAGTTATCTAAAAATCTCCCCTCTTCCACTTTTCTGCAAGTTCCCTGAGTGCAGGGATTGGAGCTGACTTGTCCAACATCTTTATTCCAGTGCTACTGCTGTCCCAGGCATAAGAACAAGAGATGAAGGAATGAAAGGTGAGCATAGGAGTAAATGAAGTCCTTCGTGCATATATCTGTCTTCTCCGCCCAGTTGGGAGCCTCACAGAGGCAAAGCCCCATCTTGAGCCTCTCAGCTTTCCTACCACACAGATGCCAGAACTTCAGTTGTTCAGGTATTCAGCTGAGCAGCTCCTCTCGGTTGTCTGTTTTAGTTAACACTGTTGTTGTTTTAATTAACTCCATTTCCTTACTGACTTTGGGTGTCCTCAGAACTCAATGTCTGCAGGGGGATGTGGACAGCTACTTTTGAGACTGCGAGATTAAAAAATGAATAAAGGAAGGTGGAAAATTTTGAATTTTGAGGTCGATGGATATGAGTTTAAATCCCAGCTCACCTCAATATGATCTTAACAAATTTCTTAACCACTTGGATCTCCTGACCCCCACTTAAAAGAGAAATAGTATTGCCTATACTGCCTGCATGGAGATTTGTTATGGCAACTCAACTGGATGGTATGTCCAAAGCTCCCTACAACGTGCCCAGTGCATGGTAGATGCCCAGTCCATTTTGGCATCCTGGACAGTGTCTCATGCTGCGGCCAGACGTGAAGTCACTTCCCCAATTCTATATAAATCTGGCAAGGTGAGTCCTGGTACTGCTTGTTCTTTGAACTTGCTTTCTTTTCATTGCTCTTGGGAGAGGGGTCTTTCTAACTTTTCACTACTGCTATTTAGCTTATTGCCAGGTTAAGGTAATTCAGAATCACCCACTTCTGATGATCTCCTTTATGCTGAGAAAATCATGGATTCTCAAAATAGACAGACAGGGAGACAGTGAACTGTACAAAAATTGTAGAATGTTTTGAAACCTGGAGACTTAAAAGACCAAAACAAAGGAAAATGTCTTCTCCATTGAATTTTTTATTTACTTGCCAGAGCTCTGGAATTCGGGAGGTAATATGAAGAGAGAATGAAAATTAATACTATCATCCTATAATGTTTTCTAGAGTGCATAGCTGGTATAAGAGAAGCACAGCTGGGACATATAGGTGACAAATTAATTAGACACTAGACGTCAGGCAACATGAGAGGTGATTCCCACCTTGGACAGAGATAGAGCTGACCCATTCAGCCACAGTGAGTGATGATCACTCATCCCTCAGACACATGCCATCCTGAGAACATTTCACTGTGCTGCTACGGAAACCATGGGCGCTGGAATCCCAGGTCTGCAACCCGTTTCCAGAAGAAGCTGGTGACAGGTCTGTCGTCACTCCTGCAGGCTGCCACACGGCTTCTGTCTCTGGGATCTGGGACCCAAATCAAAATTAAGGTGGTATCACCTGAGTTGTGGGAAACACCTCAAAGAGCCAGGGAATGAGCTGCAGCCCAGACAGGAATGGCAGACCACAGGCCCAGGGGGCAGTCATTATTCCCCACCCCCTAAGCTATGAGCTAGGAGTGGAGGGCTCTCAGGAAGAATCATGGATGTTAGTATAGTTCAGAGTTGAAGCCACACAACAATTAAAAGTGCATGGAAAAGCGGTCCCCATCCTTTGTCAGATTTTCTAAAGTTTGAGCAATGGTTTCTGTTTTGAAATGCTTTTACTAAATTCCTTGATACCAAAGTGGCAAGTGGTATTAATAAAAACAACAACAAGAACAACAACAACAACAACAACAACAAAAACTGTGTTTGGATTTGAGACGACACATTTGGTCCTCACATGACGTGTTTGTGCCCTGGTTTTCTGTGGGATTGATTCCAGGCCCACCCCAGTCTGCGGGTGCTCCAGTACCCTGCACACAGGGCAGTGGTGTTTTCATAGAAGCTACTTCTGTCCTCCTTATCCTTAAATCATTTTGAAGTGACTTCCAATACCTGACACAATAAGATGCCATGTGAACAACTGTGATACTGTATTGTCCAGGAGTAATGACAACAACAGCAAGAAAATGTCTGCACATATTCCATAGAGAAGAGTGTTTTTAAAAATTTAATCAAGGGTTGGTTGAGCCTGCAGAGAAAACCTGTGCACAGAGAGAACCTGACTTGTGGGAAATACCACAAAGAGCCAGGGGATTAGCTGCCTATGGAGGGCTGAATATGTTTCCTATTGTATCAGCAGCCGGATCCTCATTCTACCCCCACGGAAACCTTTAACAGCTCCTCGCCCAGCGCCTACGGCCTGGCACCAACCTGCTTTCACTGATCTTCCAGCTCCTCCATGGGCTTCCCGGTGTAGAGCTGTTTTTCCCCAGATTCCCCTTTTCTTTTGCAAAGAGGAGATTCCTGCTCATGGCTCAAGACTTAAACCAGGCCCCTCTCCCTGCAGCCTTCTCTGGTGGTGCAGGTGGCTGGACATTCCTCCTCCCCCATGTACGGAATTTGCACCCGGGGCCACCTCTGGGACAACCTCTGCACTGGGCCATATACCTGTTAGCTGCTTTCATGCCCTGCCACTTGTTTGAGCAGAGGGAACCAGTCAGCTGATGACGAGGTCCCTGGTTGGCACAAATGAGGCACTTACAGACATTTGTTAAATTGAGATAGAAATATCTCCATAGGTAAAATGTGTTTGATCATTAATAAAATTGGAACTTCATATGATAAAGTAATGGAGGAAGAAAATAGGAAAAGACAAAGAAATAGTTGATTGAACCTGCTGACGCCCAGACCCACTCTCTTAGGCTCTGAGGCACTGGAGCATCTTGCCAAGCAACATAATTTTAAAAGCCATTATTTCTCCTCTTTATATGCAAACAACAAAGTCAGCAGATTAAGGCAAAGCATGACATAGGCATGCCGTCCCCTGGCCAAAGCCTGTGTGGGACACAGACTAAATGAGAGTTGGGAGCTTAAAACCCTGGACCTCAGCGACTTGAGGTTCCGAGTACAGGAATGAGGAGGCTTGGCTGCAGTCAGGCAGCGATAGCTCTTTAGAAGGGAGCCACATGACACTGTCGCAGAGGCTGTTTTTCTTCCATCTGGCTGCAAAGTTGAAGTCTATCCACAAAGAAAGGAAACTCAGTCACTGTGCAGCCTCAGAGTCCAGGGCGTGTGTGCTCTTTCTGGACTTGCCCAGATCAGTCCCAAGCAAAAGCTGGAGGGCTGGTCTTCCCTCCGTGCCTGTCCTTGATGGTCCCAGCAGCTCTTATCTGTCCTACAGGATCACCTGACCTCCTTTACCTGGGTTCTCATCCTTCCAATTCCACCTGGGAGGCAGTCCCCTGCAGGAGTGCTGCAGGGCCATGCCCTCTGCTCACTGAGGAGCGGTCGGTGGGCTACGCCTTATTCAGCTTTGGTGAGGCTGCCTCAATGCTGGTGAAGTAACCCCATGTATCAGGGATGAGTCATGTGTGTGCGTCCTCTTATCTGTCCTCGTGAACGGGGGAGCTCGTGGGGCTGACCCAGAGCAGAGCAGAGCAGAGGCCCAGGTTTGATTCTGAACCCCTTTTCCTTAATGACCACAATTCATTTTTCTCTTTCTCTTCTGCTTCTCAAACTTCAACCCTTTGACTTCATAGCCACCGAGGCATAGCCAGTCCACAGACATCTGTAAACTTTCTTAGCATATGCACAGCCCTAAACTCAATGTCAGCCCAACACCACTCTCAAAAAGCAGGTGATTATCTGACACATTTCACTGACTGACTTAAGTTCTACTATACTGTTATTTTTAATGTGTCACTACATTATACCTATTTTGAATAAAGAAATCTATTCTATGTTTGCTTATGTTAAAACAGTGTTTACTCATATTTGAGAAAGGTACATTAGAAATGCAGAAATATGGGTAAAAAAAGCAATAAAAACTAAGCACCTGCACTAGCCCCGTCTGAAGATCACTCCCTCCCGTGGGGTCTGAAGATCCAGTGTGACAGCCAAGCAGGCCTCGGCCCTGGGTCAAGGTGCAGCAGCCCAGATGGCCAGGCCTTCCCCACTTCTCGCTCTCCTGCTGGGTTTTCAGAGAACTGGTGTGTACTATGTCACATGTCATTTAAAGTTTGCTTCAGTTCCTATCATCAAAATGGAAGGAGTCTTCCTCCCTTGCATTCCTCCCCTGGACTCCCACCTCAAGGACAAGGACCAGACTCAGCTGGAAGCAGGACCACCTCTGGAAAATCCCTGAGGACGAGGTCAGTAGGACATCTTATTTTCTGATTTCCACATCGCCATGGTTTCCGTGAGGCCTGTGACTGACTTCTTAGACACAAGGCAGGATCTAAGCAGTGCAATGATTCGTTGTGTGTTTACCAAATAACCATAAGACCAACCCTTCTAGATTCACTGAGGTACCTGGAAAGCAAAGCTTAGAAAGGTTCAGTAAAGCTGCCCGCGGCGCTGTCCCTGCAGGCCCGGGTGATCCTCAGCCCACGGTGGGTGGCTGACACTCCTATGCCGCCTTCCCCTGGGGGTGCATTCAATATGCTGGCAATGGCTTCACGAGCTCTGACTTCAGCCTTGGGAGGGAAAAACACCATCCACGAAGGCCTGACTCCAGTCACCATCCATCCACCGCTTTCCCTTCTGATGCCAGCTTCCCAAGACGCTGCATTTTCTTTTCTTTTCTTTTTTTCCTTTGGGTATATATTTATCATTCTTTATGATGTACTGATTTGAAGGGAAATCTTACATTGGGCAGCACAAATAGTGGCCAAAAATACGAAGGTGGCATGTCAAAATCGGTTTGGGAATATTATTCTTGTACATAGAAAAACTGAGATGTCTCCCTTCCTGAAGATCAAGACCTCCTCCTTCTACTTTTCCTTTCTTAGACCTTGAGACCACACATCTCAGAATGCTCACACACATATGATACCCTCTGGATGCCATAGTCCTTGAAAGAGCATAAAAAGAAAGTTCCTGAAGGGCTGGGAGGAGCCAGCAGAGCATGGATGGCCTCTGAAGACGTTTGTAGGGCTCTAGAAAGGTAGTTGTTTTGAGTCTCTGTGACCCTTGTGACTACAACTTATGGAACATGGTGGTGACAATGGTGGCCACTCAGTCTCTTCCCACTCTCTTCTGTGGTGTCCATGCGAAGACGGTAGACCTCCTTGTGCTCAGTTTCAGGGGATAGCTCATTCAATATCCAGCAGCAAGGAAGCACAGTGGGCAGCGTTTGACAACGAGAGAGGGGTAAAGCCGGAATGTGGTATAAACGAGAAGCCAAAATTAACTCTGAAGCTGGAGACTCTCACACATGTAAAAACCTAAATAGAAGCCCAGGGAGACCTTCTATGTAAGTGTGGAACAGCGGATCTCCGGGACTTCTGTGTTCAGTGGCTTCCACATGCATTCATGAGCAAGCTACAGTGATCCATTTTCTGACCAACTTATTGTGTGTAAGTAATTACCTTCCTCTGGAATGTTCTAGATAATACTCTTTTTATAAAAGAGTGAGGAAACTTCTCTGTAGTTTCTAATTCTTTTATCTTCATCAAGCACTCTTTATCTCATCTTCTCTTGAGCCCTGAAGCTATCTCAGGGAGTTTAACTTTGATTCTAAGCACAATGAGAATTCCTCACAGATCAGTGGGCGCAGGACCTAGTCACATTGGCTTTTTGGAGTAGAGAGGTAAGCCTGATTCTGCAGGACTCCAAGGGGAGACATGAGGTAAAGACTTTAACTTTGCCCAAGAGAAGCCTGCATTTGGCCAAAGCTCTGGGAAGTCATCTCTGAGACACCGTGGGCCATTTTAGAGAGGATCGCTTTCCTTTGCCTGAGGTCTTGGATCATGTCTGCAGAACCTAATGATGTGATTTGGGGTTGGGTTTGTGGCCTCTGGAGGGCCTGGAGACTGAAATCAAGTTTGTGGGAGGCCAGTCAGGTTTGTGAAGATGAGCTAGGTGAGCCTCCCTGGTTGGCAGTTCTCTGCGAATGCTTTCCCTCATCTTCTCTCGGGAAGTCATGCTGCCCACAGCTCCAACCAGACAGAGACGGCAGCTCCATACTGGCAAGCCGGCGGTCTGTGCCTATGCATCCTCTCTGGGCTGACTTTACTCTGTCTCCCTTAGCTGTACAAAACAGTAACTCAAGAGTAACCGCTCTCTGTGAGTCCCCCGAGTGAGGAATCACAGCAGAGTGGACTGGGGACACCCCTAACGTGCAAACGGGGCCAGCAGGTAGGGAGGTCTTACTCAGACCTGGGCCTTGATGTGGTTGAATGGTTTGCGTTGATTGTCTTCAGGGCCTTCTACCCCTAACACCTAAGGCAGCCTGGGATATTTTAGATATAAAACCAATGTTGACTGGTGCATGGTCTGCGGTCCTAGAGAAGTCTGGCCAACGGGTCAATCAGAATAAAAGTTGGCAGTGGAGCAACAGTTGGCCATTAAACCCTTCTGGTTTCAAAATCTATCTTGGACACCAGATGATAGATTGAATCCATGCGTAGAATTAAGGAAGACTCCCTACCATGGGGGATTCTCTGCATATTTCTAAGAGGGATTTGCAGCTTATAGAGAAAGAAGTTAAATCTTCAGAAATATTAATCCCAGTGACTGCACCAGAGAGTCCTGTTCCACTTTAATTTTGAATTATTGTTGCCCATACACAGACATTGCCTCTGGTTGCTCTGAACACCTGGAACTCCATGTGCCTCCTGAACATCTCACCGCTTATGAGCTCTCCTTTTGTTATCGTCCACTGAGAACAACATCTTCTTGTTCACTCAGTCTTTGGTAACTGCAAAATTGGAATCATGAAATTTGTTTGCTATTTGTCATATTGTTCTAAGGCTAAGTCTAGATGCTGGTTGTGAATTTCTTGCTCATGTATATTTTTCTCATTGTTTATTCTTTTTTCTGTAGTAGATTTAAAATACATAATTCTCCTTGATTTATTAAGTCCCAAGTTTTCAAGTCTGTGAATATTTCAATAAAATGGATACAGCTTCATTCAAATAGGTTGGAAATCATAATCTAGAACTTTCATGTTATATTAATTAATGTTGATCAATTTTATTTATAATTATATAATTGTTACCATATAATTACCTAACTATCTTACATAAAATTGTTTTACATATTCTATAAAATATTCAAGGTTTTGTAAGTGTTCCACCTCTAGTATGATGGGACAAGACAGGTTAAGCTTTTAGAATCACCTTTGACTCATTAGTGTTACATGTATACATAATTAATGAAATTGAAAACAATAAGAAGACTGGGTAAAATTTGCTTCCACTTGCTGCGTGAGATATCCAATATTCACTGTATAATTGAGAACACCATCAACAATAATAATAATACTTAGTGTGTTTAATTTTTCATTTTAGTTAAAAAGGATAAATAGAGCAGCATATGCCAAGACACCCAGTGAAATATAAAATTCTTCATGACCACCAGCCCTGTTTGCTTGCATAAGCTGAATTCTTGGTAAAGGACTAAAATCTATTTTTTGTTACTTCTGTTAAAACTCCCATTTTAGGGACTTTTATGCTTAAAAATAACTTTCCAACTTTTATCCTACTTATTCATAAACAACACTCTTGTAAGATGGTTGTTGCAAATTACATGGTGGTAAACGACCTGCCGAGGACACAAGTACTCGCCTGAAGTCGCACAGCTACAGCGTGGAGAGCCCACCTCGCTCCTCCCTGGAGCCACATGGAAGACAGCCATGGGGCAGACAAGCAGCATGTAGTTCTCTGAAATATGCTGCCCCTCTTTGAAAGTAGGAGTGGGATCCAGTTGTCCAGGTAGCAAGAGGAACCCGGTCAAAGTGATATTTTAGTTCTTTTTAAATGTTGCTTTCTTAGTCTTTATACACAAAATACTGATCGCTTGTTTTCTGGCACTTCCTTACCACTAACATCATAGCAAGGAACCAAAGTCACAGTTACTGCAGCCCACTCAACCCTCACCACACAGGACTCTTTGTATTATTGCTGTTATTACTACGCAGCAGGAACCCCCATTGTACCGCACTGGAGTGCCCGTCCTGGGCAGAGCTGGGTGGACCCAGTGTCCAGGCTGCCCCTGCAGGGATCCATGCCTCAGCTGCTGCCTGTGGTAGCTCCACTGTGGCTCTGCTTACTTCTGTTTGGTCCATACCCTGCCCACAGAGGGAAGAAATCCATGTCCAGTTGGAGATGTTAGATGACGGCCACTTTTGCATTTCTCAAACGTATCGTGGGTGTCTGAGACGTGTAAGGTGGCAGTAAGTATAGGGGGTTGCATAGACATTTAGGGGACTGCATTAAGCAATGCAGTCTCATTTTGGTTTTCCCTGAAAGCCGTCACACTCTGTGGCTACTGAGGGGACAAATGATGTTCGGTGGAAAATTGGTATGTTTGGAATTGGAAACCCAGGGCAAAATGTGTTCCTACCTTCAAGAGGGTGCTGTTCCAATAATATTAATGACTTAAACGAGACAGCAACAGAACATAAAGTGCCTTAACCTCAGATTCATATATGAGGCAGGAATGGTGCTGCCTTCACACGTGGAGTCCCCTTGAGAACTTGCCGGCTGGGCATGAGGCCACAGCTGATCTGGATGGACGAGCTCCCAGGGCTGGCTGCGCGTGCTGTTCACGTCCATCTGACACAGGCTCAGGGCATTGAAGCCTGGGTTTAGAATGTCACCTCCTGCACTTGCTCCCTGTGGGACCTGGGGCAGTCAGCGCTCAGCTTGCCACACCTCGACGTTCCCTTCCATGAAGCGGGAGGAAAGAGCAGCGAGGCCCCACACGCTCACCCACGGCCCGCAGAGTCCTGCATCTCTCTCCATACGGAGCTCGCTGCACAGAGGGAAGGCTCTTCTTCTTCTCTCAGTGCACCATCAGCATTTAATACAAGGTCAACATGTGGAAATCATCTCCTTTTGGGGCAAAAAATCAAAAGATCGGGTTGAACTTGGTGGTGTCAAGGAAAGGCAAAAGCATAATGACAGATATCTGGGTGGAAGCGCGGGAAGCACCCTCATTTTTGGCTTTGACCTCCTTAAATGCTCCCGGAAGCCATGAAGAGTGTCGCATCTGATGCAGAGATACTGAGCTTCATTGAGCAAATAGTGAAACTGTCTTCACTGGGCTCATTACTGTTTCTACCAATCCCACTGAGTTAATGTTGCGTTTTCTAAAATCGTGTTTTCCATAGAGTAACTATGAGTCAAAGACAAAAAGAAAAAATATAAACTAATCAGCATTAAATAGTAAATAGCATATCTAAATAAAGGCTTAATGGGAGCCTCAAGGGCCGAGGCAGCCAGCCTTCCAGGAGGCCCTTCTGCGTAGATGCACTTACCATTCCTCTCTGGGTGCCACTAAGTTTGTTCAGCAGACATGGGAAGAAGATGACTGGTATTATACGGGGTGGGTCTGTGCTCCCTGGAAGGCCATAGATCGACACCATGTGCATTTCCCGGACAGCAGCCCCTTCTGCCTCTCTAGGCCTTTACCAGCGGGCTCAGCTGTGTGGGCCCGGTGGCCTGGGCCGGCAGCGCTGCCCTCCCTTGGGGATCATAGGCTCCCTCACACATGAGCCGCTGTCATTAGTTTCAATGGGAGCAGTGTGGTTCTGGGGCGATTTAGGCTTTAAACAATTCCACTCTGGAGACCCTGGCAGCTTTGCTCTGCCCTCCTGATGGTGCAGTTTCCGTGATTCTGGCCACTAGGGCCTCCCTCGTTTCTCAAAGCCACACACCAAACCAAGCTAATCAACTTGGCTGAACGGAATCCTTTAATGAAGTTTTCCCAAATGCAAAACGGACGTGGGGTAGCAGCCTTTCCTGGGCACCTCATGTGTGCAGGGGCTGCTTTACAGACATGTCTCCAGGTCTCAGCAGCTGCCTGTGCAGAAGGAACCATCCACGAAGGGCAGTTACGGGTGGAGTGAGGAGAGCAAGCCTCAGCAAGACCGTCCAGGCATCTCATAGTGCTTTCTGTTCCCCTGTGTGCTTTTGAGAAAGACACAGAATCTCAGTAGGTCTCTATAAGTGGGAATCAGATTATCTAGTTTTGAGGTGGTTAAGAGGATTCACCTAACAGACTGCCTCCCATATGGAAAGAACTCAATCAATTCTATCATTGTCCTCCTTGTGCAAATTAGGCATTCAGAGAGGTAAAAAAAAATCATTGTGTTTCTTTCCCTAGATGAAGAATAACATCTCTATCTCATATCAGACAAAGGCACCAAAAACATACATTGGAGAAAAGATAGCCTCTTCAACAAATGGTGTTGGGAGAACTAGAAATCCATATGCAGCAAAATTAAAATAAACCCCTATCTCTCACCATGCACAAAACTCAACTCAAAGTGGATCAAAGACCTAGGAATTAAACCAGAGACCCTGCACCTAATAGAAGAAAAAGTAGGCCTTAATCTTCATCATGTGGGATTAGGCCCTGACTTCCTTAACAAGATTCCTACAGCATAAGAAATAAAATCAAGAATTAATAAATGGGATGGACTCAAAATAGAAAACTTCTTCTCAGCAAAAGAAGCAGTCAATGAGATAAAGAGAGAGCCTACCTTTTGGGAGCAAATTTTTGCTATATGCAGGTCAGATAGAGCACTAATCTCCAGTTTTTAAATAAAGAACTCAAAAAACTTAACACCAAGAAAACCCAAACAACCCAATCAATAAATGAGTTGAGGGGATAAAAAGACTTCTCAGAAAAAGATACACATTTGTTCAACAAATATATGAAAAATGTTCAACATCTCTAGTAATTAGAGAAATGCAAATCAAAACTACTCTAATATTTTATCTCACACCAGTCAGAGTGGCAGCTATCAAAAATACAGACAAAATAAATGTTGGTGAGGATGTGTGGAAAAGGCACACTCATGTTGCTAGTGGGCCTGAAAATTGGTGCAACCAGTCTGGAAAGCAGTATGGGGATTCTTTAGAAAACTTGGAATGGAACCACCATTTGACTCAGCTCTCCCACTTCTCAGTCTAGACCCAAAGGACTTAAAATCAGCATCCTACAGTGACACAGCCACCTCAATGTTCATAGCAGCTCAATTCACAATAGCTAAACTGTGAAAGCAACCTAGATGCCCTCAAGAGATGAATAGATAAAGAAACTATGGTATTTATACACAATAGAATATTACTCAGCATTAAAAGAATAAAATTATGGCAATTGCAGGTAAATGGATGGAATTGAATATCATGCTAAGTGAAGTAAGGCAATCCAAAAAAACCAAAGGCCAAATGTTCTCCCAGATATGTGGATGCTGATCCATAATGGTGACCGGAGGGGAGGGGGCATGGGAAAAATGGAAGAACTTTGGGCAAAGGGGAAGGAGAGGTGGGAAGAGGTGCCTAGGGGCAGGAAAGATGGTAGAATTAGGTGGACCTCGTTACCCTAGGTACATATATGACTTCACATATGGTGAGATACTACATCATGAACAACCAGAGAAATGAAAAGTTATGCTGCAGTTGTATACAGGGAGTCAAAATGCATTCTGTTGTCATACACCTAATTTAAATTAATTAATTAATTAATTACAAAAGGAATAAAATCTCTTCTAGACATTGAATAAAGTCATGTAACTATTCAGTCTTAAGCCTAATCAAAGGCTCCTTCCTGGAGATTACCATTCCTATTTATAAAGTCTGTCTTAATAACAGACTTTTAGCATCCTCCTAAAGATCCATATTGGATGCTGACCCCACCCAGGTTGACTCTGACTCTGTTCTGACCTTGAGGAAGTGAAGTGAAGGTTGAAGATCCTGCAGAGGTTGAGGCTAGGGTGGTCATTCACTCATCCTCCAGATGAAGCTGAAAGGGTCATGAAGACCTTGGACAAAATCATCTCAGTGCCAGAAATGAGTCTTTCATGAAGCTCAATAAGTATTTATAGTTCTGCTGGCTCCTTTATGGAACTGTCACCCCAGGGGACAGTGGCAGAGTCTCCCAGCCTCAGGGTCTGCCCTCACTTTTGCTGGAGGAAATTCTGTGTGGAGTGTCAGTCCCGCATAGCACTTTCACTCAGAGTCCTGAGGTTGGGCTCCCATGATAACCAAGAAGGTCAAGAATCAAGACATGCAGCAAGCTAAGCTCTGTGGGACATCCAGTGGCAGGCTGGGTTCTTGAAATCTGACACCAAGATAAGGGTCTAGTGTGAAGGAGGTTTCTTAGTGTGGAAGGAAGGGGAGGAATCCGGGGTACAGAGGGAGAATCCAGCTCCCATGCAGACTCAAGCAGCCTTGTTAATTTATTGGCTGCTTAGGGAGCTCAAGTGCCCTGCAGAAGGTGTTGGAGCTGGGCAGAGGTGGCCGGGGTTTCATGACTCTCCCTGTTCCTCCTCCTGAGCATGGGTCAGTCATGTATGTGCAACTTCCCAGAAGAGGCATGAACTTGGGGCCAGCTCTCTGCAGCCCAGGTGATCCCTGAAGGTGCTGCTCACCAAGGCAGCCAGCCCCGGGGCAGAGAGCTCGCCCTACACTGAAGGGCAAGCTAGGTGGCATTCACCCTTCGGCCAAATTCCATAAACATTAAAATGACCCAGTCACTTTTCCTGTAACAACTGTCATCCTCAGAGCCCACATAAAAACAACACAATTAAAGGAATTTCCCCAGGTTTTTGCTTTTCAATGACCTAGGGCTATGAGAGGACACACGGATGGGGGTAGATGGAGGACAGAGGAAAAGGGAGAATGAAGAATGGAGGGTAGGACAGGAATAGCATTTATTAAGCACCTATTGTGTCCGGCACCATGATAGGTGGTATATAGCCTTGATTTCGTTTACTTGAACCAGCCACTCCTTAGAAAACACGATACACTCAGCTGCCCTCTGCAGATAAAGCAGCTGGGGCCCAGTAAGTGAAACACCAAGCTCAGAAAGTGCTTTATCTCAAGTCCCTTTAAAGTCCACCTGTATGTCTAGAGCTGCAGTCCCTCCAGCACAGTGCCCATGCACTGGGGCAGGGAGGAGTGGCAGTCCCTCCGCCAGCTCCCAGGCTCCTGCTTGCCTGCATCCTGCCCTGCTGCCACCAACTGCCATGACTGCTCCATCTTTAAAAGCCTTCCAAGCTCAGACAATGCCTTACCTTTGCTCCCTTATCCCTTATTTCTTGCCTACAAGCAGGTTATTCCCCAGCTTCTGACTTATGAAAAACACGCCACACACATTTATGCAACACATCCTCCTGCTCTGGCCCCAGACTCTCAGCCATGCAGCAGCCCGCTTGCTCCTCACCTGCAATAAACATGCCCTGCTGTAGATGGGGTTAGAAGAGGCCCTTTGGAAAGTCATGTGGGGACAGCCTGGAGAGCTTTTCCAGCATCATGCTTCTACTAAATAGTACACACAAGCTTCTAACAATGACTGCTGGGTTTATGTATCATCTCAATCCACATGAACTCCTCCTAGAGACAGATTTTCCCTTTTGTTTCAGAAACTTAAAGAGAGTAAGTAATGTGCCCATGGACCACACAGTTAGAAGTGGTGACACCAGGCTTCAAATCTGATACCTTTCAACTCAAAACCTTAGCTTTCAACTCTACTGAGTCAAAGTGCGCACAGAAACTGACCCCACCATCCTATTGCCTTAGCTTGGAGACCATTTTATGCAAGGCGGTCCATGTGGCTGGGGAGGTATGGTCTGCCTTATTCCCTCTTCTAGGTCAAATAAGGAAATGTATTTGAAATCCCTTTGCATGCAAGCTGTAAGGTACTCTATAGTTTTGTAGAAAGGTATACATGTTTATACACATAAATATGAACATAGCACCCAAATTCACAGATGTGTTTTCTGTTAAATATCTGGCGCATGTTGAATGTACTGGGTGTCTATCTTGATCTAGATGCCTGTTCACAGGTTATTAGGGTGTCCTGTCAACATTTCATGCAAATAGACACCCAGGTGCATGCACTACACATCCCTCTTGCATTCCCTCTGGACTTGTTGGAGGGCTAAGGCTGAGGCTGCCTCTGCCTCCTGTGGTGTCTCAGGGCAGCCTCTGCACAGAACTGAGTGTGGGTTGCAATTTATTTTCTAAGTGAGAAAATGGCAAAATGAATGGAAGAACTATAAAAGCAACTGTTTGACCAGGATTCCAAAATGAAAATGTGGGCAGAAGATGGAGAGAGTGACAGGAAAGGTGATTTAAGGAATGTTGGGAGAGAAGAAAAGAAAAGAAGAAGATAAAAAGTGAAACAATTATGCAATACTTGCCTCCTAGACCCCATGCCCCTAGCTGGTACAGGTTCATGCACCCATCCTGTCAAATACATATGCTAGCAGAAATGAGATCCAGAGCAAGAAGGTGTTAGGAGTCCACTTCTGCAACTGATGTTGCCAGATCACCTACAGTTTTGCTCAAACCAGGTCCAAAGGCTTGAAGCACATGGTTTGTTTGTATGCACCTATTATTATTCCCGTCCTTGTTCTAAATTTCATGTCAGAGAGTGCAATGGCAGTTCTTTGGTTTTTTGCAGCTGCATTTCTGTGAGATGCATGATTAAAAATCTCACAGTCTGCTTGTCAAAACTTAATCAGCTACCATGCCGGGCTGGTACGGGAGCTTGGAAAATCAGCCTCCTTTATGGGGAAGGAAGGGGTGGAAATGAGACAGGACATTTTCCAGGGCCCAAACAGGAGAGAGAACACAGCTTACTTTGGTTTGTCTTCAAACTGAGAAAGAGCATCTCCTGTCTGCAAAATTTCAGTCACAATCTCTAATCAATTAGCTAACTAGCTCCCCCTCTTGAAACTTTCCTTTCAGATAAGTACTACAGAACATTACAAAGCAATGGTGTAAAGTCAGACCAGTCTTAGTATATGGCAGTTTTAAAGATTACTTATGTCTGAAAAAAACATGAAAGTGTTAAAATCCATCCAAATGCAAGATCTATAGCTGTGTATGATTTTAAAAAGACATAGTTTTCATGTTATTTTTTTCCTACTTAAAGAAGTTTTGATACAGCTTTTAAAAGAAAAAAATAAATTGTAGATATTTACCCATAGAATTTGCTAAAAGCTACTATGGCTAAAAGTGATAAGTATAGGAGATAATGACAGAAGTCACTAAAAACTGTTCTACTGCCAGAAGCACAGACTTCTTAAAAATAATGCCTTGCTGCACTATTTATTTTACATTTTTTACAATGCATTATTTATTTTGCATTATATTTTAATTTTTTTTTGATCCAGATATTTGCTCCTTTTTTCTTACATCAACAAGAAAAGTTTGCCTGTCTCTACAACTCAGGAATAAAATGATTATGTGGTATTTATGTAAAATTCAGAGTAAGCAATGGACCAGCATGTGGTGTATTCTTTCAGGGGACAAGAGGACCAGCCAGAGATAGGCTGCAAAGTAACCCATGCTGGGATGCTACCATGAGGCCTTAAAATCTCTTCCAGCTGCTTCCAAGGGTGCATATTTGAGTCATGCAGAGCACGTACATCATCCTGTTTTAAAATTATTTGTTGTAATTCATTATACAGGACAGCAGAATGCATTTGACTCATTGTACACAATGGAATACAACTTCTCATTTCTCGGCTTGCACGTGAGGCAGAGTCGCACCTTTGGTGCAGTCATACATGTACATAGGGTAGTGATGTCCATCTCATTCATTGGGTCTCCGTCTTCAGAGTCTGATTTCACTGCTCTGGGTTTGACCTGATGCCAGTGGGTTCTGCAGGTGAGTCCCTGTGCAGCCACAGCCGAGATCCCTGCTTTGGGCTACCTGGACTGCATGAGCAGGCAGTGAAGGCCACCATCTGGTTCTCCTCCTTCGTTCGTCCTGCTTTTCCTCCAGCGTCTCCTCCTTGGCCTCAGAGCTGCATCACCGCTGGGGAAGCTAATGTGGCTGCTCTGGGCCTGCTCAGCCAGTCCAAGCTGTCTGTCAGCAGCTGGACCCTTTGCTGGTGAGCGTTTGGGCTCAGGCCCTGTAGCCGAGGACCATGTCTGACGCAGCGACAACAGACTCCATTTTCTCCCAGTTCTAGAGGTGGGAATCCAAGCTCCAGGTGCAGGCAGGCACCTCTGAGGCCTCTCTCCTTGGCTAGTGGTGCCTGTCTTGTGTCTTCACCTGGCCTCCCCTCTGTGGGTCTGTGTCCACATCTCGTCTTCTAAGGTCGTGCTGGGTTCAGTGGACCCTGATGAGCTCATTTTACGTTGTGTATCTCCTTAAAGGCCCTGTTGGCAGATATCATCACTTTTTGTAGGACTTGTTGGGGGGGAACATTACCTTATAAATTTGGGGACTGCAATCAGTCCTTTGCAGTGAGCAGAAAGGGCTCTGCACTGGCAACATGCTAATTGTCTGTCCTCGCTGTCCCAGCTCATGCCAAGATGTCAGAAAGACCAAAATGCCCAACCCGCTCTGGACTGCCTCCCAGGCTCACCTTATAGTCAGATTATCAGAGTTGCAGGTAAGGAGGGTCCTTCCCTGGAAACCCCCTTGTCTGTGGCTACATCAAGTGAGGATAATTAGCCTGGGGAATGTCCTGGAGAACATGTCTTCCACTGGGGGACTCTTCAAGATGCCCAAGTGCCTTCTTCCAGGACCTGGGGGAGTGGGGGACCCAGTGCTCTGGCCCTGGCAGGCTGAGTAGGGGGCTGTTTCTTCTGTTGCTGGTGCAGTGGGCAGCTCAGCACCTACCCCCAGGCCAAGCCACCCAGCTGACCACAATCAGATGCCATGGAGTATTGGTAAGGAACAAGGGTGTGTGTTCCCTTCTTGGATGGGAGATTAACTGTTACTTTCTTTCTGTCTGTTTTTTAAGATTTTTAATTTTTTTTATTCCCTAAATTTGATTCTCAAAAACTCCTTGGCAGGTTTGGTTCTCCGTGCCAGCTCTTTCCATCCCCATACCTTAAAGTGGATGTGCTCCCATTCTTTTTGCTAGAAGGGAAGGGAGATTCAATTCTGGGTTTTCCAAGCTGGCACCTCGACTCCTGCTGCATTCTCTGATTTTTCACCCATACTCCCTTCAACCTGCCAAGCTGGGGGAAGGAATTTGGATTTATTTAATGTTATGTTGTGTTCTAGGTATTTTTATCTGTGTTGATTGAATCATCTAATTAATTAGTACTTCAGAATATCTGTGGTTTCAAGTTCTCTTCTTTGACTTCACCTACATTTATAAAAATTAAGCATAGTATCAAGACTAAAATAGTCATGACAATAATAATGAATAGAGCATTATTTTGAACTCCCTAACAGCAGATACAGCAACATAAGTATTTTCCCAAGTAAAATGCCAGCCATTCATCAAATCAGTTGTAGTGATTTTACATCACAGGCCTGTGAGTTTTATACCTATTCATAAAATATTTGTCTCAAAAGCACACAGTGGAATACATTTTTGCAAACTGCTGCACAGGGAAGCATCTCTCAAATTGTTTTATTTGCTATAAAAACTTGTTTGTTAATTGGAAATTGTGTTGACATGTGTTACCTTTGATCACCACACCAAGTGTAGTTGGAGAAGGGGGGTATAATTAGGTATTCGGGTAAAAGAACAGCAAAAAATTCAAACCGCCTTCAGTGTGTACCTTAAAATTTACTTTAAAGATATAATATGGTGGGGAATTTCCATTTTATTGAAATTGGAAACTGTTTATGGATAACTCAGATAAAAATTTCTCAAAAAGATCAGGATCTGACTGATTATATGAAGAACCCATATGACTCCTTAAGCAAAGACTTCAGAGGCATGCACAGGGACTCTGTGGGAAGAGAGTAAATGTATACTTACCAAACACATCCCAAGTTCCCCAAACCTGCATACAGGAAGCAATGTGCTAGACTGAGGGAGGTGGGGAATGGAAGCAGGGAGACACCGACTTCTATTGAGGAAGCACTAAGCCCAGTCACAACACCAGGATGCACACATGCATGCATAAACACACACACACACACACACACACCCCTAAAACACAAGTTATGGTTATATGTGCATTTAGCTGCAGTTACTTTCCCCATGCACACACACACCTACTTCTATTTTTTTCTTTTCTTTCCTCTCTCTCTCTCTCTCTCTCTCTCTCTCTCTCTCTTCCTGTGGGGATTAAACCCAGGACCTTGCACATGCAAAGCCAGGACTCTACCACTGGTATAAGCTGCCATTTTTTCTGCCTTAAAACTGCTGGCTGAAGAGGTCTTCTAGGAAGTCTTTCCAGTGGTAATTCCGCATACACCTGATGGCAGCTCTTCCACTGGAACTTCATTAATCCCCTGGGCCTTCCTTCCAAGAATTTTATCCTGGAATATCCATGGCCGTACTTGTGTTAATCCACCAAAGAACCTCTGTATGGAGTCTCAGCCTCACCTGAACTTTCATGTGAAGCTCTAAGATGGGAAGGGATGTAGCTCCATCATGAGAGCCCCTCTTGGGGTCCAGAAGTGCCCAAACTCTAAGACTGTGATGCCTCAAGGATTGAGATGAAGACATTCCTCCAGCAGCCTCTGATGGCATCCCCAGTGGGCAATCCCTAGAGGCCAGCAGCTCTGTTTCTGGGTGGCACTAGGTCAACAGGGCTGGGAAGATGATGCCTGGGGCTGAGAGGGTCTCGGGGTCCTATAGAGACAGGGGGCCTCATGGGATAGAAGCTAGCTACGTTTGTTCAAGGAGTTGGGAAAGAAAAGTTGTGTTAAGGAGTTGAAGATTCACTTGAGTGGGATAGAAGGTCATGGGAGATGAGTTTTTGGGAGTTTTACCGGGACAGATGGGACATGAAGTTGAAGAACACTCCCTATTAAGGTTGCTACCTATGAAGGTTAACATGGGTTAAACTGTGTAAAACATTTAGAGCAGTGCCTGGGGTCAGTGGACACACCCGAAGTGTTTACCAGTCTAGTCTTCTGTTATTATCATGTTGTCACATGTGTTTTTGGTTTGAGGGGACTGGGGTGCAACGAAGGTTTAGGGAACGCTGGGACCAGAACCACAGTGCATTTCCCAGAGCATCTACCTAACCACTGTTTTCCTGGCGCCGTAAACCCTGGAGAGCCAGTCCTGGCTCTGCCTCCTCCTGGCATTATACCCCCAGCAGAACCACACAGTGCAGGGAGACCTGGGGCTGCTCAGGATAGAAATTCTCATTGAACGAAAAGAGAGTCGGCATGTTACCAGAATTAAATTGGATTTGTAATATGTATATGAAATCCAGTTGATTAATCAGGAATGTCACCAATTTAGATGTAAGAACTAGTAGGTTACTTAGTATGCAGAAAGACCAATAAAATTATTGACTATAGATTTTCATGCTGAAAATAATATGAAGATATATACTGGAAAACATATGGGAAAAAATTTTTACTCTGATAAAATGTAAAAGCCTAAAATAATTCCATTAGCAGTTAAAAGTGGTAAGTTGCTGGCATCCATTTGGACTTCTGACACTCAAAACACTTATTTCCAGGAATAAGAAGGACAGTTGGAAAGACAGCCCCACTCAGGATGAGCCTGCGGCTTCATTTCCATGAGCAGCACTTGGGTTTTGAGAGAGGGCTTGAACATAAGATCATGGATCATGGCTAATCAGACATTCAACACAGAGAAGAGAGGCAGGGTGCTGCATGGGTTAGCTTTGGAACGTACCTTTACCTGGTCTTTCTTATTCTCTCTTGATATTTTGGAAGACATTGTTCAAATCTTACTGTTTCCTAAGGGAAATATCTTGTTAATCTATATCTTATTTTAAATATTAGTTAAATTGCCCTGAAAGGTTTTTAAATACTATGGAAAATTAGAAGAAAGCCTTTGAGTGTATTTTTAAAAGGAGGGGAAAAGTCCCAATCTTTGCATTTAACACAATCACATGCATTTTGGGATCTGAATGGAAAGTAAGTCGGAATAAGAGTGTGGAGAGAGAGAGAGAGAGAGAGAGAGAGAGAGAGAGAGATATCTTTTCTCCAATTTTTGGGGAACTTCTCTCCAAATTTTTGTCTGAAGAAATAATTTTAAGTTGTGATATTTATTATGTGTATACTCTTTTTTAGTTTCTTATGCTGAAATAATGACACAATTTTAAATAATTTGAAATAGCTATGAAAAGAGCAGAGAGCCTCCTGCCCCCTCCGCTAGCTCCCCCCATGGAAGCTACTGTGGAGAGCAGTGACCAAAGGCACCTCTGTGTGTGCCTGTGTCTACTGTAGTTGCTGTTGTGTCTCCTTTCCACACGAGTCCTTGATGTCCTATAGGTCCACACTGTGTTCATAATTACCAGGCTTCTCAGAATTAAATCTATATGATCCTGACAGAACAAAAAATAAAATCAACAAAATACCCTACCAGTGAACTTTCAGTCTTCTGCACATATGGTCATCAATATAATGAGTTTCCATCCACCTAAAAGTTGACTTTAATTTATTGTTGCATTTCAAGTTAGGTCCTGGACTTCCTCTGACCTAACCTTAATGCCCTTGACCCTAGTGAGCAGTATGTTCTAGGAGAGGAGTGACTCTCTTGGGCTCTTCTTCCCCACTTGATCTGATATTTTTAGAGGGCACTCTTTCTGGTATGTCTATCTTATTCAAATCTAATGTTAGTAGATGTTTGTTGAATTAAATCATTATTAAATAAATAGAAATTATAGGCTGTTAAATTTTCAGCAGAGCAAAAATTCCAGATTTACCATTTTCGTTGACCCTACGCATGGAGTGAACTAGAAATAGCACACACACTTTCAGATGGACAGAGGAAAGACGGATTCGGCCATGTGGTCCTGGGAATCCTACTCTCTGCCTGATCATTGGTAGACCCATGGTGCTCAGCTTAGAGTGTGACTGCATTGAGGTGAGGTACCATTAGAAAGACCTAGAAATGAATTCTTGCTTTTTGGCAGAGCCTAGACTGGTCATTCATCTGCATACTTGTTTGGCATTTACTGAGAGCCTTGCAGGCCATGGAATCTTGGTAGGCTCAAAGACATGGATTTTATGATTTACTCATAAAGAGGAAAAGCTGTAAGCAGAATAGGAAGGATTTGTGCTAGACAGAAGTAAACACGGAATCTCAGGAAGACTCTGAGATTTCTGTTAAAGGGTTCATTTTGAAACATGCACTTCCTGAGCACTGTGTAGGTGCCTGGTTACTTTGCTGAGGTCTGAAGAAGCAATAGGCAGGAGGACAGGTGCTGGGAGGTTAGGGTGGTGAGGACAGGTGCTGGGAGGTGGGGGTGGTGAGGACAGGTGACTGGGAAAATACCTTAATCATGGTTTTCCAGGTAGGACAGCGGATGTGTTGGCTGGAGTGTGGTGGAGGGGGCAGGTTTCAAACTCAACTGTCCCTAGGCGGGTTTCATGGAGAAACCATGAGCACAGCTAGTTCAGAGGAGAGGAGGAAGACAGGGAAACCAATCGCAAGCCAGCAGTGGGTGACACCGCTGGGCAGGACAGAGGGGAAGGCCAGACCCAAGGCGGGCAAAGGTAGAGGCCGTGCTGGGTGACGGGTAAGACGCCTTGGGGTGCAGCGGAGGAGAAGCAGGTTTCAAGGCAGGCCTAGGGGAAGGGGCCCTTCACAGATGAGGTCGTGCCCAGGGCGGGTGGCCCACTCCCTTCTAACAGAGCAGCCTACACACCTGATTTGAATAGAAGAGATGGTGAAAAAGAGTGATGGTGACTTCAGGCAGGGAACATGCAGGAATGATTTTCTCGTCCCTGGAGCCATTCATTCACCTCTCCGTGTGGGTTCGGTAGTCACAGGCCCCTGCTGGTTACATGATAGGTGTGGGCTCCAGAAGAGACCTGCACAACAGTGTCCTGGTAATGGAGGAAGCACTGCAGTCGGGGCAGAGGAACAGCCAGGTGAGCCACAAGCCACATCTGGTGATGGACACTGCTCTGCTAGGCGTGGAGGGGCTTCAAGGTGGCATGACCAGAGATCGATCACAGCCATCCCAGGAAAGGACTGACCCTAACACAGAGGCCCACGTGAACCCCAGAGTTCTCGGGAGTCTTAGAAGGTCTTGCACCCTGGACAGTGGACTCTCTTGTAAGGAATCGGGAACAGGTTACCAGGCCCTGCGTTTCAGTGTGGGAGAAAGTCCATCTTATTTGTTGTGCTCTGTCGGGGTTGTAGGAGGCAGTTCCCAGAGGGAGTGGTGAAGGGGAGAGAAACAGCAGGTCCCACCAGGGGAGGAGCCCAGTTCAGGACCTGCGTGGGCTCTGCAGTCACATAGCTCTGGCTCTGGCTGGAGCGTCCACGCAGGCTCAGACCTCTCTGATCCTCAGTGCTCCCATGCCTGCCCTGGGCATGACTGCTGCTCCCTCATGGGGTCCACACGGTGCCTGGCCACTGTTGGAGTGACACTGTGGGTGCTGGACCTGTTCCAGTCGTCCTTCTTCCCTGCTGCTTACAGAACGATGCCATCTCTTGTTTTCCTGCCAGCTCCTTTGGGTTGCTATAACAGATACGCCACAGACCGGGTGACTTAACAAACACACATTCAATTATCCCAGTCTGAGAGGATGGGAAGTCCCAGGTCAAGGCTCCAGTAGATTCAGCATCTGGATGGACCCTTCCTGGGCAGCAGATAATCTCTTGTGTCTTCTCACTGTGTCCTCCTGTGGTGGAGAGAGCAGGAAGAGAATACAAGTTCTCCAGCCTTCTTCCTGTAAGGTTCCATTCAAGAGGCTCGCACCTTCATGACCTAATCGCCCCAAGGCGTCATCTCCTAATACCATCTTTCTGGGAATCAGGAGGTCAACGTACGAATTCGGGGGTGGTGAAAACATCAGACCACAACAGCCACCCTTCCAGTTGCTATTTGGAAGCTGATTTCACCTCCACCGCACTGTGGCAGGGTATCATAGTCAGGTGTCCAGAACTGGGAAGGGCAGGGGAGGCCTGGGGACACAGGCCGAGGCAGTGATCATGGGCGCTGCTGGCCCTTCATGCCCATCAGAGGCAGGCAGCCCGGGTACCAAATGCTGCCTCTGGTACAGAGGGGACTTGGAGACAGAATTCTGCTGCAAAGGTGCCGAGAGGCAAGACAGAGATGGGAAAGGAAGAGAGCAGGCGGAAGGGCAAGCAGCTGGCTTCCAGCTGGGCGTGTGGCAGCCTGGTCCTCCAGGCGGGGGCGTGGGTGTGCAGCTGGGACCTGGTGAGTAGATCTTGGCTCCTGGGCCTCTGCCGGCCATCTGCACCACAGCTCTGAAGAGAAAGATATGTTTGCCCTGTTTTAAGCATTATACAATATAGATCTGTATGGAATATCACATGGTATTATATTGATCTATGCAATTTTATATTTTAACATAACAGTTAAAAATAAATTTAATTTAAATTTTAAAAAGCAGGCAAGGCGATAACAGAGTGCGTGTCTTGCTAAGTCATACTGAGGGTAGTTAGTGAGCACGAAACCTGGAGTCCAATCAAGGCCCATCATTGTGGTCTTGATGTCTCCGTGGACCTGTCTGGCTTCCCACATTCCTTCTGCCTCTGGAGCCCACCCTAGCTGCCTGATCCCTGAGCCTCCCTCCCTGTACCATTTTACAACACTGTGGAAGCATTGCTTGCTTTCCTTAGTTCTCATCTCTTCCTTGTTGAGACAACTTTAATGAAAGGCAACGGACCTGCCAGGGTGGTAGGAGTGGAAATCAGATGCCTTGGGAGGCTTAGAGCATCAATTCTGAAGTCTGTCTTGGTTCAGAAAGACTTGGAGGAGGGGCAGAGCCCAGGGGCCCATAGACTCATCACTTAGAAGAGCTGTACAATGAAGGATGTGTATCCACGGTAGACCCTCGGTGCACATAGGAATGATGTGAACTGATTTTATGTTTCAGAAAAAGCAGATTTGCCCTTGACCAGAAATTGAAATGGTAATAGTCAGTAAGAAATAATTCTCCTTTCAGCTATGAGAATAAATCTCTAACTTAAATTGAAAACAGTTTTCTTTTAGGAATTTAGAATAAAATGTTTCCCTAAGTGGTGAAGGACACGTAATTAGATACTCCCTTGATTTCACTACACCCTGCTATTATCCTGAATTTAACACCCTGATGTCAGGAACTGTGGGAAGGGCGAGGCCAGAGTGAAAGTTGAAGCAGGAAAAGCACTGTGGCAGGGTATGCTCCGACTGGAGCCAGCTGTCCCAGGGACCTTTCAGGCATTAGAGGACACGGGTGGGTAGGGCTGAGGCGTACAGGGAGGCAAAATATTAGAGGAGTTGTAGTATCAGGGACAGTGAGATAGAGTCGACCTGCGTGGTTTCCATCTTGGTTTATAACGTGCAAGTTCAATGGCCTTGACAGGACTTGTCTTTCTTTACAGCTAAAAAGTTAGATAACAACTTCCGCTGTGTATTTGGCACTAAGAATTAACATACTGGAAAAAACTTGGCATAAGGCCTTGCAGAGAGCAGCTGATAAGCAGGTAAATGCTGGTGGGAAAAGGAGAACAAGCAATGGGTGAGGGAGCAGGTGGGTTGTGAGCGATGCTGACGGGCAGGCCTCCAGGCCAGCCTCTGCCCCAGGGAGGACGCAGGCTGTGAGCAACGGGAGGGGCAGACAGGCAGCCTCAGCAGCCAAACTCAGGTAATCCAGGGGGCCCTCTGCCCATACTCTGGGGGTACCATTTTGTAGCAGCTACAGCTGGGCAGTGGAGGCTGAGCACTTTCCCAGGACACACAGTTTGTTAGGCAGCAGTGCACAAAACCCTGGTTCATCTGACCCCAAGCTGAGGATTGCTGCCTGCACTTCCTGCTCCAGAAGCCTCAACTCTGGGTCCCTGCTCTGGGTAAGATGTAGCAGGCACATACCATCCTCGCATGGCATGAAACTTCATTAAATGCTTATATTAGAAGAAATCAAGTTCTCAAGAAACCAGGAACAAAAGAGAAAAAAAATGAGCATGAAGGAATGAGACATTGAAGAGCAGAGAGAAATACAAATGAAGAACAAAATTAATAATTAATTAATTAAAAATAAAATTTAAATAAATTAAGAACAGAAAGCCAATTGTGAAAATCAAAGCTACCAAGCTTGTCCTTTGAAAAGGCCAATGAAGTTGATAAGGCTTCCACAAGGGGAAAGAAGAGCCTATTTGTTAATATCAAGAATGATAGAGAAGATAAAATACCAGCAAATGGAAGGCATCCAAAAGGAAATGAGGAAATTCCCGAACAACCATTGATATCTTGGAAAACTACTTAACCTTATTTCTTATATCTATGAAATGGGAACAATATAACTATAAATACTCTGGGGAAGATCATTGTAAAGATGAAATGAACATACATACATGAGATAGGTAGGTAGGTAGGTAGAGAGATAGATAGCTGAAATTTAACTTGGTTCCTGATATATAATTGATGCTCCAGGAGTATTTCTGTATGTGGCAGTTGCTGACCAAGGTGCTGACTGCCAGGGGCTGAGCAAGAACAGGAGTCCCATGTCTTAGGTCCTGGGGGAGGAAGGGAAAGTTCACCTTCTTCATAGACATGAGGCCTGACACGGGGCTTAAAAGACCCTGATTATGTACATACGAAGTGAAAAGGAGGTGAGAACATAGGATGCCCCCAAAGAGAAACAGTGTGGTGTCTCTCGACTCACAGGAAACCCCTGGTGCCCCGCCCTGGTGTGGAGGGCTGAGAGTCTCTAGGGTGAGAGCACTAGAAACAAGCAATGTTGGCCTGAGGAGAAGGCTCAGGTAACAAGCCAGCCACCTGGGGTCACTTTGTTCAGACTTGTGTCCCTGGATATGGAGTCTGGGCTTGACCTTGCAGACAAGAGGACCATGATCGGAGTTGATGCTGTTGATTGAAATGTGATTCTTGAAAATGATCACTCCATGAGATGACCTGGATGATGAGGTGGGGACCTGGACACAAGTGGCAGATGTGAAGATTGGGGTGCTGAAGTCTTCTCTGTCTTGGCATCTATGTTACAGTGTTATCCCAAGGCAGAGCATGGAGCTCTTGGGACCAAGTGTCTGCACATGGAGAGAGCTATGACGTTACCCCGCCTTCACAGTGACGAACACAGCTGACACACATTGTCTCCTAGAGCACTGCGTTTTTGTAATAATCGATGCAGCAGAGGTATTTTCTGCACCACATGGACGGAGACTGTGAAGTCTGTGTGTTCTCTGTTGTGAAGTCTCTGTGGTCATGAGGCAAACACGTTGCATTTGGAAACTGGTAGCCTCACTAGTTTACTTTTCCTTTGTGAATGGCTTCTGGGGTCTAGGCTAAAATATCTCGACTAGAGCCAAACGCCACTCTTACTAACGACAGGAGCTGATGTTCAGAGGCATCCTTCCATGTGCCAGGGAGGGATGGTGGGCCCTTTGCCTCCTTCGTTGTGCACAGGAGCCTGTGAGCAGGGTCTCCTATTCCTTCTTCTTTGCCCTCACTACTGTGCCTGACTCTGCGCCAGGTGTTCAGGGCTGCAGACTAGAGCCAAACCCACCCATGACTGTCCCACTGCCTTAGCCACCTCTGGCGATCTTCCTGAATTGTCCTCCTTGCCACCTTCTCCTACTTAAAAAGTCCCAGAGGTTGAATTTCCATGTATGGCGTTCTCAGTCGACCATAACACTGTCTGGGAAAAGGTGCCAGCACTTGACCCTGAAGTTCCAAAACGGAGAGAGCTACGTGGGCAGGAACAGAATGTCCTTCGACTCTCATGGGGCCTTGTGCCCCTCTCTCTGGCTTGAAGTCTCTCTGATGCGCTGCAGCTTTGGAATCTTCTTGGTGTTTACTTCTAGAGCCTCCATGTTTCGCAGATATCCTTTATTTTTGTTGGTGGATAAACACCTGCAGGTTTCCACACCTGTTCCTTCAGGAGAATGCAAACCTAGAAAACAATCGGTCTCTTTACTGACAGGTGGATGTTTAGTGAAGTTTCATGGTAATTAAAACCATATTCTAAATATTTAAATAAGCAGCATAACATATGAAAATAAGTTTATACTCAGTAACTTGCTGCACATTATTCAAAAATATCAAATGTTCCCTAAAAGCCTTTTATTTGATTAGGGAATCTGTGAGCCTTCAAAGTTCTGACTTAGAAATCGATGCATTTGTAGGATATCGGTTTTCTATCAGAATTACAAAAATCGGATCTAAAATAATTATAACTGCTAGAATAATGCCGACCACCAATAATGGGTAAGAGCTTTTTTTAAAATTTCAATAAGTTTCATGATTTATTAGTTTTAACTTTTATTTCAAAGCAAGCAATTTTGAAACATAGTTTACTCTATTTCAGAACAAATTAAGAGATAAATTGAGAGGAAGATAAAGAGTTGAAATAAAACAAAAGCTTTATAGGCTGGTCACGATCACATCTGCACAGCTCAAAAGTGACAGGTGTGCTGCCGTCCTGTTACACCAATGAGCTCCTGTCGCTGCACAAGTTCTAATACGTGAGACGGGCAGAGCTGGCCTTCTGGCAGGACACAGTAAGGCATGGCGTTAGCCACCCTTTTTCCTTCCTTCTTCTTTCTCCTCCAGACGTACCCTATCTGAATAGTTAGCTGTCTCTTTCCCAGATGCAAGAAATGAAGACTATATCTTTTCCAGGCACCTCCTTGGCTAACCTGAGCACAGTATAATGTCCCTCTTTCTCTCCATTCCCATTAGTGATATAGACTGCATGCCAGTTACAACTCTCTCTCTCTCTTTGATATTTCACTAAACACAGACTTTAATTATTGCCCATCAGTTCCAGGTATATATGATGTAAAACAGCAATGTTCCCAGTATTGATGTGCGACATAGCACGCGCCCCAAATGCCTAGAATGAGGGTGTCCTGCTACAAGGCAGTGATTCCCTGACAGACGTGGCTGCACCAGCCTTGACAGCCTTGGGTGAATTAGCCAGGCCAGGAGCAAACGCAAGGAGGAAGCAGGTGTGAAGTCACCTTCCTGCCTCCCAGGATGACGATGTTGTGCACCGAGGGCGATGCACCTGCACTATTGTCTCTGAGGAAAAAATAGCTTCTGAGAGCAAACACTCTCCACCAAGAGAAGAGACTCCTGTGTAATTTGAGTATAAAGGGTCTTTTTCTTTTATGATGGGTTATGTTATGTTAACTCTTTCAGGAAATGATTTTTAAGGCTCAGTGTAAGCATTTAACTGCTGCTGGTTGTGCATGGAGAGAGGAAGGAGCCTGAGGAGGGACATGGCTTCTGGAATTCTGCAGCCTTCAGGAGCTCCCGTGACGGGGACCCTGCACCCAGGCTGGAGAGCACAGCCCTGGAGCCAGATGGCCGCGTCTTACTCCTTGTGCCCTTGAGGGGAGAGAGAAGTCCTTGGCTTGGTTCTGTCCACTGTCCTCCTTGCTGCACTGGAATAACCTCCATTCACCCCAAACCAGATGACCCCTCAGAGAGCCGAATACCGACAACAGGAGGGGTCCTCCCTCCAAGTAGGAATGTCAGCAGCACCGACAGGAAGTCCCGCGAACACCTGCTTTCCCCATGCTAACTACCGCAGTGCCTTTTGAGATATGCAGTTGCACCTTTTCCCCTGGTGGCTCTATTGCTGTGCCATAAACATTCAGGGTCAGTGCCCACTGGGTGGGGGAGGGAGCCTGGTTTTTGTCTGCCTGCAGGGAGCACGACAGGGGGCGGGGCGACAGGCTGCCTCACCCAGGGTCCAGTCTGCAGGACGAAGGCACTGGAGTTCCTGCTGGCAGAACTGGGTTCACGTTCTCTGGACCCCACTTCCTGCTGGGTGGTTAGAACACCTGCCTGGGCAGCAGGGGCCACGGCATCAGCTGATCCATCCCTACCCAGGTGTGCAGCCAGTGTCCTCAGGCTTTTAATCTGCTCGCTCCCTCATGTGGAAAGTAAGGATCTCTAAGGTTCTTTATTCAGCTCCTGCATGATGAGCATGTCTCCTCTGTTGCTGCTAAACCACAGGGGTCTTCAGTGGGGACCCAGGGTCTTCGCTGATCTCCACTTCCACTCTGGTTGGCACTCTGGTGACCTCAGAATGCAGAGGCATTCGAATGCCTGTCTCTAGATCAGATGTCATCTTCAGAAACTCTCCCCTGTTATCCTGTCTGCAACCCAAGGGAATATAGTGCCCCCAGAGCTGCTGAGAACCGGACAGTGCAACCTGGATGTGACACCCCTGTGATGATCCCATCCTTCCCATCTGGACAAGGGCACACATCTCTAAATTCTTTTCTAAATGGTAAACAATCTTTCACTTTAGATCAGAGACAAAAAATCATCATCTTTGCTTGAATCTGATGTAATATTCTCAAGCAGTATTCCTGGAAATGAAGATTTTCAATTTAGAATGACAGAGGTTAAAAACATGGCAAAATAGCTTCCAATTTTTGATGCATTTACAGTTAGGTGTCTGAGATTTCTGGACATTTGTTAATAGAGTTTTGTTTTGTTTTTAAGTCGTTAACTGGCATGGGAGTATAGTAGTGCTGAAGCTGCCTGGCACCAAGACTGGCAGTTTGAAACCTGGCAATTGCCCCTACTTCTGATCCCTAGGAAGAGCACTGCCTCCTATAAGATACGTAGATGTGAACACACGTGTGCGTGTGGGCTTGGAGCGGCACTGTGAGCATCAGCAGAGGAACGGGTCACTCTATGTGTTTTGGTGTTTTAGGAACCCAAGTGGGGATGGGAGTCTCCTCCTCTAGAAGTCAAAGGCACCCTCAGCTAAAAATGAGCCGCCCGCCTTTATTCATGCTGTCACGGAAATGGGAGAAAATTGAATAAAGATACACAGGGCAGTTTCCATACTTCTGTAATTTCCCCTGAATTGCTCACAAAGTGACTATTATTCTCCTCCCATTAAACACGGGGCCATCTGGGGCATAGATATGCAAGGGAGATTAAATGTGACTGCACAGAACCCTTTCTTTAACGGGATTCAAGCTTTTGTGCTGTGAGGAGGACAGAAAGATTTTCCGAACTTCTATGGGAGTGTCCCGGCATCTTTATGGCTCTCACATCTGCCGCTGCATGGAATTGATGGTAATCGTGGTTATTATCATGGTGTCTTCCTCCACTAAAACAAGGCCATCTGGGGTCTGTGTGGTAGGGGTGGATTAGCATTTTTTTTTCAAGTGCTACTTTCCTTTAGTAAATATATTTTAAGGAAATTATGTTAGAGAAAAGATTATGATAATAATGATGATAATACTAATAATAGGGTTATTATGTGCGATCCCCTTTACAAAAAGTCCCTAGCAAGCATAATCCGGAGCAGGCAAGGCCAGGAGTTGAACACCTGGGCCGGCCTCTGGAGCAGCCTGCAGCCTTTTCCAGGGCTCTGCAGGCTGCCTCAGCAAACAGCCACAGGGGCCTGGCGCCAGAAATCCAGGAGCTGGGGTGGCGAGTAGACCACCACATGTGCACATTCCGGCTCTGTCAGCGCCCGGCCATGGTCCTCGGGAAAATCTAATCACAGTTTTTCTATTTGTGGAAAAGGAAGTAGTAAATACCTACTTCAGGAGGCTATGGAGAAAACCAAATCCAAAAGCGTGTCTGAGAGCCCTGGACACAGTGCCTGGCAGTGAGAAGTGTTTAAGCAAATAACTCCCGAATGCTAGGGGGCATGCGATGCAAGTCCCAGGCCCAGGGGCTTTCAGTTTTCCTATTTCTTGACAGATTAGCACAATAGCAGCCGATATTAAAATGGAAGGGATAGTCTTTCTACTTTATAGTACACAATTAGCTTAAGTCATAGCTAAAAGCCAAGAGGTTGAGCAAATCTGAAATCTTATTTAAATTAATCCTAATATGTGACTATAAAATGGTGATGTAGAGTGAAAAGAATGGAATTTGGAGTCATATAAACACTGGCTTTGAGTTATTGGTCACTTGCCCTGGACGGAGCCATTCCTCTCTTTCATCTAGGTGTATCTATAGTGGCTCCATGAGAAAGATATGCCAATTATTTGTCCAGAGATTCTATAAGTCATAGAATTCATCTCATGCAGAATATGTTTCTAACAGGTACTTGATAAGCGTTGGATGTAGTGTGTGTGTGTGTGTGTGTGTATTTGATGAGCTGAAGTATGTTGAGAGTGTGGCTTCTCTACCTCTGTTACTCCTCTCTTCTTGACTGCACTCCAGCATAGCTTTATCTTTCTCTCTCCCACTGGAACCAAGCAACTGCTACCAAGCAAGTGACCTCCTTCTGACTGCATGACATCTACAAGGAGGAACAGCCCCGTGCGTCTGCATCTCCCTACCTTCCAAAGAGGCCACATCACTTCCTTCACCTCCTACCCCGTACCTATCACGACCTTCACCTTCTACTCCATCACTTTAGAAGCCTTTGTGGAAATTCTTTTATGTTCCCTGAGATTTGGCCCTGCTTCCTCTTGTCCTCTGACGGGTGGACTTAGAATGGCTGTACACAGGAGAATCCAGACTTTGTTTGGAGGACACTGATATAAATAAAGCTACATTGTTTCCTAATAACATGTTAGCCTATATTTTTACTTGATGAAAAAATTTCCTTTTAAGAGTATAAATCCACCTCTGTCTCTTTATACAAACATTTATTTCCCTCCGTTGTGTAGGCATGTGCCTCTGATATTGTAGCACAGGCTAGCATATTTCATCCCTTAAGCAAAATTTTAAAAAAATGAAAGCCAGGGATCATATGTTCTTGGCATTTTTTTCTAGATGAAAGCCACTTCTCTTCATGAAGCCCTGAGGTGGGCCCTGGACCATGGGTCTGACCACTGTCTGATTGGAGACTTCTGCCGTGTTAGATCAGGGAGGGCCATCGCCTTAGGAGGTCTTGGACTGTTTGCCTGCACACCTTCTCCTTGCTTGCCCCCGGCTCTGTGCTGACCCCTGTGTGCAGCGCTTCCTGGTTGCCCTGGTCATCTGACATTCACTTACAGTCAGACTGTGGGCAGTGCGCCTGGGAAATTAGAAACAGGGAGAAAGGGAGACGCCAGGTGCTCCCACTGGCTTCCTCCCCAGTGGTAGCTCTCCTGTTGGTTGTGTCTCCCACCTAAGAGGTCCTTTCTGAGCAAACTTTCATCAAGTGACATTGACCCCTGTGGTCCCATAGCATCTCTCTCCTCCTCCTCCTCCTCCTCCTCTTCTTCCTCCTCCTCCTCCTCCTCCTCCTCCTCTTCTTCTTCTTTTTAATATTTTTTAGTTGCCAATGGATTTTTTCACTTTATTTGTTTATTTATATGCGGTTCTGAGGATCGAACCCAGGGCCACACACCTGCTAGGCAAGGATTCTACCACTGAGCCACAACCCCAGTCCTCCCCTCTTCTTTATACCTGGCCTGGGCAGGGCAGAGGCTTCCTTCCCCTGCCTGCTGGGTGACCTCCTTGTACTGTGTTTGGATTTCCAGGCTTCTTCCTGCCTATGATCCTGTTTCCTGTGTTGGTCTCCTATACTCCAAGTACTCAGAATGACTCTGCTTCTTCTAGTGCTGCGTGGGGCCTGCAGGCTCTTCTCAACGCCAGAGCTCTTGAGAGCTTCGCGGGTACTGCTGACCTAGGAGTGGGATTAGAGGGAAGCCGTGCTGGGCCATAGTAGCTATGCAAATACATTCACCATTAAGAAATATTTCCTGCATTCTAGAAGTTCAGGTATTTTTCTAGTCATTCATCAGAGTAATGAGAAATACAAAAGCTTATTACTTCAAGTTTATCAGGCTGACAAAAACAAAACAAAACAAAAAATTAAAAAAGTTTACAGAAGAGAGGATTATCCAGGGTTGACAGGGATGTGGAGTATGGGAATCTGTTCTCTAGTGGGGTACAGACTCAGCCTTTCTAAAGGCAAAGCTGATGAACCAGTCAACCTCAGTGTAGGTGAGCTCCCCAGTGCTGGCAATTCCCTTTTCCACACAAACCTCTTCCACGTGTCCTTGAGAAGACACGCGTGAGGAAGCTTACTGAGCACTCTTCCTGATGGCAGAGCACGGAGGTACTGTGTCCTCCTGGGGGTGGTTGACTTGTGACTGTGGATACTGCAGAGCAGCAGGTGGTCCACAGCACGGGAGATTCGATGGGCTGTAGTCTCCCAGAGGATCCTAAGATCGGGTGTTTAGTGGAAATGTAGGAGAAGGGGTGAGACATGGGGCAATGCGATCATTTTAAAACATCCAATTAAAAACTAGACTTCCATATTTAATATTAAAATGGATTTGAAGGGAATGGGGATGAGCTATAAAGAGAAAGGAGAATAAATAATAAAACAAGAGGCACTTTCATGGATCACCGAGGCAATGTAGGGTGAACCAAAGACTATGCCAACCCCACCCTCTGAAGTCAAAAATCAGTATGTAACTTCATATTTATCCTAACTATGATTGCAAGGAGAAGTTAAAGGAAAATAATCTGCAATGCTAAATGTGTGGAGACAGATAATGCGCTGGTTCATGTGGCCAAGTAGACAGATGCCTGAAATTGCCCACTGTAGGTGATACAGGGGTCACTTTAGTGTCACCAGCATTGCTACACTAATGTTGCAATTTTTCAGATAAGTGACTGGCTATTGGTAAAGTTTCTAGTAACACAAAATGTATTCTTCCCTTGAATTAGAAAGTGGCTAAATTCTTAGCAAAGTCAGTAGTCATAGTCATAAAGCTATGCAATGAGAATTGTGTGTTTATATTTGTAAAGTATAGTAGGATTCTAGTGTCAAAGAATTTTAGTTTCTTTCAGTCATGTGGATATCAAATGTGGGATTTGAAAGTTGCATAAAATGGAGACAGGTCAGTTTTCCTGGTGTTTAACTGTCCCCCACACTGGAGGCATTCCGCACCCCTGGCTCTCACCTTCCAAAGTGGGTAGCACATGGATAGCCCCATGACTGCTTCATCCAACACTTTGGGAAGAAGGGACAACACATTCCCAGGACTCCCTGAAGTACTGCTGTCCTTCAGATCCCCTGGGAATGTGAATTCAGGAAGACTGAGTAATTGGGGACCAGCTTCTTCTCATATTGGAAGACTCACACAACCTTTAGATTTGACAATTTGGCTTTATGTGTTTTGAAACTGAAGGCTAGAAAAATGGGGAAATACCCTATAAGCTGGTTTTCCAGAGACAGGCCTTCAACTGAAGTTTCCCTGGTCAGTGGCTTCTGCCAGGCCATGATCACAAACACAATGATAAGAACAGAGGCAAGATTCACGGGGTATTTCCCAGGGGAAACCCAAGATCCAGGTTCAGTTTGAAGAACTCACGCAGCATGTGAAATGCTGAATATCAATGATTAAAGGGAACATGAATTCTGGGAAGCTATAGCAGTGGTGTTACCCTCTCAGCAGCTTCTCCCTTTAGTCACGTGGATGAAGATAATTACCCGGGTTCTTGTATTGGTCTACTTTAATACTTATCAAACTTTTAAAGAGGAGAATCCTATTTTCAAATGAGTTATTAGGTAGATCCAGAAAATATAAAGCAGATAATGATGAAATCAGAATTATCTTAGTTTGAACATATTTTATAAGCACAAATTTACAATATTTTATTGTGATATTAAGCAATTATAAAATGAAGTCATTTTTGGCATAATTGAAATCAGAATTCTGGATGGTAGTTCGGTCTGATTGTTACCATCTAATTTATTCTGATATTTTGTTATGACCCCAGAAGAATAAAATATCTTGATTCATATAGGTAGGGTCTTTTTAAAAAATTGTGCTTTGCATTCTTAGGGCTCACTTTAGAATTCTGTTGTAAAAGCCTAAAATACAAAAGAGGAAAATTGTTTTTTTTTTTTTTTTAGGTTTTATGCCCATTGTCAGGAAATTAAACTTCTTTTGTAGCCAAATCACAATATTTAACTATTTTCATAGCCCAATCATAAATCTAAAAGCTAGACAAACAGCAAAACCAAAAAGGGGGAAAAGACGCAAACACAAATCACTGGAAGCCCCCAGGTCTCCTAAGGCAAGACAACCTCACAGAAGCCTGCATGTTTTCTCTTATTACTGCAAAGAGGACAATAAAACTGTACAGTGCACGGACCACCCAGGACCACTGTTCGCATCTGGCACTGACCAGTGAAGAGCTCAATGCTGGCGTAGCAAAAGCCCTCCTTGCACTTGGACTTCAGGTAGCTGCCTTGTGGTCTGGCTCTTCCAAGGCCACGTGGAGCCCAGGTCTTGGCTTCCAGTGTTATTTCTGACATGCATTTGGATATATTTGTGAAAATGTAGATGAAAAATGTTCACAGCGGTTCCACAGTAGGTTAGCCTGGTAGTACAAAGAAATACCTAGGTCACTTCCTGTGGGTTGAAATTTGGTGTAGAATTCACCATTTTAAAATCATTGAATGTATGTATTAAAAATGAAAATTTGAACTACCATTTGCACAACTGGAAGCAATTATTTATAGAGTCTGTCTTACTTGAAATTAACCCTGCATTTTTAAAGAGAAGCTTTGATGCTAAAGCACAGAGGAAACTGGGATCAGCACCTTTCTTGGCTGCAGACTCACCTCCCTGGCTACCAGTCCCCAAATGCTTATCTTCTCAGGTCCTAATATGACATCAATCATGCTACCAAGCAAGGTAGTATTGAAAAACTAAACTAACTTGAGATTTTATGTGCATGTTTTTTTTTTTTTTTTTACAAAAAAATCACAAGCTTTCTGCGTATGTTAAAGATTTATAATTTGCCTCCTAAACAAGATCCAAGGCTTTGCATACTTGTGTAGGATGGCAGGTGTCATTTTAAAACACTTCATGCCAAAAGAAAGCTTAATTATAATCAAGAATTCTTAGGAAAACTGAAGTTGTTATAAAAGATCAGTAGTCATTCAACCTTAACATATTAAGTACTTACACAAATGCAACTTTTTTATTCAGAGAAAGAAGAGAAAACTCACCCCATTACTATGGCTCATAGGCAATTGATGTAAAGTTTGATTTATTTCTTGCCCATCTTCTATTTTCTTCTCTGTAGTTTTATTTTTAAGCATAGCCATGTCTACGTAATTTTTATTTCACTGTTTTGTTGTCATGTTCTGACAAATATTTTCTCCTACAAAAGTGTAGGTTTTCGTAACTCTGACTTCGTTATAAACAACCTGCTGCTGCGTTTTGCCAGGAGACAACACATTTGACTCTGTGTCCACCTTCGCCCTCCTCCAACTGTCTCGGTCTGTTCACATAATTTGTTTAAGTTTATAAATGAGAAATGGTGACTTCAGGAAAAGAAACTTTCACAGCTAGCAATAGCTACTTAATACTACCAGTGTATGGGGTAGGGATTTCTGGGGCACCTTAAACCTCGTTGTCTGCTAGACCAAGGTTGAATGGCCCAGAGACAAAGATGAGCATGGCACAACCTCACTAGCAGAAACCCATAACCTACAAGCAACAAGACTGCAATGGGAGCTAGCACCAGGGGAGGGGAGGGAGGTCTGAGTGAGAGGTGGCTGTGGGTGAACCTTGTCCCCTGTGATTCACATGTGGCAGTTCTAAGACCCCACCCTGTAGCATGTATACGGTATCTGAGGATCCAGTATAAGTAAGGGGTAAATAACATTAAGTGAGGTGATTGGCTTGGGTTCTCACTCAATTTGACCAGTGTCCTGGTAAGTAGGGGAAATTGGACACAAATGCATGTGGAAGGCCACGTGGAGACACGGGGAGAAGTGATTTGTACTAGCCAAAGAGAAAGGCTTGGAGTGCACCCATCCCTGCAACATCTCGACCTCCAGTCTGAGCCTCCAGAACTGTGAGGCCATAAACTTGTGTTCAACTCAGTCAGCGTGGCAGCCCATCAGACTGCAGGCTACTGAGCATTGAGAGACAAGCCTGGGTGCACCCCAGCTCCACCCTGAGCAACTCTGGGCCTGACCCTCTGTCCATTCCTCCGGTTCCTCATCTGGAAGTTGGTTCCTTCCCATACCTACCCTGTGGCATTCCCTGAAGATTCAGTGAAGGCATCTGAAATGCCTAGAATCACAGAGGACATAGGGTCAATGCTGTGTGTTAGTTTTTGTTATTTTATTAACATAAATGCAATTTAAAGGGCATAGACTTGGGCTTTAGATAGATAGACCAAAGTTTAAATCCTGACTCTGCTATTAGCAAGCTACAGTTTTTTAGGCAAACCACTTGGTGAGACTCTTTACGTTTGAAAGATGGAAGCATAATTTTCTCATGTGGATGTTGGGAGAGTTCACTATGCAGTGTGCCCAGAGGTAGGGATCGAAGCTCTGTAAACACCACTCCCTGATCTAGCCCTGCACCCACACCAGCCCTCCCAGCCAGTCCACAAGGTGGAAGGGAGGCACAGATGAAATATAAGGATTTTGCCATTGACACGGGGATTTTTAAATGTTGTGAGTCAGGAAAAGACATTGTGGGTCAAGCAGTCCCCAGCCAAGGTGATCTCACCCCAGGTGGGAACGAGAGGCACACTGGCCCACACCTTGTGCTCCTCTTCTCATCACAAGGCCCAGGATACACTGCTTGTTTTCACTCCAGGAGCCCATGATGGCTCCCAGGGTTGTGTAGCAGGCAACTCGGCCTCACAGCTGATTGTCCTCATGAACGAAAACCTTCTCTGTAAGATTTTTTCTCAACAGTGTTCAATATCTTTCTTGGTTGTGCATAATCCTCTTTGTGGCTCAGAAGGAGGAGGATGGGCTACAGACACGGGTCTCTAGCCCTGCTACTTGACCACACAATGTTCCCCTATTATTCAAAAACATTTGCTGAAATGGCCCTAAGTGTGAGGTTCCCCTGGGCACTTCCATAGGTCTAATGGATGTCCCCAACTCACTAGGACACCATCCTGGTCCTCATGAGGTTATAGACACAGAGACCTGCACTCGAGAGTGAATTTGCCGTCCCGGGTTCCCCACCCTGTGAGCCCAGACAGGAGGAAGGCAGCCCTAACTGTGCTGCTTCGTGAGCATCTTATGAATGTCTCATGAGACCCAACTTGGCTGATCTGTCTGTTTTACTGGCCTTAAATCCCCAGTGCAATTTGTATGAAAACGACTCACAAGGAAGTAATTCTCACCAAGAACCAATTGCACTAAAGTGTTTAGGGAAAAAAAAAATGCCACAGCCAGACATCTTTTGCTTTAACAGCTCTGATTGAATTTTCAGTTCTAACCAGCAATCTTGGCTCCTATCTTTCTTCACTTTTATTCTTTGCAAGTACTTTTACCCACAAAACCTCTCCACTGCCTCAAGGTCTTCCTCTGCCCAAGTAGAGTCACTTCCCCGCCTGCATGAAGGCTGTGTATTTGCAGCCATTAGTTCCCCCAGTTAAAGATGGAATATTCCCTTGGCATCTTTCCAGGCTGTGCCTGCTCTCTGTTCTGACATGATGAGGGTGGTAATGACTGAGACCTGGAACTTCAGTCCACAGCTTCGGGGGCCCGGCTCTGAAGGCAGGAGAAGTGTGGAGAGTGCTCTGCAACCCCTGCTGTTGCAGCCCAGGCTTTGGAAACCTGCCGCATTTGCTTCAGAGAAAAGTGATTCCTGATGCTCTAGCAGAGAATGTGTCTCAGAGCTACGCAGTGGCCACAGCCTCCTCTGCCAGTCTGGCCCAGCCTCCCACAGAAGCAGAGTATGCTTAGGAAAAAAGGGGAAGCTCTCCACTTGCCTCCCAGGGCTCCAGGACTCCTGCTTCCTCCTGTCTTTGTGCAGAGGAGAACAACAATGACCTCAGAGCCTCAGTGACCTCCTCCTCAGGATGGGAATAATCACAGCAGTTGTGCTAGCAACTGTGGGCTAAATTGTGCCTGCACAGAATCATGTGTTGCAGGCCTAACCCAGCACTGCAGAACGGGCACTTCATTTGGAGATTAGGCCTTTCAGAGGTGATCAAGTCAAAAGTGGGGAGGATTGGGGTGGGCCCTGCACCACAGTGATGCTGTCCTTATAAATGTGCATTCGTCGCACAGATGTGTGCACAAGAAAAAAAAGGTGAAGACACATGGGAAGGCGGCCACCTGCTGGCCAGTGAGAGTCCTAAGCAGCTTCTCCCCCACATCCTTGAGGAAACCAGCCCGCTGACCCCTTGGTCTTGGACTTTCAGCCTCTGGGACTGTGAGACAATAAATTTCCATTGTTTAAGCCACCTCCTCTGCAGCACTGTGCCCAGCAAACTGATGCAGCGTTGGGGTTCTGTGAGGTCAAATGAAGGATATGTGTAGCCTGTTTAGCCCTGCAGTGAGGTCACTAAAAGGCCTCATCAGAACGACTTGTTCATCGTTATCAGTGCCACCATCATCGTTCACAGTGAAAAGGAAAGTTGGGCCCTGTGTGGAAGCCATGCAAAGACCTTGATCTGTCCCCACTTGTGAACAGCATGTCCATGTGAAATGTGTGTGTGTGCATGCCTGTGTGCATGCCTGTGTGCATGTGCCGGTGCTTGTGTGCACGTGTAGGGTACATTTCCATTTCATGATCTGGCTGTTTACCCATAGTTTCCAGCTCACAAAATGAGGAGTTGGGGGTCTGTGCTAGAAGCTGTGCAGGTCTCCTCCGGGGCTGAGCACCCATCTGTGATTGCACAATCCTCTGGGGTGTCTCCCTTCAGTGAGGCTCAACTTGACTCCAGAAGAGGCAGCGGAAGGACACAGGCCTGCGGTGGGGAAGCCAGCACTTTGGTTCTGGATCTCACATCAAGTACTTGCAGATTGGACAAGTCATTTTCCTTTTCTGGACCATCTGCAGAGACAGGGACGAGGGAGCTGAGCCTGAGAGGTCAGCAAAGCCTTTGAGGACCTGTGACACATGGAGACACTGATGGTGACTGACTGTAGGTAGCAGCCTGACTTCCTTCTGTGGGCAGCCAACCCTGCTGAACAATGCAGTGCGTCTCTTTCTGAAAAAGTTTTTTTTTTTTTTTTTTTTTAATGTAGTTTAATCATCCTCCTGCCATACAATTAGCATTTTCAAGTGGATCTGAGTTAGTTGGAGCAGATGGTTTATCTTCTCTTATAGTGTTGCGACTTGGACATTATATCATTTCTACATGTAACTCCGTCCGTGCAGCGCTCAAGGAATCATTCCAAATTTTGCGCACTGTGTTTTGACTTATTTAATGCAGACGTACTTTACCCGCAGTAAACATGAGTACCAAAATACTTTAGCTTGAGAGCTTCTGCCTCCCTCTCTGGTGTAATTAGTCACACTGCACTCTCCGCAGCTCGGGGAGAAGGGGAGAAAGATGCTCTGCACACAGCACCTTGCAAATGTGTCTTCCCTCCTCTCCAGCTGCTGGCTTTCCCCTTCTGAATTTTCAGTGTCCAACCCTTGAAACAAGGACAGAAAGGTGGAAAGTTCCCAGCACCATCGCCCAATCAGCCACCTTCCAACACAGGCATGGGGGCCACCTGGGGTCAGACCTGGCCTAGACAGGAAGCTCACAAGCCACCAGGTTTCTGATTCCTGATCTCTGATCTCGGTCGAGACAAGTAAGCCAATTATCAGGAGGTGTGGAACAGTGTTTATGAAATTGCAGAGAGAGGCTCTGGCACGAGGCGGCTTCTCAACCAGTCGTGCCTATTGTGCTCCTGAGATGAGGAAACCAAGGCTCGGGAGGTCCCTTGACGGGTGTTCACTGTATAATATCAGACAGCTCAGGATGCACACCTGAGTTTTTTGCTTTTTGTTTTTGTTTATAACTGGTAGAATTTTCATACAGTGAAATAAATTCTCAGACTTACTGTGTAATGGATTCTGATTTCTCTGGCAGCACCAAACTCCATACCTCAGGCAGCTTAAGCAACAGAAACTGAGACTTTTGCCTGCGCCCTTACTGCTGTGCAGTGCCAACTGTGGGTAGCTTCAGGGGGTGCAGTGTCCTCGGGGACAAAGTGGAAGAATGCTAACCATACTCTTTGGTTGAGAAAAATAAACTTCAGAAGGGAATGTGGTGAGGGAGGAGCCAGGAGGTCTGGGTCCAGCAGCAAGTGAGTTGGAGAGAGGAGATCAAGACAGCTCCCCAACCTCAGGGCTGCAAGAAATCATCTTCAAAGACCCCCAGGGAACAGCAAGAAGGGCTGCAGGGGAAGAGCTGGACGGGGCGGGGGGCGGGGTGGGGCATGGTCAGCTTTTATTTTATGCATTTATTTATTTTTTTATTTTTTTGATAGTGGGGATTGAACCCGGAGACACTTTACCACTGAGCAACATCCTCATCCCTTTTTATTTTTTATTCTGAGACAAGGTCTTGCTAAGTTGTTTATGGCCTTGCTAAGTCACTGAGGCTGGCCTTGAACTTGTGATTCTCCTGCCGCAGCCTCTGGAGTTGCTGGGATCACAAGTATGCACCACTGCACTCCTCTATCCATTTTAAAAAATATGTTTATTTTTTAGTTGTAGTTGGACACAATATATTTACTTTATTTATTTATTTTTATGTGGTGCTGAGGATCGAATGTGCTAAGCCAGTGCTCTACCACCGAGCTACAACCCCACCCCACTCTCCACATTTTTTGAAAGGGGCAGAAACAGACTCGTGAGTGTGTAGGTCAGGGAGTTTATCAATGAGCCCTGCCTGCTTAAGAAATGAAGAATAAAACTGAGGATTTGGATGCATAGACAACACAACTAGTATTCTGTAGTGAGCAAAACTGTTTCGCTGAATGAGACCATCTTCCTCCCCAAGCTGGGACCACTATACCCCCACCTTGCCTGCAGGCTCAGCCTTATAGCTGCACAGACCTTGGGGAACTTAGCTGCTGCAGGTAGTGTCCAGATCTGCATCAAGCCCTGCTGTGGTCCAGCAGGCTGGGGTCAGGGCTGGGCAAAGAGCATGGGGAACAGCCGTGCTTTGCAGGATGGAACCTGAGCAGGGGCGTCAATAATATCAACCTGTTTTGCTTTCACCTTTAATAACTATTTTGACCCAGCCTGGCCACTTTCTTATAGAGTTTGCAATCATCAATTTGTTTATTAATTTCTTTAATATAGCTAACTGCAGCTGCCTATTAGATGCACCATACCCATGTGCTAGTCATGATATGCCCAGGAACCTCAGCCCTGGTGTATGGTGCATATGATATCGGCCATGCTGGATTTCCTCCCAGTTTTTGAGGCATTTGTATACCTCAGGGGCTTCTCCGGCTCTCTTTGAAGACACTGGACTTAGCTAAGTATGTCACCCAGGTTCATTAAGAACATGCCAGTTCAATCAGAATAATTTTCCTTTTCAGTAGTTGTGCCCTAGAAGTGAATTGTTAGAAAAACATGGGTCCAGGTCTCCCCTGATGCACTCATGGGTAAGATGACCATTTTGACCTGGGAGAAAAATGGCTCCCCCTGCGCAAAACACTCGAGTTGACTCCTATGCCTTGAAGGTGAGGCCATGGGGGCCAATGGAGTGAAATGACCCTCCTGGTGACGGATCTCCCATGGTCCACACTGCAGCCCAGACCTGTCTGACTCGAAGCACACACTCTGACCACCTGCGGCCATTCTTCCTTTCTCAGGAACGGTGGACAGCACTTTCAGCCCAGTGACCCCTCTGCTCATGTTGGAAAGCCACAGGCTCCATTGCTCTTGGGGGGAAGTAGCACCTGCTAAGCATTTATACACAGACAGCTTTTAGCCAAAGTGGTAACGGGTTGGTTTAAAGTCCCTTCCATAAAACGTTACCATTTGTGACTTCTCAAGCTGCCCCTCCACAATTCGGGGTGCTATATTTCATCCATATGATAATTTGGAACTTTAGGGGAGGAGAAAAGACAGAGAAAGGCGTGAACACACACCAAACTCACTACCTTGGCACTCTCAATTTTTTTTCTCAGTAATTTCAAAATCTCTCATATATCTTCACATTTTTTTTTTCTATTTCATCTGCCAATTACCAGGTTTGGGTTCTGAATACCATAGTCTTATCCTTACAGCTTCCATACAACTCCTTTCTACTCGTAATTCTATCCTTCTAAGTTATCCTGTTCTCCACTGACGATTCTAGCTGATTATTTTTAATATATTTTAGTTAATTAATGTATGTTAGAAAATAATAGATAATTAGCACATAAAACCTGTGAGTTTACAGACAGTTTTGCTTCAGATGGGTCTAAACAAAGAAAATGAGTCAATTTAAATTTGGCAGAAAGGGAAGCGTATTGGATAAACATCACTTTTATTACAGATATCAGGTACAGTATTAGAGCCCCCATTAGCTGCCTCCCTTCTCTGAAGCCCTGACGGCTCCTCTGCCTATCTCAGGGTAAGTCTAACCCCCTTCCTGGCATTTAACCCACTCGGCCTTGAACACAGCCTACCTGAACAGCCCCGGCTTGTGAATTCCACTAAAAAGGAGCTACTTCAACACACAGAGTCAGGACCACAAATGTTGTCAGGATTAATAGATATCTGTACCAGACCTGATGACATCTCCGATGTCACCCATGTGCTGAGATGCCACCTTGGTTGAGTGATTAGATAATCCTGTGATCAAGTAATTCCTTTATGGCCCATGCTACAGGTCACTTGTTTCCATGCTGTAGCCCTTCCTCAGGAGTGCTCATCTGTAATTTCTTAGAGAGCTGAAACATCACTGGCCTCCTGTGCCTTGAAGGTGAGGCCATGGGGACCAATGGAGTGAAATGACCCTTTACGTTTCTCCTGCTCTGGATGTTAAACTCTTTGAAAGTCTGCTCACTCATAGTTTCCACTTCTTCCAAGTAGCTCTCTGTCCAACCCCACAGTGTACCCAAATGACTTTTATCAAGGTCCTCACTGGCTAGATCCAGTGTTCCATTCCCAAACTCATTCGGCCTCAGTGCAACGAGTTGAGTGTCTCTCTCCCTCCTGAAGCATTTTACCCTGTTTTGAGGTTTTGCACCGCCCCCTCAGCTTGCTTCTTTCTCATTGTCCTTTCCTCTGAGTGTCTTTTTGCCAGGTCTTCCTCCTTCCTCTGACTTCTGAACATCAGATTTGAAAACACTTCTGCCCTCTGTATTCCCTGCCAGGTGACAACACCCCGTCTCTCTCCTTTGAACACGTCTCAGGGGCGTGACTGTAAATGTGTGCCTCTGGCCCTGTCCTCTGTCTCTTCTGAAGCACACACTCCTGTTTTCAGGTACCTTGGGACGCAGTTCCCTGTCTAGGATGAACCTCGGGCATCTCAAATATGCGCTCTCTCCCTCCCCCCATACCCTGGGCTTCTCACTGTTTGCACTGTCTCAGAAAGAGAGCCTTCATCCTTCCACTTGCCCAGATTCTGGCAGCAGATTGTATTCACCTCTTTTTCTCATGCCCCACATCCAATTCTTCAGCAAGTCCAGTTGACTCAGTCTTTAACATACACCCCAGATCTGGGTCCTAGTGAGGGTACCCTCTGCTAACCCTCTGGGTTGGCTTGCCACCATCACTCACCTGATTACTAAAATAGTATCTTAATTAGACGCCACAATAACACTCCTGATTTCCTACCATCTATTCCCACCAGCAGCCAGAGTGATGCTTTCCAAACGCAGTGCTCAAGTGGGTCATTTGCTACTTAGTTCCCTCTAACAGCTTCCCGTCTGATGCAGGGCAGAAGCCCAGATCTTTTCAACGGTCCACTGCTTCACATGGTCGGTGTCCTCTCTGCTGGGACCTCCGCCCTTTCCTGCACTCCTGGTGGACCTGTCCCATCGCCAACCCTGACCATGTCAAGCTGCCCTCAGCCCACAGCCTCCAACTTTACCTTTAGGCCTTGGATAAATTGTGCTCTTTTCTTTTGGTACCCTTTTATTTTTATTTATGTCACTTTATGCCATCTTGGTTAATTTTCATTGTATCTGCTGTTTGTCTCCCCTGGTCTGTCTGAAAGGCAAGTTACCAATCCCAGCCTCCAAAATCATGTCTGGCATTTAATTGGCATCCTAGAAATGTTTGCTGAATAAACAAGTGAGAGAGTGAATGAATGGATGGATGGATGGATGGATGGATGAGATTCACCATTTGCAAATAAAAGCAGGTCCATGTTTCCAGTTAAAAATATCTAAAATGAATATTTGAAAATTCTTTAAATTTAGTGTTTTAGTTGAACTTAGAAACTAAGCAAGAGAAATGGTGATCACTGGAAATAATCTGGAGTTTTTCCTTTATTTTCTGTTTCTTCCTAGATCCTTTCTTTCTCCTGACAATGGAGTCTATAAAGTCTCTAGAAAATTTCAAAACATGAAATATTTTATGAGGGCAAGATGTGCTAAGTTGAATAGACAAAACAGGCGAAGAAGCCACAGAAGTGCGGACAGGCTAGGAGGAAGAACAGAACAGAGATTCTGTGATCCCAGCAACTCAGGAGGCTGATCAGGAGGGTTGTAAGTTCAAGGTCAGCCTCAGCAACTTAGTGAGTCCCTACGCAACTTAGTAAGACCCTGTCTCATAATAAAAATTTAAAAAGGCTAGAAATGAGGATGTAGCTGAGTTGTAAATTGCCCCTGGGTGAAATCCCCCTAGTAACAAACAAACAAAACAAAAACAGAAATTCTGGTCTCTGGGCCCATTTGCAGTATCTCCACAGTGTTGTTGATATCCTTGTCCAAGTTAATGAGCTGCGTTTCCTGTCCTCCACTCTGTTCAGGTCTTAAACTAGACCTACAAGCAGGTACTAGTACTCATGAATTCCTGTGAGTCCTTGTTTTTATTCCCATTTGACCAATACAAAGGTCAAGGTCAAGAGAATCCCCCACTGGAGAGAGGCAGAGGTGGAATCTGGCCTTGCGCCCCTGGGGCCTGAGTCTGGCCTCTCTCCTTGGTGCCCTGAGAGTGCGCAGCATCAGGTGGGGTCCTGAAGATCCTGTTCTCACTGTGGACATCAGGACCCGCACATTCTCCAACTCTTGCTGAGTTTTCCCTTCTGTTTGGATGTGATGGTTTAAATAATGTTGAAAAAACATCTTCAGTTTGCCAGTGCAAAAAGGAAACAGTGATTTTGTCTGTGACCCAAGAAAGGGAAAAAGAGCCCAAAGAGAAACTCAGATCTCCTCTTGTTTCCACTGTGAGTTCTCCACAGAGTCCGTGGAAACCCCCTCCCCAAACAAAGGAATGGTCAGTGCGGAGGCCTTATGGGAAAGTGGTGCTGGGGCCTGGCCGGCGTGAGGACTGAGAGTCCCTGAGCTCCTCTCTAGGCCTAGGCAGGAGAACGGAGACCAGCAGGACGGTGGCACCGGCCCTGGCCTGGCTCAAGACGCAGTGAAGTTTACAGGGACCACAAAAGGCTCAGCCCACTGTGCCATCAAGCACAGGTGGCAGGATGGGCCGGTCCACGCAGGGCTGTGTGAGAGACAGGGCCTGGAGCAGCTGAGGGAGAGCTGAAGTTTGGGGGTCACACCCTGTCATGTTTCTGCCAACTACATGCAAGGTCTGGAAAGTCTGGGTTGGTGTCAAGAGCTATCTTTTCCAGGACAACTGCCTGCAGAAGGTCCCCCTTGTCATCCAGGTTCCTAGGGTTACAGAGGAAGAAAAGCAAACAGAAGGAGGTGAGGTACAGAGGGGTCTGTGTGCAGGGCTACTGTGTCCTAGAGTAAAAGTGGAAGAAAGTCAGTCCACGGGGTGAGAACACAGGGCAGGGGTGATCACACTTGTTCAGAGAAGTTGCCTTTCCCTGTGGGGTTCAAATCAGCTTCCTGCGCTGGTCAGCCATGACCACTGTGAGCCAGCCTCACCGACTCCTCCCAAGAGCTGGGGTATTGGAACCGATGTTGATTGGCACTGCCAACCGTAACACAGAGGTTTTCATTGTTGTTGTTTGGTTGGTTGTTTTGTTTTTGGCGCTGGGCATCGATGAATCCAAGGGCACACCACTGAGCTACATCCTCTGCCTTTTTCCTTTTGAGTCAGGGCCTCACTAAGTTGCTGAAGCTGGTCTTGAACTTGCAATCCTCCTGCCTCAGGCGCCCACGTTGCTGGGATTACAGGATTTCACCAGTGTGACAGAGGTTTTTAATCACTCCTTCCAGGGCACAATGATGGCAAGTGGGACCTGAGGGCCCTTCCTCCTGATTCCAACTGTGCTTCCTGTGTGCTCCTCCCTCCTCCCAGGACGTTTGGAAGGGTTAGCACCCCAAATCACAGAGGTCCAAAGGACACTCGTTCCTCCACAAGCCACTGTCTCTGTCCCAGGAGAAACAGTCTGCAACCCCTCCCAGTCTCTCCCCAGGTGGAAGGGGGTCTGAACTGCATTCCTTCTTATTTTTAGGAGGCAACAGGATTGGAGAAGGGGTGGCTGTGGGGCTGCAGGAATTGAGGGTGGAACGGGGATGGGGAAACGGTGAGGCTGCATGAGCCACATGAGGCTGTGCACCTTCAACTCACTTGTGTGTGTCGGAAGAGATTTCAGTGCAGCGGGGACAAATCTCGATTTATTTTTTATTTTATTTTTTTTAATAAATGGCATCTGCTGACCTTGAGCCAGGTGGGCTGGGGGTAGGACAGACCATATTGGAGTGCCCACTTATTGCTTCCTCACCCTTCCACCTGGACGCTCTTTCCCCAGTGAGAGGAGTCAGATTCCTTGGGGGAAAAACCTGTTGGCCACCTTCTCCTTTGATTGGTTTGGAAAATCAGGCAGCTTCCAACCCTAGCTGGGCACAAAAGTAAAGACCCCTGAGCTCCTTAAAGAAAGTCCCCACCTGTTTCTTTGGGGGCAAACCAGAAATGGGCCCAGTCACTGCTCCCTGTGGTTGTCAGCTGCTCTGGATAACTCCCAGCTGCAGGAGAGTAACTGTGGGAAAGGAGCCAAGGGTTTGAGCACATCCCTGGACACGTTACTCAGAAGTCAGGTGTCCTTGTCCCCGGTGACTGCACTGGGTTTGGAATTCCCCCTTCTTTTGGTCACACCAGGCATTAGCTCTCCAAGATTGACCCTTGAAAGTCCAGCTCAGATCCCCTCTGACACCTTCTCAGAGATCTAATCCTAAACAAATATCTCTTAAAAGAACAAAGAGGAGGCAGAGAGGTCGGAACTGACCAGGAGGAGAGGAAAGGAAGGAGAGAATGAAGGGTGGGGAGGAGGGCCGCCAGAGCCGCGGACCCCACGCCAGGCACCAAGACGCCAGAGTCACAAAGCAGCTGTGGCCGTGGCCCCAGAGTGGGCGTGTCCTGTAGATTCCACTCTAGAGTGCTGCCCTGGCCCCACTGGCAGCCGGAACCTGGGAGGCCACCAGACCTTTGCTCATCGCCTGTGCATTCCGTAGAGCCCTGCCCACGGCCAGTTGGACTTTGAGTTCAGCAAGGGCCAGGCCAAGGCCAGCAGTTCTGCACCTGCTGCTCTGGCCGTCCACAGCACCTTCCCTCTTTAAAAGTCTCCCTCAGTTGTACAGCGCATCCTCAGTGCTGCCTGGCCTCTGCAGAGGGTTATCTGCCTCGGCCAGGCTCCTGAGATTTTGCAGCAGGGTTCCTGAGTTGACAGGGTGAAATTGACAGTCGCTGGCCCACCCTGCTCTCTGATCTTCCACAGACCTTCTGAGCTCATCTGGGGCTCCCCGCCCGGTGCGATATTCACTCCAAGCCCTTCCATGAACATACCTTTTTTAAATTCCCTTCTCCATGCTAGTCCCTCTGTTTGAAAGGTCTTCCATGCCACCTCCCATTGGTACTTCTCTCCCCATCGTGCTACCTCCTGCACATCCTGGGTATCGCTTGGACATTATCTGCCACTTGAAGCCGCTCCGGGGTCTCCTCCTCTGGAGTGAGGCTCTCCTCCTCCGTCCTTATAACCCCTGGACTGGCCCTTCTTTCCGCATTTAGCTCTCTGGGCTCTCCTTGATGATTGCCTTTGACTTTTCTTGCTGCCCAGCGGACTCTGAGTTCTCTGTATGGCGAACATAGCATGAAGGAGGTGACCAATACCTGCTACAGGAAGGAGGCAGGAAAGGACAAAGGGGGAGACAAAAAGCCAGGCTCGCCGAGCTTCAAGGATCAAAGGTGGTGGTCACCTCGGGAAGGTCTTTGCACACTCAAACAAGGCTTTTAGAGTCAAAACAGGCGGGCACAGAATGCCTCGGGCCCTCTCCCCGCTGGGCTGCATAGGAGCAGTGCCAACCTCAGCCTCACGCTGCAGCAGATCTGCCTGGAATAGCCGTGAGTTGGTGCCGCTGTGAGCGTCTTGCCCACACCCTGGGCTGCGCTGCTCCCTCTGCTTCCTGTCTGCCCACTCGCATTCAGTTTGTCCTCTTTCTCATCAGGGAGGTTATTTTTTCCCAACATATGCTAACTTTTTAATTTCACCCATCCTCTGAAATGCTCACATCTCTCTGACATTTGTCATAATGGCTTCCGTGACTTTATCTTGCAAATTCACTTTTTCAGAGGATTATGGAGTGTGAAGATCTATCCTTGCAATTTAGTGACTCAGCCTCCAGGTGGCAGGACTGAGCTCCAACTGAAAGACATGGGAGGCCTGGAATTCCACTGGGTCCAAGTGTCCAACCTGATGTCAGAAGCACTTCTGCCATCTTTCCAGAACCAGCCTGCAGCCTCTGTGGAGTGCTTGCAGGGAGAGGCACCGGTGCAGACAGTGCCTAGCAGGAGAGACATTCTGGAATAAATCAACAATGTATTCTGTGCAAATTCCAGCAGTCCAGTGTTTTGTAAGAACAGCAGATGTATTCGCATCACCTACAAAGTTGTCCTTCAACCAAGTGGGATGCTGCCTAGACGGACCCCCATCTCCTAAGTGGCTCCGATGTCCTTGGTTTCCTGTTGTGTGGGTCTCAGTATTGATAAGACACTGATCCGTATTTCATCACATCATTATGCTCCCAGAGCAGAAGCTTCTCCCTTCTTTTCTGCTTTTCCCTGTTTCCCAAAGAAGCCTGTCAGAAGAAGTCATTTAAAAAAAGAAGGAAGGAAGGAAGGAAGGAAGGAAGGAAGGAAGGAAGGAAGGAAGGAAGGAAGGAAGGAAGAAAGAAAGAAAGAAAGAAAAGAAAGAAAGAGGCTATTGTGGCTGGGTTCCCCACAATGTTTTGCTCTTTTTCTACCCATAAGGGAAAGATCCAAAATGTCCCTCCACCTGGGTCCACTTGGTTGCCTGAAGTTAATTCTCTCACCAGCTGTCAAGGCGGCTTCTGTCCTTGGGTGAAATCTGGCTTGCTCACCCACTCTTCTGGCTGCAACTGGGCCTGGCCTCGTTAGAAGCCATCAGGCCTCCAGAGCTGGCACTGTCTCTGTCCCTGGAGTCAGCCTGGATTACATCAGCTTCCTCTGATGGCCAGGAGCAGATTTCACACTTCTCCTCTTTCAAATTTGTGCTCTTTCCTTGCTGCCTCCTGATCCTGCTGGTCCCTGGGACACGGCTCCAGCTGGAGCTTCGTTTGCAGTCAGGGGTGTGGTCACTTTTGTGAGGATGCCGTCTTCCTTTTCCAGCTAAGCTCCAGGCCCCTAAACCAGTGTCTTCCAGGCCACTATCGTCCTGTTTTAAGTTTCCCGGAGCACCTTGGGCATACACTATGGACTGTACAATTTTTGGCAGACTTGAGAGCAGGACCCTTCCTAGCAGGTGCTCGAGAGGGTGCAGAGAGCTCACTCGGGGTGGTTTTCACACTCAGAAGGCTGATGAGCCTTGTGCTGGCTTGACCCTCACCTGCGTCACAGCACACAGGGAGCCTTGCTAATAGAATTAACAACATTGAGAAGGATCCTGTTTTGGTTTGCAGGGTCCACTCATTGCTACCACCTACCAATGTGTTGAACTTCGAAGGGAAATTGGCGCGGACTTGGCATGTTGAGTATTCTGCGAGGGGCCTGCCCAGCCCTTGCGGTAGCCTTGTCAAGGTCCTGTGGTTGTCCCTTTTCAAAGACACGAAAATACAGACCTGAGATCAAGGAGTGTCTAGCTGCAGCTGCCCAGGTGACAGCACAGAGCAGGATGCAGTCCTAGGTCTTCCTGGATCGAAGCCTGCTCTCCTCAGAGTCTGGCTTCAAAATCAACTTTGATTTCTTTTTCTGTTTACAAAGTCAAAACTTGCTTAATGTAGGAAATGTGAAAATACAGAAAAATGCAGAGGCTACAAATCACCTTGGACCCTTTATTAGTAACAGCCACCTCAGCATTTTGGTAATTTTCCTTCCTGTGCTGATTTTCTTAGACATCAGACAGACAGATAGACATAAATGGACAGATACGTGGGCCATGACATATTTAGCCATTTCTCTACTAATAGAAATGTAAAGCTCTTTCCTTTCACAAATAGATTCAGGATCACACCTTTGGTTCTTTCTTCACAGAAGGACTGGCTCAGAGTGATGCATAAGTTTGTGGTTTAGATTCACACGCCAGGCCTGTTTCTAGAAGCTGATTTTTAGACTAGCAATTCTTAGTAGTTATGAATAGACCTATCTCACATATCTGAAGGGGCATTAGTATATTGATGTCTATGGCTTATGTTTCTTTTTGTAAGAGAAAATGGCATCTTCTTGCCTTAACTACATTGCTAACAAGATCAAGTATGTTTCAGTGTGACCATTGTGGGTTAATTCATCCCCTATTTACATTCTGTCAATTATTTCCATTTTTATTTTCTTTATTAGAGAACCAAATATTTCTGTTTCCAAAATTATAGATCTCTTTCTTTTTCCATTTTGTTGTAAAATAACTTTTTTTTTTTCAAATACACATCTGTAAGTTCTTCCTCCTCATCCTCAGACATAGAAGCACTATTTTTGTGTTTCTAGTTTATCCCAGGGCAAAGCTTAACCCTCTCTAACAGAGTAGGCTTTGGTCAAGCAGGGCATTCCCATGAGTCCCAGTGTGCAGGTGAGAGGGCTCCTGGAGGCCCTCCCACCGTCCTCCCCCTCCCACCGTCCTCCCCCTCCCACCGTCCTCCCCCTCCCACCGCCCCCCTCCTTT
>NW_025999977.1:55969436-55999402 GCF_001458135.2 Marmota marmota marmota
CGCCCCCCTCCTTTCCTTCCTTCTTCAAAGATCAACTTAAAAAAGAAGACTTTGGTGAGGGGGGTGGCTGGGGCTATAGCTCAGTTGGGGGAGTGCTTGCCTTGCATGCACAAAGCCAAGGGTTCAATCCCCAGCACCACACCCCTGCCAAAAGAAAGAAGAAGAAGAAGAAGAAGAAGAAGAAGAAGAAGAAGAAGAAGACGACTTGGTTTTCATGTATCTCCAAAATCTTGGAAGCGATTTTTGGCTTTCTTAAAAAGTTTTTATCACTTTTATCTTAGATGGACTCTTCAAGATATGGTATATAAATAAACCACTTTTTATTTTATTGGAGATATAGAGATTAATTTAGGAGCTCTTTTTAGAACTTAATAATTCAAAAATCCTTAAATAACAGTTTTGAGGTTTATTTGGATTCCTCGAGTTGCTTAGGAGATGAAAACATTCTTTGGAATGATTGCATATCTTTTAAAAGATTGCAAATGGTGTAAAATTTAATGTTTATGATGAGTAGTAATCAATCATCATTGAAATTTCCTTTTCCCTCTCTTCGCCTACCCAAATCTCGCCTGTTTTTCCAGGCACAGGCCAACCCCTTGCCTACCCTGACAGGCACCAGAGGAAGTTCTCGCCCTCCCTGGAAGCACATTATCTTGTTGAATCTCCCTTGGTGCAAAGCAAAACCAGCCTGATGTTCTTGGCCTTTGCGGTGTTGGTATGTAATGTCTCTAGCTAGCTTCCTTAAGTGTACATCCACCCACTTCAATTTATTCGATAATTTACTAACTCCTGTTAATGAAATCTGTAATTCATATCATGTCACCTGTTTATATGTGCACACCTAGGAAATGACACCCAAGCTGTCAAAGCCTCTAGTGCAGATGGAATTGGAGACTGAGCGTAGAGTGGACTTGGAACCGACTCCCATCAGCTGAATTGATAAATTTTCAGGAACTTCAAAAGTTGATGCTTAAGTATGGTCATTATTAAAAAATCAAGTGTGTCATTATACACATTTTTTTCATGTTTGCATTCAGTGGCATGGGGCATGGTTGGGAAACTACATGAAACACATTTTGGTTTATTGTTTTGTTGACTGAAGTTAAGAAAGTGACTTAGAAAATTATTAATACTGAGATTAAAAGTGTGCTGTGTGCTCTGCTACTCCATTGTGAAGAGCAAAAGAAATCAAAGAAATGCTTTTCCAGTATTTGAGTGCTGTCATCCAACTATGCCAAAAAGTTGCTCATGCCATTGAGAGATGAATGAAACGGACACACAGGCAGGGGCGGGAGCTCAACGAGGTTCAGTTTAAAGAATGTAATTCACATGAAAGTGAGTGGTTTCCCAGCAGATCACAGGTCAGACTCAATGGCAATAAAGTCATGAGAATCAAGCAGAGAGGAATGAAATTCAATCTTCACATCATGGTTGGTATGTTTTAGACAGGAGGTGTCTCCCAAAAGCTCCTGCATGAGACAATAGAGAACGTTCAGAAGTGAAACTATTGGGTTATGAGAGTCTTAACCTTATCAGTGCCCAATCCCCTGGTAGGGATGAACTGGGTGGTAACACCAGGCGGTCGGTGGTGGTTGGGAGATGTGGGTCCCTGGGAGTGTGTCTTCAGAGTATAGACGAGCTCTCTCTCTGCTGCCTGATGCCAGGCCCCCAGCTGCTCTCCTCCACCACACAAATGTGCCATGATGTTCTGCCTCATCTCAGGCCTTGAGGAAGGGAGTTGGCCATCTATGGACTGAGACATCTGAAACCAGGAGCCCCCAAATTAACTTTTCCTCCTCTAATTGTTCTTGTCGGGTCTTTTGGTCACAGCAATGGAAAAGCTGACTAAACCAGTACTTGAATCACAACTAGATTGGCGATAGAAAGAAGAGTTCAGCGAAAGCCAATGAAAGTATTTCTTAAGATTCATTTGTTTAGGGCTGGGTGGTGGCTCACTAGTAGAGCACTTGCCTAGCATGTGTGAGGCACTAAGTTTCATCCTCAGCACAGAATATAAATAAATCAATAAAATAAAGGTCCTTATTTTTTTAAAATACGTATTTAAAAAAAAAGATTCAATTGTTCAGATAAACTATGATGAAGAACATTGCACAATTTTTGTTGTTGGGAAACATGTGCTACCTGTCCTTTACCTGAGTAAGATTGTTGGTGAACTTATGTGCATGCATACAGCCTTACCTTTCCTGAGGTGAGCCTGTTGCTACACATTTACCTGTGCCTCATGGCATGCAGTGTGACGCAAGCAGTGAATTCTGAACAATTCTGGCTACTCCTGGTAGTGTAGTACCTTACCAAATATATCTAGTACAGTATTTTGGGGGAAGGGCATGAAATGACCTCATTTCTGCTCTGTCTGTAAAATACCTAAACATGCTTTCCCTTTCTTGTAGACATGAAAAGCATACAAATAACATCTGCTTCTTAAAATGGAACCAGAAAAAGAAAAGACATATGCTTCCTCACTTTCCCTGGGAGCCTCACGTAGCTCCTTCCAATCGGTCCTACTACAGTTCTCCAGCTTAGAATCCCTCACACTCCCGTTCAGACTCTGGAAACTCTCCTCCCACTAGGAATGCCACAGGGAACAGCCTCATTTCAAAGCAGAAAAACACCTAAAGAAAAACGTTAATTCACATTTTGTAAGTAAACAAAACCTTTAAGATTCACAAAAACGACTTCTCAATTTTGCCCATCTCATGGTTCATTTTGCTTCTACAGGACACTGGTTATTTTGTCTTTAGAGAGATGATTTGCTTCTGCCTGAAGCGCCTTTGCCTATTTGGGGCATTTAATGTTGACCCCCATGGTCACCATCTCTGGATTAAATAGAAAGAGTGGAAGCTCTGCTGGGTCAGCAGTGGACTGACTATCGTCCCCATCGCTGTAGGTGACCTCACCTGTAAGCACAGCATCCCTGAGAAGGTGAACAATTAAGAAACTTCTCAAAATTACTTCCAATCAAGTGCTTGGTTAAGGTATTTCTTGCCCCCTTCCCTACTCTCAAAACCCAAGCCCCAAAGTTCTCCTTAAAACCTGACAAGAAACCCATTTTTGATGGCTGAAGAGTTTTCCATAGACAGCAAAATAATTTTATTAGTGAATAGAGAATGATTCTGCTGAAACTAATTCCTCTTGATTTAGTGTGTTTAAATACCAAGAAAGGTCAAGGAATTCACAGTGGTTACGTATGTGCTAATAAGATAATCAGGGTTTAATGAAAACCAACCCTTATTAGCTAATCAGTTCAGCTTGGCGACCAATGTCTGTTGTGGCAGGACAAGAAAAATCAAGTGACACTTAAAGGTAGGAGAAGAAAGCTAGTCAGAGATTGATGTGCCCACACCAGGCTCCAAATGGCCGACGTTCCGCGGTCCTCTCTGTGTTGCCATGGCAACCCACTTTGGTAACTCGCGTCTCCTCCGTGTAGGGAAACAAGGGGAGAGTGTTCTTAGGAAGGTGCAATCCCCTTTAAGCAGATCTATAAGCATCACAGATGAACAGAACTTTAAACATTCCGCCATGAATATTCATGAAGTAAGTTGTTTTTTGTTGCCTGCCTAGTCAGCAGTCACAAAACACATGGTGTGTGTTGGCAGCCTCTTTCCTAGGTAGAGGGCTATGGACTGAGGCAATGGCAGGAACCAGGACCTGTGAGGCTGACTGACATTTCCATCTGTAGCGAAGGCTGGTAATTAACAGGAAGGAGTATGCCTGCAGCATTGCACCATCTGCTAGGGAAACGGCTCAATAAGAAAGGAGCTGGATGGGTCTCAGCAGTGGCGCGGTCTGGTTCCGACATGAGGCCGGGCATCTGTTAGCGGAGGAGATAGACTATTAGGAAATTCGACTGGGAATGAGCAACATGGAAAGAGCACTCTGACCTAGCCCATAAAGCAGCTCTTCAGAAACGGTGTCTTTTCATCTTACTTACCCAAGTCTTCTGAAAATGGTTTGCAGAGGGACCATTACAGATCTGTTGAAGTAACACAATGGTTTTCAGAAATGCTGTTTTATTCCAACATGAGATTCTTGAAATCAGGATACAGCTGTCATCTTTTGACAATAGAGCTAATTTCAGAGCGAGGATATGAGGTTAAATTCCTTCTTTTGTTGTTTAGATTAGGGAGCAGGGGTGAGAAACAAAATGATCATCTTGATGCTACGCTATTCAAAACTGAGAAGGCAGAAAGCCCTGGGACGCCCTGACAGAAAGGGAGACGGTCAGAAATCACCCCAGAATCCTGGGGATGTCTTCACACTTCTGCTTTGCATTTTCTGGAACTGTCTGTTTCCAATGTAAACCTTCCTCATCATGAAAAACCGCACTTCTGGACTTTGGCCACAGCCAAACTTGACAAATCTCAGGCCCTTGTTTAGAGAAAAATGGATTTTTTCTCTCTCTCTAAAATGTGAGATTCCAAACCCAGAAACAGGTGTGAGCTCACGATGGTGGTCATGTCTATCGCTGACCAACAGAGGGCAGGTTGAGGGGAGGGGTTCCCTGAGCTTCCCGCACACCCACTCTGAGGGGGCCCCTCTTGTGCAGTGGAACACATTTTTGAAAGAGACCAGCACAGAAAACTGGATCCACTTGCAAATCGATGCCACTTTTAAGAATATAAATATGTCGCTAATCTTTCAACAAACATGGGGACATTTTTGACTCGGGCTATCTTAGTCTGTAAACATCATCCCGAGGACTGGTCTACAGACTCTTTTCCAAGGTCCAGCAGATGGCAGAGGACTTGAGTGTGTGTCTCTCTGTGCGTGTCACTGCTACTAATCACAGCATCAGATGATATGCACTGAGACTCATGGCACCATATGGGACTGAAGAACATAGAGACCTTGGAATTTAAATTCATCGGAGAAAGATGGACATGGGTTGGGACTGGAGCTTGCTCTGCACCCGTCCTCCTGTAGGTGCATTGTTTTGCTAGTGCATGGGAATGCTGGCGTCTGAAAGGGCCAGTAGGAAACACACAGAAAAAGCCCATTCTTTCCAGATGAGAAAGAGATAAAATTAACATTAACGGTTAAAAAAAAATAAGAAAAGACACAAACATTTTACGCTGGAAAAGGTTTTAAAACAGGCTCTCAGAAGAGGAAGAAAGAGGCCCCAATTTACAACATTGGCCAGATTCCACGGTGTAAACACTCTCACTGTGGCCAATTTCAAACTACCCTCAGATAGTCGCTCAAGGCCAAGTTGAGAACAGATGCCCACAGGCAGCTCTCTGAAGCCAGGGGGACTGGATGAAACACACTCCTAACCTATATGTCCATATAGAAGAATTCGTATCTCTAGTTTTGGTCCTGTTGGTAATTGTGGCCTGCTGCCCACATGCAGAGACCATGCAGATTTGGGTGGACGTAGCCTGCGAAAGCCACTCATATGTAGAATGCATTTGCTCTTTTCATAACCCTGTGGTGTAGGTTGAAATTGAAATTAGGTGACATGCCATAGGCCACAGCATTTAGTGGGTGGGAAAGGGGATCTGAGTTATCAACATAAGTCGTTCTCATCCTATGAGTTTGCTTTTAGGTAGAGACCTGCTTATTCCTGGGCAGAGAAGTGTCCAGCCATCTGGATCAAGATGTAACTTTGTGTCTCCATTTCTGTCTTGTGCTGTCACTTTGCTGCGTTTTGATCTCAATCTTCCTACCTTTACCCCATCTGGGCTGCCGAGCCGGTGTTGTCTCAGGATGCTCATTCAGAGTTCCTCCTGACCAGAGCAGGGCTGACGATCTCAGGTTCCAACTCTCCTTCACCTGTCCAGCCCCCAGGCCTGGGTTGCACCGAGCATCCTCAATTCAGGAGTCTGGGTACCAGATTGTATCCCACATGCTCATTAAGTGTCACAGCTCGGAGGTTACACCAATAAAGAATGAAAAGAATCAGTTAAAAAGTCAGAGTAGTGCAAAGTGTCACCTCCGTGTGCGTGGCTGGCCAGCATCCCAATGCTGCAGATCTGAAGATGAACTCCATTGCTAAACCTTCGAGCTCTTCATTTAACAGACCCCCCAGAGTTGTTGAGTGCAATACTACCTGGCAGGGGTCTTACTACCTGGAGGGGAACTGCTATTCTCCAGGGTCCCACTTCACATTGCTCTTTTAGAGGAAATAATTCTTGTCTGTAAAGTCTGAAATTCTCTAAGCAGTCATACAACCAAAAGTCACACAGTGAAATCTATGGACTACTGCCTGCCTCTCTGGAGACAGTCACAAACAGATTACTTGGAAAGCAAGAAAAAAAAAATTCAACATGGAAAATATCCCTGTATTTTGGGGGACCTACAGCATTTGGTGAGATGGAAGACCAAAGGCTAGAAAGAATCTTACCAAATCTATGACTGCTCTAGAGCTGAATGATTGTCCCTGTATGGACCTGCTCCCCCCATGCATGATGATAACTGATCCAAAAATATTTTAAAAAAAATTTTGATGGCTGCATTGATGCATTTTCTTGAGCACTGAGACTCTGCATCTGTCATGCAGCGACCCTGGACCGTCAGTGTGCAGCGTGGATCTGAACCACGTGGAAGGCAATCATCCCAAATGGGAATTACACTCCCGTACTGGCTCCGTGAGCAGAGTGCTCCAGGCTACCCAGCGTCTGGCATCATTAAAGTCAAAAAAGATTTCACGCTTATCAGGGAGAGGGTTGGATTTCCTCTCCGTCTTCTCTCAATAGCCTTGTCAACAAACAACGATATAAACATAGAAGTGATCTTGGCCTTGGATATGTATTTCACTCCAACTTTGGGACATTAGAGTCATTCAACAGCACGACAGCAAGTGGTGTGAGGAAAGGTAACACAGACAAACAGTGTGGTGTGTCTGGGGTGTCACACCTGCTTCACACAGGGGTCAGAAGGGTCCCTCTGATCAAGGCTATTTGATTAGAGACCTACATGGGAAGCAATGAGAGAATTCTATGGCAGTGTTTGGAGGGAGACCAGCCCAGGCAGGAGGATCCCAAAATACTCAGGCACTGAAGGAGCTGCCCAGAAGGGCCTCAGCTGATTAGAGAAACCCACATACCTAAAACTGTCTTTGTCATTGTGTAGGTGACAGCTGGCAAGGCTCTGCCCAGAAACAGTTTTAAACTATTCGACAGAGGTAGAATAGAAGAAGGCTCAGAGACATCTTCAGGATGTCAGTTGAAGAAAACTGATGTTCTTGGGACACAGGGCTTGAAGGGGCTCACCATATCCAAATGGTTGCCTCCCCTCGCATCTTTCGTCTCTGGTCCACTTCTTAGAATTATGAGTTGTGGAGGGTGAACTGATCTGTTCTCCTCCGGGTCCTTCCCTGAGCCTACCATGCAGTGCCAGGTGGGCAGTTGTTAGATGGTTTCTTTTTCCTAAATTGCATTTAATTTATACAGGTTTTTTTCCTTTGTTAAAAATTTATTTGATCTTTTTTTTATTACATAAGTCACATAGGTTCATCTTAGAGTAAGGGTGAAATTTGAAGAAAAAGAAAGAAGATTAAACTCCTTTTGCCTTATTCAAAAGTCTATTTTTCTTATTTTTAAATTAGCATCATGCTACAGAATCATTTGCACATGTATGTATTTTAACCTTCAAAATTCTATCATATTAAGTGCAGTTTAGATGTCTGCCTTCCTTTATTCATCAAACGTTTCACAATGTAGTCATATGTGGAGAAATGTTCTTCTGTGCAGCATTTCCTGTCTGCATACTGTTATAGTTGGTATGTGGTTTAGTTGATCAAAATTTATTTAATTAGGCCTTTATAAGTAAAATTTATCTTATTATTAGAAACGCTTGTTTGAAAACAATTTTAGCTAAATACAATGGCCAACCACACATTCCTTTATGATATATTCCTGAAAGTAAAATTGATCTATTGATACCCTCTCCCCTGAGAAAAGTTGTATCCTTTTGCCAAGTTGTTAATCCAACAAATATTTTTCAGTAGTATTACTTGGCCCCGTGTTCCAGGGAGGACAGTGAGAGGCCCTGTCATCAAGGATTGTTGATGAAACTTCTCTGTTTTGGCAACACGCCGTTGTATGATCTCATCACCTGGATCAACAGAACTCGATATCAGTTTCACATCAGAAAGGTAAAAAAAAAAAAATACATCTAGGACTTCTTAGAGCATTTGTACTGATGGCTGCCATAGTAAAATGTGGCTGACCATCAACGTGCCTCATTTTTGGCAGTGAGGCCACTGTGTCTGTCCCTCATGCCCTCTGTCAACCAGGTGAGGGACAGCATATTTTATAGGATTCTTTTTGAAAAGGTAGGCTTCCAGAGTTTCAAACAAGCATTAGGGTGTAGGTACACTGATGCGTGGCCTCCCATCCCTGAATCTGGAAAATTCTCCCCTTACCTCCTGGGGCTCCAACAGTTTGTCAGGGTCCCTGCTCTCTGCCCCCCATGGTGCCTACTTGGGGTCAGTAGATGAGCAATGCTGTGTGGTGAGGCCTGGCGAGATGCTCTGGGTGTCTGACAACTCTGCTCTGAGGCTTTGTAGGGACGGACGACCCGTGGACACTGATTCTGGAAGAGGGTAGAGGAAGAGGGTGAGCTGTCTTAGGGTGAACATTATTTCCGGCTCAGACCACAGGGAAGCTTCTAGGACCAAGAAATCCAGGATAGTTCTCAGCAACACATGCACCCTGAGCAGTTGGGTGGGTGAGTGGTCGAACTCTGCAGAGGGTGGTCCTCTGAACAGTCACATTTAAATGACTGGCCATGCAGTTGTGGAAGGTAGAGAGAGCTCCAGTGCTCACTCATCATGAGCCGAGTCTCCCACAGGGTTAAATAATGAAAGAGCTGTGAGCAGCATGACCAAACTGCCTCTTTGGAGGTCACTGGACTACGAAGCCCCAAAGCCTGGTGCAAGGCCATGACTTCCCTCCTGCTCCTGCCCACCCTCTGTGCCCGGCAGACACTGCAGGCAAGGACGGCCCATAGGGTGCTGAGCAAGAGAGTATCCTCAGCAGAGTGAAGTACAATTCTTAGCACTGGATGGTCCTAAAGTAAAATGTCCCAAGATCCCCACGGAGTCCTGGGACTGGAATTTCAGAGACAACACGGCCTCACTCCCAGCGATGTGCTCCGTGGACGGACAGATGGAGCTTCCTCTACAGCTGGGGAAACGGCAGACATATCTTTCCCTGCCCCCTCCTCTCTTCCCCTCTCCCTTTTTCGTATCTATTTTTCTGCCAGCAGGTTTCCTTCAGCATTCAATCAAGGGCAATATGTCCTCAATCAACATTTTTCATTTTTTATGCAACACTGTCCTTTAAAGCTTTTTGCAGCTGGTTGGCAACTGAATTGCTGCCAATATCCTCCTAGAGCTTCCCCCATTCCGTGCACATCGACCGCCTTCCCAGAGCTCTCCAAGTGCCCTGGAGGCACTGGACTTGGAGTCTTCTCAGCCTGTTCCCTAGGTGGTGGGGGCTCCAGGTGGACAACGGCCCAGAGCCCGCTCCAGTGGTGAGGAGGACACAGGGAGATCAGCCCAAGACAGGACCAGGCTAGGAAACGGGATATTTTGCACAGAAAAAAGAGAGAAATCTGGTGTGTAATTTAGGACATGGTAAACCCATGGTTAAAACGATGGTGAAGCCTTCTGAGGGCAGGGAGGGGCTGGCAGGGGCCGGGCGTCTTGGTGTTCTCAGGGCAGGGTGGACTAACAGGCTGTGTGTGACCTTGTGTGGCTCAACCTCATTGTTTTCAGGCCATAAACAGTTAATTTATTTTATGACCATCTATGTGGATCAGTCCTCTCCATTTGCATTTTCTATCCTACATTCCAAAACCTTTTCCCTGGGAGTCATGGAGACAGTATAGAGACCCCACAGGCAGCTGCTGTCCAAGGTAAGCCTTGGAACTTCTGTGGGGCTCTACTGGACAGCGATCCAGCTAGTGAGCCCTTTAACTGTTGTGCTTGCGAGTTTTTTTTTTTTTTTTTTTTTTTTTGGTAGACTATGAATTTAGAGCACTCCTAAAGTCCTCTTATTCTACTCAAGTGCCGAGCAGGACCCCAGCCCCCCCCCCCGGGAAACCAGTGCAGACAGGAGTAGCACCCTGCCCAGTGAGCAGGTGCAGCTTCCTATGCAGGAGGCTCTGCGAGTCTCCAGCTATGGGTTCCGTGTGTCCATGGCTCTGTGTCCTGTGAGCACCCTGAACTCAGTGTGTGCTTACACCATTGTCTGGCCATGTGTCTGTGCTGCAGCCTGTTCATCAGGAGAGGACCGAGGGTCCCCAGGCGATGAGTAGTCTCAGCCATTGTGGGCCCCTCAGGCCCAGGATAGACCATCAGCCGTGCACTTGCCCCATTTCGTGACCCCCACACAGGCTTGTGTCCTCACCAGGCCTAGCTAGAGCATTGTGTAAGATAGACACCCAAATGTTTCCATAGCAAAGACGTGCTGCAGACTTTCAGTAAAAGAATTTCCTTATTCACTAGATGCTTCGGAGGGGTCTCACCTTTCATGTGGTGGCGGAGGGAACTCAACAAAACCCACAAAGCTAAATTAAACTAATTGCATCCCTACTCCATATTTCTTCCTGTCCTGCTGTTTCTCCACCTCTGAGCATGTGTGAAAGGCCCAAAGCAGCTGGCTCTAGGTTGGAATCCCTTGCTATCGCTGCATAACCTCAGACAAAAACCTCAATTTCTGCAGCCTAATTCTCTCATTTATAAAATGAAGATAAAATCAGTATCTGCTTCAAAAACGTATGTAGAGATCCAATGATAAATATGTGTTCAACTTCTGGAAAGTTCTTTATGTGTAGTAGCCCAATTGCAGCTACTTCTGCTTTTTCTTACTCTTCTTGTTCAATCAGCTCACTGCAGAGCTCATTTGCTGGTGCTGAGAAGAAAATTCTATGGACAGTTCAGATCTTTCATCATTTATTAAGTATTTCTTTTAAAACCTCTCCCAAGCAGAGTGGCCTGCAAATGGTGTCAGAGTAACTGGTCTAACTTCCCGGTTCTGCCACTCACTGAGAACTTGGTCTTGAGCACCTGGTGCTCCTCTAAATGAAGGCAATGCCGACCGCTGCCCAGAGCCTGTGGGATGGAAGGCACTGAAGGTTCTCCCCCTTCAGCCTGTTTCAATCTGCTCTTACAGATTTAAGATCTTCTGAAGTAAAGGTCTCATGATTTAAACATGCTGCATGTTACTGATTGCATCTGAAGTCACTGGGAATTTTACAGATGATGTGTAGAATTATCAGCTAGTACCAGGTATGGAGCACTCCACCTAGAGACCGTCAGTCCAGGTTCAGTGATACCCAGGAGTCAGACATGCCCATGATTTGTAAGCTAGGAATATATTTTAGAAAATCCTCAGCTTAATATGAGCTTTGTATCTTCTGTGACCTGGCACCTGCTCATTAGAACAGATTGAAATAATCCAAATTTGACATCTATAGACTGACACAGGATGGAGGGTCTCTGAGGGTCTAAGGGTCTAACTTGCCAATGGCCAGAGCCACAGCGGCTTTTTGAGCTCTCTGATTTCCAGGCTCTCCATCTACAAATGAGTCAGATGATTCTAATTCTACTTTATGTTCAGAGTTTTAGCAAAGATTAATCGTACAATGTATATAAAATTTGTAGAAGTGGTTTATAAAGATTAATCGTACAATGTATATAAAATTTGTAGAAGTGGTTTATAAATGGTAGAAGTTAATGATGTTACAGATTAGATTTATCTGTTTAAAGTCATAGAATAAAATTAGGAAACACAGGGAGCTGTATGAAGGAGAAATTGTGTTCATCATAAGGGAGAATTTTACAAGATTTTTAGCTATTTGATTATAAAATCAGCTCTAGTTAGTACTCTGTCACTGAAAGGATTGAATAGGAAGTATATCACTTTTGGGACATTCAAGCTGATCCTTAAATCATGTATGGGTTTATTAAATAGTGTATGTGCTATCATAGCCATGCAAACACATTAGAACATTTAGAAATATTTATAGAGGAACTATTAATGGAAAATTAAATAAGTTGGAATGTGTACCAGATTTAATGTTGTGAGGAAGCCATTACCTCAAAACTGGTTGATTATCGATTAAGCATAGTTCTTTCCAATCAAAATTCCCAAAGTGATGCCTTGACCCTCACTAACGTGATTATCAGTCTTAAAGAGGGGGGTGAAGGGCCCAGAGCTGCAGGAGGGCTCCGAAGGTCCTGCACTGATCCTCTCTTTGTGAACAAGACTCTAAAAAAGGCATGAAGCACCCTGTACTGCATTGTTTCCAAGCACTGAACACCAGGAGGAGGTTCACAAGGTCAGGAGGAGCCCCCGGGGGCAGGAATCTACTGAGTCGATGTGGCACAGATTATTGTCCAAGTGGTCAGTGGCCGGAGTCTGTGGACAAAGATGTGGATGAAGAGGGAGCTACACTGGGTGCTGGGGCCGGGGCAGGCTCAGCCGGGAGCTCAACTTCGGGTTCTGCTCAGGCCTGGCCTGGGCACATGGCGAGGAGGCCGGACAAGGGCAGGAGGAGATTGGGGGCTCCAAGGCTGACAGCTGCCCTGACCTAGAGATGCTGTGCAGTCCTGGAAGACTTGGATCTCTGCCTGGCCTGGGCAGAGACTGCCTGGGAGCCTGTCACCAACGTTCAGTAGACATCACAACACAGCCATTTCTTAAAAGAAAGGTCTATACTCCAAGGTAAGAACCATGCCCCCCAGTACAGAACATGACCAAAATATGTGTTCTGCAAAGGACAAAACCCTGCTAATATGAATAGAAGAAACTTTAGCTGCAAGACACAGCACAAAGCAAAAAACAAATCTTCAATGTCCTTGAAAGAAACACAACATGATTCCCTTCAATATCCAGATTCCCTTCAATATCTCACCTCCAAAGACTACAATAATACAAATAAAGAGAAAGAAAGAAACTGGACACTCCAAAAAGCAGGAAATTGAGGCCTGAACTAAGGAGGAAAAGCAAATCATAGGAGCTGATCCTAAGATCCAGCTTTATCACCCTGAGAATCCAGAACACAAAGAGAAATCTAAAACCCAAAAAGCAGCAGAAGAAAATAATATAAAGAACATCAGAAAACAGAAAAGAATTTATTTTCAAGAATCAATGAAACCTAGAATTGCTTCTTCAAAAAACAAAAATAAACAAGTAAACCAACAAAATGGATGAAGCTCTCACTAGAATTACCAAGAAAAAAGATAGAATATGCAAATTCTCCTTAACAGGTTGGAAAAAATAGAATATCACTATGAATCCTATAGAAATCAAAAATGTGATCATTCGAGTTGCCTTTTCTGCTAAAAGATTTTGGCAATTGGATGAAATAGACAAATTTTTTGAAAAATCCAAATCGTCAAAACTGAAAAACAAAGTAAGATAAAGGAGATCTGCATAACCTTATTTCTCTTAGAGTTTACAATTAAAATCTACCCACAGAAATCTCCATGCCCAGATGGCTTCACTGGTGATTTCTGTCATATATTTAAAGACATCATCTGAGCTGCAGGAGCTTAGCAGTAGGAAGAGGAGCATCGCCTGCTTCCCATTTCCCCTGGGCCTCTTTTGTGGTGACAGGGATGGAACCCAAGGCCTCACACATGCTGGACAGTGCCCTCTGCCGAGCCATGCCCCAGCCCAGCCCATGTCATTTTGAGTCCAGCCTCCCATAAATCTTGTACTTTTGTGTTTGTTTGTTTGCTTGTTTTGTCAGAGGGAATCAAACCCAGGGCTTGGCACGTGTGACGCAGGCACAGTACCACTGAGCTGCATCCTATCCCTGCAAGTTCTGTACTTTAGAAACTAGAAATGTTGCTGAAGAAATTAAGCATACATTAAATAAATAGAATGCCACACAACATGAATCTGAAACCTTAATTCTACCTATGCAAATTCTCCTCATGTTGAAATATAGGCTTAATACAATTTCCTTTAAAAATGTCACTAGATTTTTTTTTCAGACATCCAAGCAAACTCTAAAAATTATATGGAAATGTGTATATAGATGCAATTTGAATAATGGTTCAATTCAAAAATCTCTTAGAAGGTACATACTTTTACCAAAATTTAAATAAAAATGTGGGAAAGAAAGGCTTGTTCCATGCATGAGGCTCCACATTTGTTTTTATAAAGGGGAAAAATAAAACTGGACATCTCTCCAATAAATAAAATATAACCCCCAATAAATTAGGCATAGTTTTTCTAAACAGAGGCAAATATTTTAAAATCATTAATAAAATCAGTTATTATTATTTAGTAGTAGACCCTCTGGTCTAAAATCAAGCAATGGGTTGTCTATTGAACAATGTTGATTATACTTAAATTAATTTTGTTTTTTGATAAATTCCTTTTTACATGGCAAAACCACCAATCACCAACTCAGTAAAGGGACTCATAAAACACAAAACCAGTGAAGAATTAGCATAAGGAATTCCTAAGACTCAGTTCACAAGGTGCGACAGCCTTCTAAAAGAGGAAAGTGAGTCAGAAAAAATAAAGAGACATTCCGTAAAAGAAGGCCCAGGTGAGCCCAGAGTCATGAGTGATCAGAGACATGCCCATCAAAACCAAGTGGAAACTCCTCTGACTCCTGATCATTTAGAGAAAGGAACCTGAACATACTGAGTAGTGGAGTGATTCTGGAGGCACAGAATCTCTTTCAAATTGCATGTGGGGTGGAGTCACACTTTGGAAAACCGGCTAGTGTTTGGTTGAAGAGTCAGCATCGATTGGCCATCAGTGATGAAGACAAGGGCGCGGAAGGGGCCATATGAAGTGCAGGTCGTTGGTCACAGTCTCCTGTTCTGTTGATGCAATGTAAGATCTCGGACCACGCAGACAAACTAAATAAGCAAAGGTGAGACTTGCATCAGCCAGTCAGGATGCCATGAACCAATGACAACAATTAATGCCATTCTTTGAGAGTCAGAAAAACATTTTGTTCAAAGAAAATAAAAGGGAAAGACTGCTTAAGAAAATTTCTCTTCATGAAATTGCTCTCAATGCTGCTACATGCTTATTTTTTCTTTCCCCAATTTTCACCTACACACAAATCTTTCTTTGCAATATCCTGATTATACTGCACTTACAAATTTGTATAGCGACATTTCCACTTAACTTCATGTCAGAAAATTGTATTTTTTCCTTGTTTTTAAATCTATTTTTACTGCTTTCTATGGCAGAAAGTAGATCATGACGATCTCAGTCCATTTGAGCATGGGGACGCTTGTCACCAACCATCATCCTGGGCCCTAGAAGACTCCCTGAAAGCTCAGGTGAACATGGTGAAGGGGCCACCAGGTGGATGTCTCCTTGATTCTCTCTTCTTAGACTTACTGTGCTTTCCATCCTCAAACACACCAAACTCAAGGTGAAGTCACATCTGCAGGGGAAGCTTGTCACCATTGCCACCACCACCCTCCTCTGAGTTGTTGTGTCTCTCTCAAACTCATCTCTGCCAAACGACCCTGTTGATGGTCCTCCAACTTGTTCCATCCTCTGTTCCTGCTCTCACATCCCCTCTTTTATTTCTGTATAATATTTCCATTTTGTGCTTGTCCTCTCTGCTCCTCTTGATGCTAAGCTCCCAGAAGACAGGAGTCATGGTGCCCCTTCTCTCAGCCTGAGACCCTTAGAGAGAAGGGACACTACGGCTTAGAAAACAGTGATTGAAGTGCTACCCAGGGAGTGCTTCACAGAGCAGGCCGACTGGCTTGAGAGACGTCTGACCCCAGTTGGATGACAACAGTCATCTGCAGCCTGAACAGCATAACTGTCCCTGGCTTGTGTCAATGACAAGAGGGAATTTGGGGCGCTGTGGGTTCCCGGCTGCCTTCACTCCCACAGATTTTGATGAGATCTATTGAGAAGCGCACTTTCAATCTGGTCCCAGAGCATTGTTACTTTTTCTGTTCATCTTATAGCTTTCCAGAAGTGATGTTTTAAACAACATTTGGAATATAATTCATCTGTATGTAGTTGGCAAGTTCTGAAATGGAGTTAATTTTAATCACACACACACATGCCACACACACACACAGAATAAAGCATTTGGGAACTGTCATTGCACTTATTTCAGCAGAGCAGAGAATGTACTTCTCCTTGTCTCCGACTAGGTGAGGGGATGTCCTCATGCTTCAGGGGTCTAAGAGATTCAGTGTCATGGAGTAATTGTCTGCTCATGGTCCACCTGGCTCTGCCCTCTGTGACATTTTATTCTCCTTGTTGATCACACGTATTCCTTCTCACCTACATCTTACAGAATCCTTTTAAGAGAAGTTATATAAATTCTGCGGTTCTGAATGCAATACTGTCTCTGCATATGAGTAGTTTATTGATCTCTCAGATTGCGAAGCTCCTAGATAAAAGGTGCTGGGTTTGAACCTGCCTTGGATTCCAAAGATGGTGCTCATCCAACAACAGCCCCTGTGAAAGACCAGCAGGCCAGCCTGGACCGCTTCTGTGGCACCCATGCGCACAGTGCCTGACTTGGGTGGGAGGGATCAATAACGAGGAATTCAAGGAGGCTAGGAAATCCTTCCTGCCCCGCCACACTCAAAGGTGGGCTGCACCCCTTCAAGATGGATGTGGGTGCCCAGTCTGACCAGAAGCTCCTTCAGGTAGAGCTTCCAGCTGGGCGCTCAGGACTCTGTGGCCGTGAAGTAATGGAATTCCATCTGTGACCTACATTTCAACGTTTTAGTTTTCTTGGCAAACGCATCTGACTAGCAATGGTAACTTGCCTGTTTTCTTCCTTGGTAGATATCTCTGAGAGCTGCCATCTGAGGACTGTTATTGAATTCTGCACTTAAGGTTTCAAATCTAAAAGTCGCGAGCTCATTATAGACATATTTATTCCCTACGAGTGTTTTTTGGACCTAAGCAGATGGTTTGGACTCCACCCAGGCTAGTTTAGGCAGATCTTTTTTATATCCAAACAATATTTTATTATCATGACGAAATTGTAGAACACAACAAATAATGTAAATGCTATTTATTGGCACTTACAAAATTTCCATTTTAAAAAATCACCAGAATTAAACTCTTCCAAGCACATTCACAGGCATATCAACTGCTTTTGTATTTGTCTCAGTAAATATAAAAGTCAACAATTTGCCAAGATCTATCAAAGAAAATGAATTATACCTTTTCATTAACCAATGGCATCAGTGATGTTGCTTATGCATTCATTTAGTCTATAAATGATGATTGAGGTTGGGTTATACAACAGGCCCTGTGCTGGTCCCACTGGGAAGGGCCAAAGTAACTTATACCACAGCTCTCTCATTAGAGAGTAATAAATAAAACAAGGAAGAAAGGGCATTCATGTTGAGCTGTGATGCCCAGCAGGAGGTAGAAAAAGACTTTGAATGGCCTGAGGCAGGTAGTGTCCAGGTGCAGGGGAAGCAATGACATCTTGGGCAGAGCTGGGCCTCTGTGGAGCCCCAGTCACCAACCAGCATAGGAGCAGATCCCTGAGACCCCCCTCTGAGCAGTGGCTCATGTTAGGGAAAAGACGTCCCTACAGAAGGGCAGACAAGGCAAAGTGCTTACCCACACACTGATGTCCTCACTCCTCCCAGATGACAGCGCTCACCTCAAAGTCCTGTCACAGGAGAGCCCCATTTCCAAGATAGAGGTAAAAGCATTCCATTTACAACTGAGACTGTCCTATTCCAAATGCTTTATCTCATTTCCCCTCCTTAGTTGGATCCAGTATAAAGTTTTCAAGTCTCTAATAACAGTTTTTTTCCCCAGAGAAGAAAAAACAAACTTCGGAGGACATGGTGATGTGGGTTCTCTCACCATTCACCTGCAGGGGATCGCTAGGGTGGCATCCAGATAACACAACACCTTGAGGAAGGAGGAGAAATCAGCTCCTTTCCTATTTAAAGTCAACACAATTCTGACATCTTTTCTGTTTTTTTAAAATGCTAAAAAGCAATTAGCAAACAGTGTCCAGAAAGCCGCCTTGGGAATGTCAGCCTCTCCCTGTGGGTCTCCTGGGGGCTGCCTCCCTGGCGGGGTGCAGTACTCCAGTGATCCACTCCACCCTGCATCTGGGCCTGAGCAGTGGGGCCCTCTCCTGGCTTCAGGACCTGCTTGAAGACACACAGTCAGTTCCCAAGCAGTCGTGAATGGGGCCCCTTTAGCTAGACCTCCCCAGACCTCCCTCAGAGAGCTGTTTCTTTCCAGTGTGCTCTGGATATGTGCACTACATTTCTGCCAAGATTTTAATTTCTCTCTCTCTCTCTCTCTCTCTCTCTCTCTCGCTCTCTCTTTATTTTTGCCCTTTTAAGAAAGATCTTCCTGAAAACCAAACAAAACCAGAAATAAGTAAAAGCTTAATTTCTTCTGCAGGCTCACTCTCTAATTTCCTGTCTATTGTATTTTCATTTAAAAATGTGTGAACGTGGGCTATTTGTGAAAGTTTATTTTCATGACATGCAGATTTGGGGTAAAGATAAAAGGAACTGTTCAAATTCTATAATATTTCTCAGATTAACATATTTTCATTTTTCTGGGTATAAAATAAAATGGGAAGTCTTCTTCTTTTTAGAAATCATCTTTAAGATTGTTACTTCAGCCATTTGCTAATTTACTTTCTGATATTACATACCTCATTTATTTTTAAAGATTACTGTAAAATAGATGGGCAAGATGGCTCACACTTGTGATCTCCAATACCTGGGAGGCTGAGGCAGGAGGATCACAAGTTCAACACCAGCTTGAACAACTTAGTGAGACCTTGTCTCAAAAAAAAAAAAAAAAAAAAAAAATTTTTTTTTTTTTTTTAAAAATCATGGAGGTAGCTTGGTGGTAAAACACTCTTGGGTTCAATCCTCAGTACAGAATTTAAAAATAAAGAAAGAAAGAAAAGAAAAAAAGACCACCATAAAACGGATTGCAAAAATATACCCTGAAATGTAAATTTCTGAAACAGGAACTTTAGAAAACTAGCACGGAGGCATTACCAGCCAATGAAGGTCACTTGTGAAGATGGCGTGAAAGGGATGTTCTAGACACGTTTTCCTTAAACAAACTGCAGTATAAAGGAAAGAGACTGGTTAGCAGGAGTGGTTTGGTGTTCTGGTGATTTTAAGATCTATTTTTCCTAAGAAAAAAATTCCTAGTTCTATGAAATTGGCAGCTTTGGGTGGTTGTTAAGAAGAAAATAATAAGAGTATGTCAGTTGCCCAATTTGTCTTCCAAGCATGTGAACATTAATCTACTTCTGTGCACATGCCCTTGGCAAGATCGTATTATTTCAAGGGCATTAATGGCAAAAGAAAAATGGTTTGACTCCTGTGTCTCACAGTATTTCCTTGAAATCCTGCAGCACTGATAAGTGCTATCACACACTTAGAGATTTTGACTACACACTGATATAGTATTTTTTTTAATGTTCAATGTGTTTCTTTTTTCCCCTCCTTTGAGGAGTATAACTTTAACAAACTGCAGGAGCTAGAGCTAGGAGGTGAATCTGTTCTTGGCATGGACAGTAAGGGAAGGGACATCAGCTCCTCTGTCCTCCTCCATGTATGTGTCTCCAAACTGCACTGTTCTCTGGAGATCCTCAGGTCCACTCTCAAGTTGCACAATTTGCTCAAAAAATTCACAGAGCTGAGAAAAGCTGTTACTCTCACAGTTGCAGTTCAATACAGCAACAACACACAGAAGAGATTCAACAAAGGCACAGGTGCACAGGGCGGAGTCCAGTGGAAGCCAGAATAAGCCCCTCTCCCAGGTAGCCCCTGGACAGTCCTGGGTTCTCCCAGCCACATAAGCCTGGGTGTCCAGGACTCTCACTGGGGGCTGGTTCTGTGGGTATGCAATGCCAGCGACTAACCCCAGTCCCTTCAGAGGTCAGATGGTTCCAGTGTGGCTCAAAACCTCAAATAAATATTGGGGAAATTGTGTTTTGGGGAAAATCATCAAGTTCTCAAATTTTCCATTTTCTGATCTATAAAACAGATCCAACGGGGCTACTTTAGGAACTAAATAAAATTAAAAATAAAAATGCTCTTTTCAGTACTTGGAAGGCTGTTCTTCCAAACACATTTGTATGAAGAGGGCGGTATCTCAGCAGAAAGCAAAAGACATCGAGAGAGAGAACACTTTAATACGCATCACAGACACATCACCATGTGTTGACACTTTCTTCACGTCTTGGTTCATGTAGAAAATGGTCATGTCTTTACAGCACCCACCGCAGCCCACTGGGCCTGACGCCTTCCTGGTCATACTGACTGTGATAAGCCGACTTCATTCCCATGGCTACTTCTTTCTTCTGGGAGAGAATAAACAAAAGAGAAGCAAAAAGGGGAACTGAGGTATGTGAGATAGATGAATGCCCCATTTAAAAACTGTAATGAAAGCTCAGGGACCAGTTCAATTTCATGACTTTCTTCTCGTCTAAAAACTGTTGTTGGCAACATGTAGAAATCTGGCATGAGATAGTCAATTTCTGTTAGATGAAGTTTGTTTGTTTGTTGTTGCTGTTTGTAGTTAGAAGCTGAGCCATATTAGTCTTTCTCAACTCTACCTACACAGGAGAGTCACCTGCGGAGCTTAAAAATCAAAATACATGAAAACAGTGACAATGACCAAAATCCTGATGACATCAGGGCTGTATTTCCCTCCCCAGACCGAGGAGCCTGGGGTGAGTGTCCTCAGCGCTCACTGGTCTTCGGGCAGCGGTGGCAGGGCCAGTGAGCCAGGACCCCCTCACCTGGCTTTGCTCAGGGAGTTCCTAGCAATAGCAGTAAATGACCAAGACACAGAGGGACGTGGGATGAAGATACCAGGTGACAGAGTTCAGGGCACTCCTAACATTCTGAGTTGAAGTCATTGTAGTTTTGGAGGCCTTCATGCAGAAGGGGGCATTTGAGTCACTGGTGGGGACTTGGCTCGGCAGCAAGGCCGAGGAGGGGGCACCCCGTGCATGGGCAGACCATGGGCAGGCTGGCCTCACCACAGACAGCCTCTCATGCCAGGAGACCCTTCCTGCCCAAGGAAACTGACACACGTCGTCACTCTGTCTGAGGTCTTACCTCGGATGATTCGCTGTGACCCAAGTGACCTGAGGCACGTGTGAAGACAGTGGAGGACACATCTCGACTAAAGGCTCTGCTGTTCACAAGTGTTTACAGTTGTCTTAAAACTAACTGATTCCTTAACATAATAAATACATAGATGAATAAATACAGAGAGGAAGAAAGAACAAGAACTCTCTGTGTACTTGGCATTTGAAGTCTGAATTGATTACTGTCTCTAAGCTGCAGATGAAGGCATGCCAGTAACTCCGCTGCACTGTTCCCCGACTGAGAAGCACGTATCTGCGCCTCTCTGAGGGTCACGCTCTGCCTGTGTCACCCCAGGTGAAGTGAAGTGTGCTCGTGTGGCGAATGATCTTTTTACGCCAGTCTGCAGGCCAGGGCTGTGCGGCCACCAGCCCTTACCCTGCTTGCTTACTTATTCTTATGATGATCCACTAGCTCTAGTCTTTAACAGAGCCACAGGTTTATCAGAACTACTGTGTGCTTTGAAGAATGTCAGTGCAGAGGCAGCTGGTTCCTTCATGTTGCTGCTATGTCTTGCCTAAGTTCTTTCTGCATGTCTTATCACTAGAGGATTCAGGACTCAGGAGCAGTCACATGGGAACAAGAGAATGTCTCTCGCTCTTGGCTGCGGGGTGGGCACGTTGGCTGGCTGCACCTTGGCCGAGGGAGCTGCAGGATCACATGTCACATGGCATGTGACAATGAGCTGCGGGCTAGAAGTCCTCTGGTATATTGTAGAGATGAGGAGTGCCCCAAAAGCTCACCTGTGAGACAGTGCGGAATGTCCAGAGGTGAGATGATTAGACGATGAGAGCTGTGCCTTCATCAGAGGATTAATCCATTTGATGGATTAAGAATTTTCATGGACTAATGCCTGGTAACTACAGGCAGGTGGGGTGTGGCTGGAGGAAGTAGGTCCCTGGGAGTATGCCCTTGGGAACTGTACTGTACCTAGCTCCTTGCTCTCAAGCTCTCTCTGCTTCCTGGCTTCCTGAACGGCAACTTTCCTCCACCAGGCCCTTCTGCCACGATATTCTGCCGCCCCTTGGGCCCAGAGCAATGGACTGAGCCAACCATGGCCTGAACCTCTAAAACCCTGAGCCAAAATCAGCTTTTCCTCTTCCAAGGTTTTCTTGTCAGGTATTTCATCACAACAACACAAAGTTGACTAAATCCTCTCCTTGTGGGGCAAGGGAACCGTCAGCTACAACCACAGGATCGTCACAGGGAGCCGTTTAACCTTCCTCACCCTGGGCCGTATGGACCATGCAAGGATCATAAAGCCCAGGTTTGGTTGTGAGCATTGCGTAACAAGTGTGTGGGTGGCACCTAGGAGCACGCTGTCACCTGGGATAGGGTTTATATGTGTTCTCTCTCCCCCAGCAGGTTTTCTGGTATATCGAGGGGCTCATAACTTACAGTGAATGCTGAGAGACACTTAGTGGCAGGACCAGGCCAGCTGACGGGCTCGTGTCGATTTACCTGAAGAGGTGTGAGGAGTGTGGCGTCAGCGTGGGAGGGGCCTCCTACCCAGAGGGAGGTGTCTTAGGAATTCTGCTAGAGGGACTCTCGAGCTCCCTGGGCGCAGCCCCGTGGACTGGAGGACCTGTGGAAGAGGCGCCCTCCTCCCACTGGGGCATATCAGCCAGTGGGAGATGGGAACGATTGTGCCCCCTTGAGAGGTAAAAAGGGAGATCACAGATGGACACCCCCTGGCCCGCTGCAGTCCTCCACAGGTAACTGCTCTCGAGACAAGAAAGCAGCCTTGTCCGCATTCACACTCCTCTGAAGTCCGGGACCGAGAAACTGCCTAGGGTCCAAGATGTAGAACTTCTGAGCCGATGTCCACAGGGTTCTCAGACGTCTGCTGGGTGTGCTTGAATGTTCCTGCTCTCAAAGACTTCGGAGGCCATGACTCGGAACCCATCCGTCCTATGGTGTACGGCTGCAAAGAAGGAAAGAACCCACATGCAAGTGACTGAAGTGAAGCACAGACACCTGTGTCCTTCCTGAGGACTTGTGCCCACTGAAGAGTTCCCTCAAGGATTCACGCTCCCCATCAGCCTGGGGTAGTCAGGCTGGCAGCCTAAGAAGGGTGGTGAGACCTGTCAGATGACGTGGGTCATCAAGGCAGGCTTCATTCTGGGCAGGCACCCCCGTCGTGGAAAAACACTATTATTTTTATTACTATTATTTTTACTTCTGACTAATGGGCAATATTAGGAGAGGCAAAAGGTCTCTCTTTGGGGGATGTGGACACAGTAAACAAGAAGAGCCCAGAACGTGGCTTCTAAAGGGTGCAGCGATGACGCATCCTGACATCTAGGGCACAGAGAAGTACTAAAGTCAGTGTGATTTCCGAGTTTCTTCTATAGAACGAGAAAAAGAGGGATTTCTTTCCTTTTTTTTTTTTTTTTTGCTTGCCTCAGTCATCCCACTAATTATTTAGTGGTCTTTCAAACCTTTTGTAATCCCGCCTCGAGAAAGCCCTGAAAGATATTAATTCTTAGCCATGTGCCTCTTAAATGAAGGCCATTCTGCTATACTTAATGACAAGGCTGAGGCAGCAAGATGTCATTTGCTTTTTTCTCGGTTTTTAAATTGCTTTCTAAATGAACTACAGCTGTGAGGGCCAGGTGCTGTGATCCCTTTAGAAAGATCAGGAAATGATGAAATCCAAAATTTCAAAGTGTGATGGATGTCAGCTCCCGATTTGGTGTGTGTGAGGTCACCCCGTGCACCTGGTGCCATCTCCACAACAGAATTACTTTTCTGTGGAGGAAAAAAAAAAAAAAAAGGAGAGAGAGGGAGGGAGAGGGAGGGAGATGCACATGCCTAATGCGAGCGCAACAATAAGAGAAACAGTTTATAATTATCTCTTTGTTTGCGCCTCATCTAGATGGAAATGGTGAAATGTGCAGTCTCCCACCCCCACCCCTTCCCCATTATAGGTATCGCTGCTGTGTTCAACACAAGACTTTGTGAATCGTGGAGTTGGTGTGGTGATGACCCAGAAGCCACCATGAAGCAAATGACATGTGATGGTGATGGGGGGAGGGGCGAGATCAAGACCCGTTTTCACTTAATTAATTAAAGTCCGCACGCACCCCTCATAGCAGAGGCACTGTGCTCCAGGAAGCTGTTGGCTGAACGTGGGTCTCCGTGGACCCTCCAGGAAGGCGGTGGCATGAGGGCAGACGCCGTCCACTCTGCCCCTGGCTCCCTGGGGCACCACTCGTCACTCATTCTTCTGGCCCAGCTTGAGTCCTAGGTGACATCTCCTTGTGAGACGTCGTTCTCACAGTCGTCCAATGGAGGAAATGGGAATGATTGTGCTCATCATCTCTAAGCACTGGCCCCCCGGGATACGCATTTGTCAGAGCTGGACGGCTGCCAGGGTCAACCCCATTTTCTCTGGGACGTCTGCCCAGTCTTCCCCCAGGAGGGGTGGGGACTCCTCAGACTCTCGTAGCTTTTCCTCTCAGAGCTACTTACTGGGGCAATGAACTTGACTGCTTCCCAAAGCGGGGCACGAGACAGGGCCGGGGTGGAAGGCTGGACCTACCCTCACCGTGTAGGGAGAACTGCTGACTCGACCTCTGTGAGTGCCACTGTCCTCTCCTCTGAAGCTGGGACAGAGAGAGCCCAGCACTTTGGTGAGCACAGCTGAGCCACACGCATCAGCACCCACTGTGTGGCCTGCACGATACTAGTCTCCCTCAGCACTTTAGGACGGAAGGGGGAAAGAAAGTGCCGGAGGGTGGCACTGAGGGTAGCACCCACGCCTAGCTCCTGCCTGTCCTGGATAGCTGCCTTTACTTAACTGCCTGCCTCGGTGGGTGTCCTCCTCTGCACACTGGAGCCAAAGGTCCCCCTCCTTCATGCGTACCAGGACAGAACGAGATGAGAAATCCCAAAGTGCTCCACGTCCTGTGAAGGGAAGGAGGATGGTCAGAAGGGATTTAAGAGGGATGTTGGCGTCTCTCAATGTAATGGTGGCCGGGTCCTTTTCCCTCGTGGCACCCAGCTGATGTCCAGGTCAATACTCAAATCTCCTACATCACTGTAAGAATCAAGCAGGTCGCAAATGAATCCCGGGAGGAATAAGTGACGGCGTGAATGCAGGAAGGAGAGGACCAGTGCATGTCGAAGACCTAGAGCCAAAAGGAAAAGCTCTAACAGCCTGAATGAGGCATGTAAATGCAGTTCCATTTTGGGGTAGATTCATAGAAAGAAGTAAATGAACAAAATGTTGTCAGACAGCTATAGCCCAGATGAGAAGACACTGGTCATCATTGTGCAGAAGGTCTAGATACCGTCCCTGCCCACTGTTGCTTCAGGAACACTTGTGTTCTGTCAGCACAAACGTGGAAATCTCTCCTGAAACATGGCAGGGCTGTCCCTGTGCTATCCCAGGGAAGAGGACTAGAGATACTGGGACTCTTCCAACCTCCGCAATGTGACATCCTGTGACAGTCACAGTATGTCATCAAGGAAAGGGGCTACTACAAAGCATGTCTAACATGCAGGAGACTGGTGCTGAGGGGTGGGTGAGGCTGCCCCACCACCCGCTCTCGAGTTTGGACTTGGAGGCCTGAAATAGCAAGAGCAAAGCATCAGCCAGCAAAGCACAGACCTGGGCCTGGAGCTCCAGCCCCAGACTTTCTGTGGATGCTTCACCCTGGATCCCAGTGTTGCCAAAATCGATGTCATCACCTCTCCCTGGCTCGTCCCTCCAGATCTGTGAGATCCTCTTCACCCCCAGCACTTCCTGCTTCCATGATATCCTCCTGTCTCCTTGGCAGACCACAGGCACCGATTCAGAAAGCAGACGGGAAGGTGATCTTCCCGCTCAGCCATGTCAGATGCGCCTGCACACCCCCTCTTCCACACACCCAGCCACCAGGTGGGCCGAGCACGGGAGCAGAGTGAGCTGCTGCCCAAACCCTAGGCAGGGCGGCAGGGCTATTGGCTGAAGAAGCCCTCGTGGGGCTCCTGTGAGGCCACCCAATCTCTTCCGCACTGATTACAGATGGCAAGGTGACCCTGGCTGGGAATGGGCCTTACCATTTTTTGAAACCTAGATGAAAAGATAAACTGTTTTTAAAATTTGCAAGCAGTTTTTTTTGCTTCCTACCAGGTGGAGGCCTGCGTTTATCTTTGATGCAGAGTTTCTTTGTTCTGAGAAAACCACCCAAAGGACCTTTAGATATGCAAACGCAGATCAAAGACCCTCTTGTGGAATGGGTTTGAACTTATGTGAATGGCAATGTGGAAGCTTCCCTTCCCAGTGGACAGAACAACATTCTGTGGTTTTCTTCTATTTAAAAGAACACTTTTTCCCAGGTGCAGGTTAGATGGACCTTGGATTGAAAACCATTTCAGAGGAGATGGTCTATTTGGGTGTGTGCTCATGTTCAAATGCTTGCTCTTGGAAAATGAGTAGTACTGAATCTCACAGCTTGCTTAAAAGACATGAGAACTGGAAGAGAGCAACTTGGAAACAGGTTGGGCATGGGTGGGCTTTGCCCGGCCTTGGTACAGGTGAAGGGAGATGCCACAGTGCTGCTCACATGCCTTCTAAGTCTTTGGGGCATCCATTGGGGTGACCAGCTCCAGCCCCACCTGTCACGTGGGTGACTCCAGCCCAGGCTTTGCTCTTCTTCTCAGTGAGAGCTCACACTGCTCAAGTTGGTCCAGGTCACTTAAAGTTGGGATGTCCAGAAGTGGGCTCCATTATGCTACTTTCATTTGTTTAGGAACTATGCCTCCTCCAAAGTAGCAGAGGAGCACCCGTCTTCAATGGTGCCACACTTCAGTGTTGACCTACCTCGCCTACCTGTGCTGAGGACAGAGAAGCTGCCACATGCAGTCCTCACACTTGAGGGCCCCTGGTGTTTCCTACTCATTAAGGATAGGCCTTGACTCCGCCATATGAAACAATTTTGTTGGGTTTCCTTCCATTTTGGTCTTTTTGCAACAAAGAGTGGGGCCTGAAAACACGGCCCTGTCATTAACAACTTAACTGGGTTGGCGTTTAATCTATTCATCAGCCTCGTTCAGGGCAGAGTCCCTCACCTGGTGATGCCTCCTTCCATGTTTACACCAGTGGACTTGCCTGTATTCAGACCAAAACCTCACTGCAAATCTTGAAAACTCTCTTGCCGAAGTTCAGGTCTGTGCCTCTCCCTGACGGAATTAGAAAAGCTGTGGCCATTGTGAATTGCATACTCACATATGACTTGTCTCTGGGTATTAGGCCTGGTCTCTTGGGGCTCACACCACAGTGATCTTACTTGGAATCCACAGCAACTCCATAAAGCCAAATAAAAAATCCCCCTTCCCATTGTACCTGAGATGCTTAAGAATCACAGGGATCAGTTTTGATCACAACTGGAATCTTGGGACTGACAAGAGTCTACCGCTGTCCCTCTGTCCTCTTAGATTCCTTCCTAGTGTGCCCAACTAGTACTACTAGACTCCTTGTCTCTAGCTATAAACCCAAACTTCCATAAGATGGTGGGGTCAGGTGGGGGCGATCATCAGCTTGGCTTGTTCTACACAGCCCCCATTAAAATACCTGGACTCCTGGAATCTCAGAGCCGAGAGGGGCATGGGCTCGATCCCCTCCTATAAATACCTACCACCAGGGCACCTGCTGACTTGACTTTGACTATTGGAAGGCTGGGTCTGCGTGAGGCTGCACCCCACAAGACTGGTGGGTTAATGGTGCCTCCTGTGACAGCAGACAGGATGGCCATCTCTACTGTCTTCCTGGGCTGGGCACCAGGATTTCCCTGGTAGCTGCCCAGATGATGTCTTCTCCTCCTTCAGGTATTGAAATACTGCCTTTACCTCTCTGCTCCAGACAGTTCTCCCCCAGATCCCTGTCCAGCACACCAGCAGCTAGGCCTGGGCTCCACCTCAGCCTCCAGGCCCCGGTTCTGCATGCTCCAGTTTTCAACATCTTACAATGCAACACCCATAATTACACAGAATGCTCCAGATGTGGTTTGATTGGCACAAAATTATTTCGCCTTTTGTCCTAGACTATGTTGTTTCCGATCTTGTTTACTGCTTTTTCTGTACTAGTTATTTCATACTGGGAATTCTTGTGATCCTGAAATCCCCAAAGACAGGAACTTTTTGTTTTTCCTACATGAAGTTAACAGCCAATTCACCCTGCCCTTCATCACTGTGATGTGACTTGCTTGGGTTTAAATGTTGGATTGCATGTTTGCCCTTGTTAGATTTCATCTGAAGTTTGCCTCATCATTCAATCTATTGAACTCTCTGGGCTTTAGTATATTTGTTGCTTAATATTTATGGGTTGGATTGGTATGTGTTTTATTTTTCAACAAAATTCTGTCTGAGAATACAGGAAACAGTCCTTCCAGCCATATTAGCATTCTTGTTAACTCCATGTCCCTGGACTGTCCTGACCTCCCACTGCACCTTTTGATGCAGGATATAGTGTGGATACGAGGACACAAGAGGGTTGTCAGCACACTCAGGATTCCCTGGGGAAAACAGACTCACAGGAGGAGCTTAGCTTCCCACTGATGTAACAAGACTACCACAGAAGCAACAGCAGAAGACCGTTAGGTACGACCTTGCTTCAAAAATAATCAAAGCTTTAGAAAACAGAGTTGAAAGAACGGGGGGGGGGATTTTTTTAAAATACATTGTTTAGAGAAGTAGGTAAAATTTGAATCTGGATTTGGGTATAATATGTTATTAATAGGTGTTAGAGGAAAATTATGTACCAAATGCCAATTATGGCAGAATTGGGAGCATAATTTAGTTAAATCAGTGAAGGTTAAAGAGAAGGCTATATAGTACATTGTCTCTGGGGGGAGGAAGAAGGAAGATCCGAGAGAGAGGGAAGAGCTTGGGGGTACCAGGAGCCAACCCACACTCCCTCCTTCCCTTGCTTGCCAGGTATCTGTGGAGTTCCTGCTGTGCGTTGGGCGTTGGGTAAGGAAGCAGCCAGAAAACCCTCCCAGCAAGCCTGGAACATCTGAGGGCCGTGCAAGGCCAAGCTGTGTAGGTAGGACAGGGAAAGCGCTGGAGGGAAACTGAGCAGGGAGGGAGGCCTGAGATGCTGGACTAGACTGTGCCTGCCGTTTTAGGGAAGGCCTTCTCAGAGGCTATGGAGTTGAGGTTGACTCAGGGAACCGTGGGGGAAATCCTGGCAGGAGAGTGCTTAGGCACGGAGAAGAGCGAGTGTTAAGGCACACGAGGGCGGTGAGACGCCAGTGGTACCTGGGGAATACCCAGAAGGCCAGCGGGACCCAGCACAGACAGCAGGTGGGCAGCAGATATCACAGAGGTCATTTTAGGAACCTTGGTTTTAACTCCAGAGGTAAAGCAGGGCTGTGGCAGGGTTTTGAAGATGATCGAATTCACGTTTTAATACAATCAGTCTGGTTGTTGAGCAAGCAAAGACCAAAGCAGGTAGAGTGTTTGGGGAGGGTGGTTAACTTAGCTATTGCTGCATAACGAACCATTCTAAAATCTCAGCATAATATACCGAGAATATTGTTATTACCCTCCAAGTCAGCAGCACTCTTCTCTTGGCAAGGTGGGGCTCACAGAGAGGTCAGTGGGCAACTCTGATGGCCTTGTAAGGGTGTTTCTCCCCCTGTTTGCCAGATTGCTAGCAGCAGCTGGTCTCAAATGGCCGTGGCTGGGACAGCTTTGTTCTCCTCTTGCAGGCCAGCCTGGGCCTAGTCACATACAATGGTGGGATTTCAAACAAAATGGGAAGGAAGAGGAGGACGAAAATGTGCACTTAAGCCCCATTTTCAGGAACTTGGAGGCACCGTTCAGTTATGTGCAGGGATGATCTTTAGCTCTTGCTATGGTCTGAAGAGCGGACCCCCCCCCCCCA
>NW_025999977.1:55999426-56076246 GCF_001458135.2 Marmota marmota marmota
GACCCCCCCCCCCCGAATTGATTACCTTGAAGCCTAACCTCCCAGGTGGTGGTGTTAAGAGAGGGGGCTTTGGAGGCGAGGCCAGGAGGGCCCATCCCAAGAATGGCATTAGTGTCCCTATGAGAGGACTTGGAGGAAACTTCCAGAACTGCCCCTTCTGCCATATGAGCACGTACCTAAAAGGTGCCATCAGTGAGCACTGGAGCCCTTGACAGACATCAGATCTGATCTCGGAAGTCCTGGTCTCCGCATCTGGGAGAAATACATTTGTTATTTATAAATCATTCAGAATAAGATATCTTGTGACAGCAGCCGGAGCAGAGCAAGATGCCTCCTAATTGGAACAAATGTGAAGACATGTTGTGAAATCCGTGGATACAGGGGAATTTGGAGATTTGGGCCACTTTGTACTCAACACACAGCCTATTTCCTCACCTGGGTGAGGATTGGGAGTGTCTTTGGTTCTAGCAGTATCAGGGAATGTGACAAGGTCACCGAATTGAGAGTTGTCATCAAAGATAATGGACTGGACGGTGGGACACTGTGATGAAGAAGGACTCGAGGATCACACTTGAGCTTTTGGTCTAGGCAACTGGAAAGATGGGCCATAAGAAAGAGAGAAAGACAAGCCATTTGGAAAGGGCGATTAGGAGGTCGACTTTGTACTTTTTGAGAGACTTTTTAAATACCCAACAGGAATTTTCAGCAGGAAGTAGAAAGTATGAGCCTAGAATTTGAAGGAGGCGGGGTGTTCTGATGAGTCGGGATCCAATCAACAGGAGAAGCATTGCACGCAGATGTTTAAGACTGTGGTACCTGCAGAGATCCTCAAAGCAGTGGACGTTAATGAAAATCAAGGGGCCCTGCAATAGGGAGTGAGAAAAGGCACAGAGGCTGGGACCCGGAGACAGAGAGGAGGAGCTGGGCAGAGCCACTAAGACGGGATCCCCGAGACTGCAACACCAGCTGTGGGGCGAGGAGGCCGGAGATGAAGCTGAGGGGAGACGGAGGCCATCGTCCCTGGAGAGCCGTGAATTCCAAGGCATCTCAAGGAGGTGGACTTGTCGGAGGGAACTATCCACAGTGTTCTAGGTACATCAGATTTTTATTTCGTGTCCTCACCGACTGAAGAAAGAGGCGCCATCTCAAAGCCTTGGCCGTTCGACAGAGGCATCCGAAGCAGATTCTTCGTGGCTGGGAAACGTTCACCTGCACCCTGGGCACTCAGCGACAACTCCACCTAGATCTAGAATCTCTTCATCAGCTTACCTGACTTCCCAGTGCAGGGAGCCAGAGCCCGCTTTGCCCACGCTTGCGTTTGCAGATGCCCCACAGTTGAGCAGCACCTTGGCAATGGTGGGTGGGGTCAGGGACAGGTCTTGTGCCGGGCCCAGAGGGATCCGCCCCGAGCAGTGCTACCACTGGATATCTTGAGCTCCCAAGCGAACAGCTGAGGAGGGGAGAAGCGGATTTGCTGCAAAGGACCAGCTATTTAATTTTATTCATCCTGTACCAAGTTTCTGCATCTCACAGTTTGGGCACAACAGGAGGTGACACTGTTAACTGTTGCTCTTTTCACTTCCTTTTTTCCCCCTCACTGAACATAAACATATCATTACACAGTTACACTCCACTATATTTAGAGTTGATTTTTAACTATCTATTAAATCAAACAGGGAAGCTCAGCTGTTCTACCTGGAGCCAGTGAGACCGTGAGGAGGTGGACTCCTTCATGGGAGAGGACAGGACCGAGAGCTGCTGGCCAACCACCGGGCACCCCCTGGCGCGCCTCTTCTCCTCCTCCTTGGAGCTCGTGAGCAGACCCCTCCTCCTGGGGAGGCAGCATCCTGCCCACCAGCCCCTGACCCTTCTCATTGGCCAGTGAGACGGACTTCAGCTTCACCATGTCATACAGATGGAAGGGACCTGAGAGGTGACTTAAAGTGGCTCAAGATACCAAGGATCTGATGCACTTTACAGAATCACAAGTGTTGTTTGTCAAACGCGGTTGGAAACTGCTGCCTTCCACGCCATCTCAGTGTGTCTCGCTGAGCATTTCAGCACGAGCAGCAGCGAGCAGATCTGCAGTGGAAGCCTGCCCAGTGCGGTGGTCCCCACAGCCCCATCCCATCCCTCGGCAGCTCTTCCACTCCTGAGGATGCCTGAGGGCACGGAGTCTGTGAGACCCCTGGTCGTCTGAAGCAGTTTGGTGATTTCCCACTGCAGCTAGGTGACCTATCCCGGCACTGTGTGAAGACCCGGGCATGTTTCCTTCACTGTAAGACTCCAGGAACTGAGAGGTGGCTTCAAGATCAACAGAGATAATGGAGACAGGAACACTGACTGGCAGATCTTACAGCCCTGTCCAGGCTTGGTCTCTAGACAGGGCAGTTCAGGAAACCCAGGGGTGCCCTTTACCTAAGGATGAGGACAGGGTTGGGAATGGGCAGCATTAGGTAATGTTGGTGAGGGGCAGTGGTAGGTGGGGACAGAATAATCTGGGGATGTTAGAGTTGGGAGAGCACAGGAGGTGAGCCACCTAGTCCCCATCACCCCTGGCTACACCTGGAATTCTTCGTAACTCCCTTCAACCAATGGAATTGCGAGGGGATCTGCAGCACACGTGGCTCACCCATCGCCTGCTCTCCTGGTCCTCTGCCGGCTGTGTTGGGAGGTGTGTTGTGACTGACTGGCTGCACATTGGCTTCTGATTTGGAATCTAGGGTTCTTCCCATCCTCTCTTCCTTCCATACATTTGTCCCTTCTAGCCCAAAATTGCTGGGAGCCATTAGCCAAGTAGGTATGACAATTTCCTTGCCAGCGTACCCCATGTTGCAGTGACATTGAATGTAGGTGACCTTGCTCAAGGACCAGGGTGGATTAGGGTATTCCCGGTTTAGGATAATTGGGTTTAGGGCGTTCCAGGTTTAAGATTATTCCTCCTGGGAATAGGGCATATCCTGCTGCCTGAGTTCCCCTTGAGTTCTCACGGGATTCAGACAGTATTTTGGGGGAGACAGAAGCCCAGTGGAGGTGGATTAGGGCAGAGAACGTGGATTTCCCCCAGAACGTGTTTGTAGACGGCTGGTGTGAGTTCAGGAATAAAGAGTTGCTGCTTGAATCTACAAGCTGTGTGGTGGCTCGTGATTGTGTGCCCAGCCAGACTGCGGCACAAAATGACACATGAGAAACTTCAGATGACAGGAAAGACCTAAAATCATTTTCAAAATGAAGGACAATCTTAATTATTTGGAAAGATAGGCTGAAGTTTATACTCCAAGCTTCTTATGAAGTGTTCTAGCGAGAAAAGTGTTGTATCAAGGTGGCAAAACAGCCCTAGAATCACAGACTCCTCCAACTGTCCTGATGGAGGGACGCCACAGCATCTGCTCCAGTGGGGAGAAACCGGAGTGTTGAACAAGGTCCCCTCCTCACCTTTAACCTGACAACTTATGTCATCCAATTTGCCTCTGGTTTTCATAATACATTTTAAAACTATAATGACTTTGATTAATTCATAGATTTTACTGAGCATCTATTTTCTGTCAGGTGCTGAAAATTCAAATGTTATTATAGTTCCTGATTTCATGCTGCTCACAGCTTATCAGAAGAGCTCAAATCCTGTTCATGTCTAAGAATGATTAAAATAAATGTAGGCTTCAGTCCATCAAACCTGACACAAAATGATAATCAATGTAAAATCATATACACTAAAACAGGTGACAGTTCATCAGTAAGACTCACCCAGAGCCTGGTGTGCACCCTGACCACATGGGATACCTAAGAATCCAATCACAGCATGGGTGCTGGTCTCAGGATGCTTTGATTTGCTTGGGGACAGGATTTGTAAATTCGTAAAAACAAAGTACAAAACAAACAAAAGTCCTGAACTAAATAAAATGATGATGGACATGGAAAAAGTCAACAGATTAACACTTGCTACATAGTATCTCAGCCATGGGGATTTACAAGTTTGGTAGGAAGTCTTCTAAAACTTTTAAGTTTGGATGAAGGGTCTCAAGGGTAAATATTTCGTGAATGGAAAGAAGGAAAAAAAATGTAAAAAATATTTTTTTACAAAGACTTAAAATCAAGAATTGTCAGATACTGTTGGGGAGCAGCCCCTAGACCGAGACCTTAATGTTGCTGGGTGGCCCACAAAGCCCTCCCACTTTGTATCTCTGGGTCCTTCTCTCTGGCACCTCCGCTTCACTCACTTCTTCTGCGCCAGCTCTTCTCTGTGGACATGCTTCTCTGCTGCCTTCAGGACATGCGTTTCTGTCAATCACAGAGGGGTCGACCCAAGAGGCCTTCTCCACCCCAGCAATGCCAAGCACCTCACCCCTCACTACTATGCACACTTTACCCTATCCTCTACTACAAATGGGGTTCTACAGAGCGCATTTTTCACAATTTCATATTCTTTGTTCTTTGTTTCTTTATTGTGGATATCTGTTCTCTACCTGTAGAACTGCCCTGCTCAATACCACAAGCATTAGCCCAAAGTAGCTGCTTGTAATTATATTTAAAATAATTAGACTCGAATAAAGTCAAAAATTCTGATTCTCAGTCACTACCGCCGTAGCTCATATACTCAAAGTTCCCATATTTAGTGGTTATATCAGATGGTGAAGATGTAAAACATTTCCGTCATTTTAGAAAGTCCTGTTGGACAAACTGCTTTTGAATGTGAGCTCCATGAAATCCACACACTTGGTTAGTCCTGCTTCCCAGGGCCTCCTGAGCATCCTGAAGGAGCAGTGGAAAACTGTCGCGACCCCTCGCCGGCCAGGGAAACACGACACAGGATTCTTCTTTCAACAGTTTATTCAGGCCTTGAGTCATGTATCATCTTCTAGCGCCCGCGCCCGACACACCCAAGCACAGCTTAATAAAGCCCCCCGCATCCCAATCCTAAGCCGCCACGTGGATCTCTCTCATAGGGTGGTAAGGGATTACACGCCAACTCTCCATAAAAGGAGTTGTTTGTCACAGGCCACAGTGGAAGCCGGCGCCATCTTCTAATGGTGGCCACGGTCTATAAGAATGGCTCACCACAGAAAACAGTATTGCTGGATAAATGGAGGAATGAAGACGAGAGTTACATACAGTGGAAGAAAGGAATGAGGCCGCATCCATGATTTGAACCCGACATTGACAGAATTCATATGCTTAAAAGAGGAGCCAACACTGAGCGCTGTGGGTGGAGTGCAGTCCTGCGGTGCTCCTGAAGGGCAGAGGCATGAATAAGGCCTGAATCAGAGTCGAGCTGAAGACGGTTCTTTAGCAACAGAAAGAGAGTGAATTGGAGGGTGAGAAGACCAGCTAGGAGGTCTCTGTCACTGTAAGGACATGAGTCACAGGGACTGAGCTCAGGAGGACAGAGAGGGCTCAGAAGAGGCCACATCACATGGAAGTGACAGGCGGCCTCAGCGTCTCAGGGGCCTCAGACACCTCCGGCAGCCATAGCAAGAGCTTCCCTGAGGTCAGCATCGCAAGCTTCCTGTGGATGGGCAGTGGTGCTGCTCCACATGGTCACTCTGGGACCCACGCTGGTGGAGGCCGCTGTCTGTGGCTGCACCCTCTGCACCTCTGGAACACAGGACTTCCTTTGTACTGTGGCTGGGAAGAAAGATGGACCAGAACCAGGGGCTTTCCACTCCCTCGCTGTAGGAGAAATGTTTTGTTTCTATGAAATATCACCTGTGTGGGGTGATATACAAGGGTTTAGGATATGTAGAAGAGCAAAGCCATTTATTTATTTACTTATTTATCTGAGACTTAATCTCTCCACCACCTTGAAAATGGAATATGAGGAAACGTGTGCAAAGAAAGGAGACACAGACATCTCTGAACTTTCCTCTGCATATTGAATCTACCTATAAGTGGAATTGGCTGGGGACTGCCCTGAACAGGGACTGAGCACAGCCCCTTAGCCTTGAGTAATGGGCGTGTGGAACTGGCATCGCACGCGGTGCAGGGCAGGTGGGCCTCACCTTCACTTGGCAGAGACGTGCAGCTCTGGGATTGGGCATCACCCAATGGGACTGGGCTACAACCCTGTTGTTGTAACACAGTCCCTTGCCTTATTTGGGTGGAATACTCTATCGAATGTCTTTCCCTAATAAATACCGGGGTTCGGGGCGCTCTCGCCCTCTTGCCTCTCTGGCTCCCCTTGCCCTCTTTCCTGCATGGGAGCTGAACTTTGAGGTCGCAGTGCCATCCCTGACCCCAGTCATTGAGAAAAAGGTATTTTCGTGGTCTCTTTGCCACTTTCTTAGTTATTGATGCAGCCAGCTCCTAGAACCCAGCTCACCTTGCCAGCCCGGCCAGCTGGCACCAGGGGGTCACAGAGTCCCTGCTCCTCGGGGACTTGCCATGAGCCGCTCTTCAGAGGCCAGAGTTGTCACCACCCAGTCTCCTTTGGGCCTTAAGTGGGCAGCACAGGGATGACATTCCAAGAATACTGTTGTTGTTGTTGGGTTATTTGAAGCTAACGGTACTGGACAGGGGTCACCGGGCCCCAAGTGCCCTGATCTTCTGTGACTTGGTGTGTTTTCTGTTTCCTTCTTTCCCTTTCAAGTAAAGATATTTCCTGATGGACCCCTTTCTACAAGTGCAATCTGAGTTCCAAGAAAGGACTTTGTATTTTTGAGCAGGCAGATGATTAAGATGGCTGGTCCCTAGCCCACCTCCCAAGGGACATAAACGTCAATGCCATTCCCAGCCTCTGCAGATGGTTCCCAAAGTAAGAGGCAGTAGCCTCGGTGGCCCTACCTAGGGCCTTTCACCAAGCCGCGTACCCTCTCCTCCTCTCTTGGCTGGAGCTCTGTGTGACCCACAGCAATTGGAAGGGCGTAGTGTGCACATTTCTCTTCTCTCACTGTGGATCAGAAGGAGCCGCTCTCGGCACCAGCGGCATTTCTGGCTCCCACTCAGCGCTGTCTCCCTTCCAGCACAGGCACATTCGAGCCCCATGCTGGACACAGCTTCCAGCCTCCCTGCGAGGGTGCAGCGTGGCCAACACACTGCTGAAGCCCCAGCAGCCGCGCGACGGTCCATCATGCATCTCGCAGCACCGAGGCCGCATTTCGCTTCGGCTGGAGTGCCAACGACCCGAAGTCCAGGGGTTTTTCCTCTGCCTAATTTAAAGGCATAAAGTACTGTGGTCATCACACGTCTGCCAGTGCCTTGGCCGTGGCTTCCCCACCAGCATTGCTCACATAGCAGAACTCTGCAGTGATATCAGGGGAGGCGGGAGAGCCGATAACCAATTTAGCCACTCACGCAGTGCTCAGAACCTCCGGGTTAGGGCTGCCGTGGGAGGCCACTTGCCCTAGATGAGCTGCTGGAACACTGTGGAACACATGCCTCAGGGCCTGCTGGAGCGGTCAGCGCTGCGTGTGCGCTCACAGGGGAGCGGGGAACGGGCAACCAGATGCCAGGAGCCACAGATTTTTGGTTTTCAGTATAACGACTGATTTCATGGCTGTTTTACTTATTTTTCAAAGGTAATTTGGATTCCACGCTCTCAAAGAGTCACCACCAAAGGCCTCTTTCCTATGGTGGAAAGCCATTCTTGGCTCAATTAGGCAGAAGAATCCTTGCCTATTTTGCCATAGAGAAGGAAAGTAAAATACTTGATATTCTTTTTGAAAAAATTTAGGCACCGAAATCCTGGTCAGGAACAAGAAGACTCAGAGTACAATCTGCTTGTCAGCAACGGCAGGGAGTGGCCAGCATGGCTGCTGTGGAGTCCTCGGCTTCTGGCATCGTCCGCACACGGGAGGAGGGGGGGAGGTGTGAATTAGATCATGTTGCTCCCTCGGAAAGCAAAATAATTGTTCAGTCCTCAAACCAAATCCTTTTAGTATAGCTGCAAGATAGAAAAGACATAAATACCACAGATTTTCTTTCTAAGTCTTAAAGATTAGATATCTGCATTGTTGAAAGTTGTTATAAGCATCTGTTGTGTTTACTTTCTAGGACAGAGAACTGCAGGACTTTGGATGGACAGAAATCCTGGGGGATTAACAGCAGCAACGCACATTTCTATACCCCGTGAGGAGCTCTGAACCATTTCTGTGGCACCACTCTCCACTCATTCACTAATAGCAGGCAGGAGCCATGTCCACCTGCAGGGCTGAGTGGGGCGGGCGGGACCTCCCCCTGAGGAAGTACGTGGGCGGTGGAAAGGTGAGAGAGGGGTTGAAACCAACCGTGACATTGGTATGTTTGAGGAACCAAGTGAAACTTCAGGAGCACAAGAGAAGTACAGCCACAGACCCTCCCCAGGGCCATGTTACAGGACCCCCATGGAGGCCTGAGACCCCAGATGACACTGACTCCCTCACAGACTAGGTGTTCTCCTACCCCTGATATTGCTGACAAAGTTCAACTTCTACATGAGGCACAATAAGAGAAACAACAGTAACTACTACTAGAACAACCACTCTGCAATGCCACTGTTCAAAACTCAGAAATTGCTGATTTCTGGAATTTTCCATTTAATATTTTTGTTCATGGTTAAACATGCGTGACCAAAGCTGTGGGAAGCAGACTGCAGATAAGAGGGCCGAGTGCATGTCCCCAGTCTGGGGGTCAGACTGAAGTATGAACAGTCACCGCCCAAGGGCAGGCTTGGCAAAGGCAAGCTGAGGTGGAGTCCCCTGTAGAGAAGACTCCAGAACAGTGGGAGAGGCTCCATCTTCTCTCTAGGGACCCTCACACTCCCTCCTTCCTCGTTGCGCTCCTGTGTACCTGGGGAAGAAGGTGAGCTGCAGGGAAAAGGGCGGCTGAGCGGCCACCACACTGGGCCCGTCTGTCCTGATGGGTCGTGGCCGACTCCCTACAGCAGAAGCAGGAAGGACTTCCAGGGGAGCCAGCCCAGGCTGCTGCTCTGTGCCCCAGGCTGGGACACCGGGCAGGGGGGCCCATGCCTGCATTGTGGGAAGGAGGGCTCGCTGCAGCTCCGTCTTCCCTGGACACCCCTCCATGTTGTCCGGGTAGTTGTGTGCCCCCCCCACAGGGACAGGCTGCCAGAGGCCTGAACTGCTGGGCCCCGTGGTTGGACCTGACCCATGTGGGGCTCCTGTTGAGGCTTTCCAGCCCACCTGTGAGGGGACACTCTCATTGTTATCAGGGGCAGGGTGTGGCCTCCATCTTGAGAGATGATGACTTATACGATTAGGGGGGATTTTCCTCCAAGCAAAACGTTCACGTCTCATTCACCAATGTCAGCCAACATTTTACCCCAGCATTAGGTATTTTATAGAAATGAATTCATCCTACTTTTATATCCTAATGGTAGGTAAATGCTGTTCAAAATCTTCACTCAGCTCTCCACATTCAAGAGAAACACGTCCAAGATGCTTCTGGGAAGAGCAGGTCACCTGCCCAGGCACAGGTGGTATCAGTGGTGGGGAGGGCTGAATCGGGGGGAGGAAACTGCTGCGGACAAAGTCCATCCACTCAACCCTTCCTCCTCAAACAGCAGGTGCACAAAGGGCCACGAGGGATGGCCACCCTCCCAGAAGTGACCGTTGTCCCCAAGTGTAGGTAAGGACAGCGGCGGAGGAAGACAGGGGTTTGGGCAGCCCTGCAAGGCAGAGCCAGGGAGGTCTTATTACAAGGACCACGGGGAACATGAGCATATTTAACGAGGGGACAAAGCTGATTAATCTGTTTGGGGGAGATGTGTTCTCATTTGACAGCCACACAATCGGTATTCCCATTTTACCGAAGAAAATCTAAAGGTCCTGCCTGAGGTCACAGAGCTGGGGAGAAGCAGACACAGACAAAACCAGCTGTTCTTCTTCCCAGGCCACTAACACCATCAGCTTCACGTGCTCAAAGTCAGACGGAGTCTTTACCTCCAGCTTGTAAGCCTCCAACCTCCGGTTTCAAAAGCGTGTCTGAAGAACACCTCTCCTGGGTGGCTCATAGTGGTGACTGGGTGACAGTGACTTGAATGTTTCCTTTGGGTGACATTGCCATGTTTGATAATTTAGGGAGTAAGCTTAACCACCTTTCTACCTTCTATTTAGTTTAGGCAAACTTTTTATTTAGAAAAATTTTAAGATTATACTAGACTACAGGGCTTTGGACACAATCCCAAAGTCACATTTGATCTTTTTCTCTTTTTGAAGTTTGATCATAAAAGTAACTTATGGAAAGAGTTAATAAACATTCCTTTTTGGAGTAACTTTATTTTGTTGAGGAAAAATCAGTTAAATTTAAAATTCTGTGGAGAAAATTCACTTATTATGGAAAGAAGAAATCTGCTGAACCGCCCAAAAATAACTCAGGCCGTTAACATTCTCCAGCTTGCCTCCACTATTGACACAGCTAGTTACCACTCGCGCTCCATCTGCCAGATATACCTGGTTTCAGATGGGGTGGTATTTGCTAGCTGAATTAATGAAGAAAATAGGATCTTTAGAGGAAAAAAAGTACTCCATTTGATGCATTATTTAACCTGGGTTGTTAATAATAAAATTCAGAATGAGATACAGCAAATCATACAGAACTCTTAGGATGAGTCGATCCCATATTGCCTCATGTCATCTGCTCAAACAAAATTAGGAATTTTGGGGCACCATTTTACTCATGAGCTGAACAAGATTCAAGGGCAAGGAGTTGGACTTGTCGAAGACAAGATGATTTGCTAGTAAATAGTCTAAGTTCTGGATATCTTTTTATTCATAACGGATGATAGAAACAAGAGCTAATAATGTTGAGGTTTTTTTAAATTTTAAGGGTATTATTTTTCTATGTCAACTCTCTCTGAAGCCTTTGGGTATTGTCTTGGCCTGGCAGGAGGAGACTCAGAGCTGATGTAGATAATGTCCCTGCTGGACACTGGTGAGGACTGGGATGGCATTTTATTTCCTGAGCTCCCATCCAGCTGTCCAGGGGGCAGATGTGGGACTTTGGGTGAGTTAATGAGCTCAAGTGAGAAGAATCTGTCAGTGGAGAGGGACATGCCTCCTAGGGCCACTCAGGATTGATCCTGTAAAAGGTATGTAGTGTTCTCACACCTCTCAATTGGAGCATGGCCCACCAAAATATAGAGAGCAGAAACTGGGTACCTAGGGTGGCAGTTATTTGGGGAGGATGCTCTTAAATCTGAGCCCATGCCAAGACTCTTTCTGCTGTGTGCTGGTGCCGGCTGTGGGCAGCTTAGAGCCGGGTGCTGTCAAAACCCTCCCCAGTTCCTCTGCACTTTGCGAGGTATCATGGCTCCCAGACTCAGAATGATAACAGAAACATACTGTAATCTTAGTAAAAATGTACTATCTTCAGTACACCTCAGATGCTGGTAAGATGAATCATCACCATTTTAGACTGAAAAGGACACAGTCTTGAGGTGACCAGCCATGATTTATGGAGTTTGCATAGAAGAAAGAAAGCTGCAAGTGACTTACTTGATGGACTTCAAGCACTGTTTGAATGGAGACTGTGACTCATTTGGTAAGTTGGAGCATGGGCAAGGCCTGGGAAGTGACCTCTCCCATCCCCTCTAACAGAGGATGTGAAGGTCAGCAATTGGAGCAGAAAAGGTGGAGGTGAAATCTAATTTACATTCAATTTGGAGCAATGGCAATGCGGGTACTGCTATTGCAATATGTTGAGTGGTGTCTGTGGCGGTGGGTGGTGGGGGAGTTGAGGTGGACACGGGAAAGCCACTTCTGAGAGGCCATTCTTTGAGAAGGGAGCTCAGTGTGGAGCCATGGTGCTCAGAGCACAGAAGCATTTCCTAGCAGGCATTATGGTGCTACAACTCTGGTGTACTTAAGCCACACCGCGGCCCAGCCCAGATCCCTAGCATTAGAAGTCCACCTACATTGCCACATTGATAAACTTGATAAGTCTACTGAGATAATTCGTAGCAGTTATAAAACACCTTGTTAACTGTACTAAAGCACGAGTATGAGAGCTCAGTCCTCTGCCTCTTCAGGACCACACAGCATACACCAAGCCCTGGGAATAAGATGAGCTTTGAAAATAGAAACTGCTTTGCCGTCTATTCATCCATTCCTTCACTTACCCATTTACTTTCTCTCCAGTAGATAATTGCACCTGATAAGATTCTTGGTGCCAGGAGAGTAGAAATGAATGAGAGACCACGCTGCTGCCCTCGCAGAGCTCACCTTCTAACAGGAGCAACAGCATGCACCAACAGACAGTGTGGAACGTCCTCTGGAGACACTGCCGAGGTGGACATCAGGGTGGAAGCCCAAATGCAGGGAGAAGGAGCCAAGCAAATGTGCAGGAGCCATCAGAACAAAGCCAGGTCCCCAGTGGGACCTAGCTGGAGGGTCAGGAAGGACGTGTGCAGAGCAGTAGGAGGAGGATTGTGGGGGAGGATGGGGATTTCAGGAGCAGGCAGAGGAGGGGCCTCATGGCCTGGCCAAGCTCTCCATTCTAAATGAGAAAGGGTCATTGGGGGCTGTTGCTCTGCAGGACTCTTCCATCTAATTTAATTATAAAAGGCTCTTCTGGTTGCTCTAAGTAGGAAAAGGTGTCTGGTTCAGGGATGTTGGCAAGGAGCCCAGGATATCAGTCCAGGTGACAGTGAGGGTGCGCCAAGGGCATTAGCTGGGTTTAGGACATCTTTCAAAAGAGCTGCTGACCCGTCTCTGGTTCTGTTGGGAAGGACATGGGTCCTGTTCAATCCATATGGCTGCCTTTTTGCACCAGGCCCCAGACACCACAGCTCTCAGGAGACAACAATTCACTGGGGATCACACGTTGGGTGGGAACCAAAGTATGGACATACCACGTAGTCCTCAGAGGCAGAATTGATCACTCCGATTTTTGGCAAATATCACTGCTTTTCCGTGTGTGTGTGTGTGTGTGTATGTGTGTGTGATCTTGTGCATTTCTCCTGCAGAAAAAGTATAACTCAGAGCCACCTTCCTTTTTATGAAATCATGCTACAGGTGAGCATTGTCCTAAACTGGTTACCTGTCCCTCACTGAACTATCACAAGAGACTACAATTGTTTTTATCAATTCTTTTTAGAGGTGATCCAATACCTAGCCTCTGGTGCCGAGGCTGATAGCTAAACTGCAGGCTGCCTTCCTGGGCTGCCTATGACAGACCTCAGAGCCCTGGAACAATATTGCTCACCGCAGGGCGATGGGCTCAGCCTCCATTCTCATTCATCTTCCCCTCTCTTTCCTCTCCTACAGGACAGAAGCCAAATGTCTGATTTTCATTTTGAGTTCTGAGCAGGCAGTAGCCAAATGAGATAATCGTGTCTCGTGAGTTGCAAGTGGACATCTGCTGGGAAAGACCTTTGTGAAGAAAAGGTAGGACATTTGGGTTATCCCTCTTTCACCTTCCGATGCCTGGAGGTTCAGCAGCCTAGTGGTGACTACAAGGACAGAAATCACACAGTCATAAGAACAAAGGAGAAAGTAGAAGGAACCCTCACACCAAGTTTGTTTCATTGTGAAGCCTCGTTCTGACCTTACCTACACCTACACTCAGCACTTTACCTGATAAGTCCTCAGGAGGGATCACACTCTTAATCGATTTGATTTACAACTTGGAAGACTAATGTGTTTCTTCTTTTTCTTGGAAAGAAGCTTAGTGCTCAGAAGGGTCTGTGGTCACATAAATCAACAGCGGAGGAACTGAGGCTCAGAGGGAAGAGAAAGGCACTGCAGTCATGGTCTGATGCTGGCCCACCATTTTCACATGAAACCCAGATACAATGTCCACCTGAGAAGTTAGTGTCTCCCTGGCTCCTGTTTCTAGAGCAGCACCCACCCATAGACACGGTTCTTAATGGTGACATTTTTGATGTTGAAAATTAGAAAGCTGGGGTTGGGGTGGAGGTGGGTGGGGATGCCCGGGAGCCCCAAGGCCTCAGCCTGAGGCAGGGACCCTGAGGAGGTTGCCTGCCCAGTTCAGCTCAAACAGCAGATTCACCATTCTTTTTAATTTAATTTCATATGCTGCCTAGAAAGGGTATTGATAAGTATTATTTACAGGATAAAATAGTAGAGCGTTTACTTTCATAGTAAAAAAGTAGAACACTGTTAAACGGTCTACAGAGGTTCTAAAGAGCAAAGGAAAGCCCTGGATTCAGGTCAAGGATGTTCAGTATAAGTGTGTGTGTGTGTGTGTGTGTGTGTGTGTGCGCGCGCGCGCGTGTGCATGACAGAGAGAGGAACAGAGGGAGAGAGGGGGGGTGGGGAAAGCAGGGAGAGAGAGGAAGGGGAAGTACAGGACAGAGGGATGGGATAGAAATGCAAGTCACCCATGCAGATAGTTCAGAGGAACAGAGAGGGACAGTGGGGGTCACATGTCATCATGGCTTCCTGACATTTTGTGTCTTCCCTGTAGAAAAATAATATGTCCCTGCCCATGATGGTGTGGCCCGCAGTGTCCCCCTGAAGAACAACAGTGTCCCCCATCTTCAGATGGAGCATTGTGCCTAAGCCCCAGCGGGCGGGTGTGGCTGTGGCTCTTTCCTGGGAGAGCAGAGCGGGCCAGGGCTGTCCTACAGGGGGACAGGAGTAGGCTCCTGGTGGAGCCATAGGTAATGTGGAGTCACAGGTAGCTTGAGTAGGAAGTGACATTTTGCTGTTGGACTTCTCAGAGGCTTGGGGATTGTTGGCTGCTGGATTTTAGTTTAGAAAAACTCTCCAAACCACAGCACATTACGATTTTGCAGATCCTCGGTTAATGTTGCCCAAGAGCACATGGGAATAAAAGCTGAGGTTCAAAAAGACACCCCAGTTGAAATAAATGAGCTTAGTACAAATATGTGTGCCTGGAAATCACAAGTGACAGCTGATTTGACAACAGCCTCATGCAGTTAGCAGCCCGGGAGGCCAGAGCTGGGCTGGTCTGCAGCCAGAGGGCTCCTCTGGGTGGAGGGCAGTCCTCTAACTGTTCTGCCTTGGCATGTTTCTCTTCCCTTCCCCTCTCTCTCCCAATCTGTCCCCAAATCTAAAATGGAATAATATCCCTGCACCAGCAATGCAGGGAAGATGAAGTAAATCTTCCCTGCAAAGCACAGGAGCTGCTTTATGCAGAAGTCTGTATAAATACTGGCTCTAATTATAACATTAATATGGCTGGGATCATGAAGGCAGAGACAACCGACATATGGCAAAAGTTGCAGGCCCCAGAACTGCAAATGAGAAGTGCTTTGTGAAAGGGAAAGCAGGTTGCCCCGGGAAACCAGGCTGCCCTGCGAGACCTACAGCTGAACAGCTACCCGAGGGCAGGTGGCAAGGCTAGCCACGGGGCAGGAGGGAGCACTAGGGCAGGTACCAGTGGGCTGACTAGGAGAATCCAAACACCATTCACTTATTCCTCACTCACCAAGCACCAGAGGCATGCAGCCATGCGGGGAATGCAAGACACGGTGCAGCTCTGAGGCGTTAGAGACACTGAAAGAGACGCACCTGGAAGCCCAGAGCCAGCTGGGATGTGGAGGCAGGAGGCCCGGTGGCTGTGGGAGGCTGTGGAGTGTCCTGACACACACCAGCACCACGTGCAGGCAGATGTCACGGGAGAGAAGAGGGGGCCTCTGAATCTACTTCTTCTGGGGTCCTCTGCGATGGGGAGCACCCAACTCCAGGCCAGAGAACGTGCCCACACAAGCTATGATGTTGTCCCAGGGCCCACAGCGCCCCCCACAGCGCCCACGATCTTCCTGGATATGTCTGAGGTTTTAGGAGAGACCTCTCTGTGCTTCACCCAAATCGCAGCGCTCTGGAGACCAGCTGGCTGTTGAGGCTGTCCTGAGGGGCTGTGCCACCTGCAGTAGCTGGGCTGGGTGTGATGGCACCAGGTGCCAAGGGACCCAGCCCCGGCCTGGTTTCTCCTCCTGGAGACCTTTGCTAATTCATGGTGTAGCCTCCAGCTGGAAGATCTTTCCACAAGGAAAAAAAGTTCTCTTTTAAGAAGGGAAATACCATTTTTTGATTTCAGGATAGGAAAATCAAGTTTAAATTATAATTAGTGCCTTTATCTAGCACTTCAGAAAGAAATAAAAACTGTATGACTTTTCTGTAAAGCAAGTGGAGTATGTGAGTGCGTGTGTGTGTGTGTGTGTGTGAGCACGCATATGCACATATGTGTGTATCGGTGTGTGCATATGTGTGCATATTTGAAAATGTACATACTTTAACCAAGGAATTCCTTTCCAGAAATCAATAACAATGAAAAAGATGTGTCTTCTAGAATGCAAAGATGCTCAGTAAGAGCTGTGTATGATAAGTTAATGGAGACTGTCTGTGCGACAATGGAGGAATGTTTAAACATGTTATGGAACATTTGTAGCAAAGCAGATTAACTTAATTTCAAATAATTTGGTGGAAATTTATTGCTAAAACGATGTGAGAGAGAATGCAAACTGCAAAATCTTTGAAACTGCATATCCAAGATAAACAGGGTTTTAATAACATCATCTTAAAATTGTCAGATTATATGTGATATTTATTCTCTATGTAATTTTCTCAATTTTCAAATTTCCTACAAAATGTTTGTGTTATTTAGAAGTCATTTTAAAATGCATTATGAAGAAAACTGGGGTAGAAATTCCTGGAAGGTTCCAAGTTGGTTTTGGATGGAGATGGAAAGTGGGTATCTGGGCAGGGATGGCGAGGTTCCAGGGGGAGGGCCAAGCTCTGTCTCTTGGGATCCCTTCTGACCTGATGCACCACAGTTGGCCACTGAGTAGTCTCACATATTCTTTCCATAGACATTCACTAGAGACCTACTATGCGTCCGTTGTTTCTTACCTTCAAATTAGATAAACAAGAGGTTGCTCCTGCTCAGCACATATCTACATATGAGATCCGTTAACGGGGACGTGTAGCCTTTCTATCTCTCTAGTCAGGCAGTAACTTCACCTTCACTTCAGCGTCCTGGCTTTCCTCCTCCAGGGCCACAGCCAACAAGAGCGCAAGCCACTTCCGGAGCGTGCGCACCACGCACCCCTCGCACCCGCAACTCCTGAGCTGCGGGCTCTCTGGCTAAGCTCCCTCAGCCATCAGCTGCTGTTTATTTCTTTGCCTCCTCATTTGGCTCCTGGGAGGATGTTTCAGCAGACTTTTTAGAGAGAAAGAGAAAAAAAAAATACAATAGCTCATTAAGCTAATGACCCGGAGCCGGGCTGGCGGAGCGCACAGGCGGCTCCGTGCACAGCTCCCGAGCTCCCGGGCCCGAGGCGCTGCCTCCAGGGCTGCCTTCCCTAGGTCCTTTTCTTCTCTGACTCAGGGCAGGGAGAGGGCTGCCCACCTGCTCTCTGGGGACGAGACTGAGGCTCCTTTGCCTCATCTGAGAAGCAGTCACACAGGGCAAGCAACCAGATCCATGAAATTGGGAACAGTGAGAGAACGGGACAGGAGGACGGTCCTCCCGGGGTCTCTTGCTTTGAGTTCAGAAACCACACCTCTGACCTCCACTCTTGCAGTCCTCCCTCACCCTCCACGAAGGAGCCCTGGGCTGGTACTGCTGAGCACAGCGCTTGGGAAAGGTCCGGGCTGGGGTGCGGTCGGACTCCTAGGCACCCTCCAAGTTCAACCTCAGGCTTCAGGTCTGGTCAGATGTGCTGTTCCCTGAAGTGGGCACAGTCCAACCCCGTGGTTCTCCAGGGCATTTCGGTGTAGTCGCTTTCTGTGGAACTTTCAGACATGCACTTCCAGCCATAGAAATACAAACACAGGCACATTCTATTTTCATCTTTCTTCAGAAAATTTGAAAGAATTGAAAATAATTTATTTTTAAAAATGGAATAAAAGCAAAAGGCTATAAACAAAACCCTGGAAAATGCAGAGGGGCAGGAGAGGCTGGCCATAAATATTCAGACAGAGAGACCATACACTTGTTTCTGTTGAACTGCAAACCTCGCCCTGAGCCTTCTCTCAGCTGAGCCCCAAATAAGAAATATGTCCATGACTTTAACCATTTTCTGTCTACTGATGATGGCTATTTATTGCATGCCATGTTACAAGCTAGGCTCTGTCCTTAGCGCTGCCTATGTCCTGAACTCATTTGATCCTTAAGATATATACCCTATGCATGGAAAAATAAATAAAAAAATGAAAGATTGTTTATGCCATGTGACAAATGAGGAAACTGAGGCTGGGTCTGTTAAGTGTCTTATCCAAGGACAGATATTACAAAAGAGCAGACACTGACATTCCAATGTATGATCTCTGACTCCAGGGGTGAATCCTATTTTCTGAGGAAAAAGTCTAAAGAGAGTCTCCTCCTGCAAAATGCATCTTCCTCAGGGGAAAAATAAATACATACAATGACTGGCATATGAATTTGATTTTTAAAAGTTAAACATGGAGCAAAACAAATCTCAGTGGACAAAGCCCTCAGCCTCCTGTCACATGGCAGGTTCTGAGAGCCGAGGATGTGTCAGTACTAACTTACTGTGTTTGGTGGGCACAGTTGAACGCACCTGGGTATTATAAATAGTGCTACACAGGAAGGCTAAGGAATAAACTCTCCAGCGATAAATATATAAACTTTTTATAAATTGCAACAGACTGTAAAGCTATCCTCTTATCTAGCTTGGAATATGCTGCTCAGTCTTTGGAAAGTCAGATGCAGCAGAAGGACTCAGAGAGGGGGAAGAATGTGGCTTCTCGTCCTTGACTGTTCATGAATGACTTTTCTGCCCTGCCCAAAGGTCCTGTCTCATGATGAAAAACTCTCCACTAAAACCCAACTTATTCTTGACCTGTCAAATCCATGTGACAGAATCTACCCCACTCATCAGAAAGGGAACACTAGAGACAAACCCACTTTCTAAACCACTCACCATCTGCTTTGTCTGAGAGCTAATCAAATATCTTATTTCTTGGGAAGTATGACAGCTACCAAAGTATCATAAATAGAAACAATTGTATCACTGACTGTGAACCTTAAAGTCATGCCGACACTTCCCAAGGGCCCTCTCTAATATTTTCAGTATGCATTTATGAGACTCCAATATTCAACTCCTGAGCCATCTTAACCAAACTATGAGATATTAGTGTCAGCTGCATGGCCAGCACTGGACCCTGTTCCAGAATGGGCCCTGTGCAAGGTCTCTTCCCCCAATAGGCAAGAAAACCAACCAGCCTTCACTCTCAGGAACAGGGCTGCTGTAGCCACTCAGCTGTGTGCTACCTTGATTCTTAATGAAACACATGAGTCTGGGCTGGGAATGAGTTCTGTCCTTGGTCCCTGTGGGTTGGCATTGAGCTCTGCCATAGCAGATCCCGACCCACCTCTGCCTATTCCTTTGTTTTTAAACAAATTACAGAAAACACTATACCAAATACCAGACACCAAACATTGAAATAACAGAGGCCAAATTTTAACTCAGATTATTTTAATTAAAAACAGAATTTTACAGGAAAATGGGAATAGTTTTGAAGAGGTATTGCTTCCCCCATACTTCTCTCTAGCAGCAATTTCTTTATAAATTAAAAGTACACCTTTCTAGCCTATGTTTTCAGGCTTCTTTATGTCTTTTTTTGTCATTATAAACAATACTAAATCTTTGCTTGTTTTTATATTTTTGCACACAGGAACCCCTTGATTTCTGAAACACGTCGGATTGTCCCTTTTGCTTTTGGTTGGTTTTGAAGATCTTCATTCAGTTTTTCCAATCTGTTTATTTACTTTTTCCTCAATATAATAGTGCTTATTTGTTTTTTTTTTGTTTGTTTGTTTTATTAAAAAAAATCTTTAGTAATGCTTTATTGAATGTGTCTTGCCTTAGTTCTCACTTTTGGATTTTTTTTATCTAGTCTGTATCTTCCATCATTTCTATGGATTTTAGAATCAGCTCCATAGTGTTTTTTTTTTTAATCCCATAAAATATTTGTTGTGATTTATATTTGAATTTTCTGTTTATAGTCAATTTTGAAAAGAATTGTCATTGTGGTGACTCACTTCATCCATGAACATGGTATATCATTCTGTTTATTCAATCCCTTGCCTTTCTTCTATAGTATTTGGTAATTTTTCATGAAATAATGGAGATTTTTCTAATATGTTTATATTAGGTAGTATAATTGCTATTATAAGAGATAGTTTTACTCTATTACAAATTCTAACCAGTTATTAATTGTGAATTAAAACACTAATAGTTTTTAGATGTTGGTTATTATATAATACATAAACTAAACTTTTTTGATTCTAATAATTTGCAGATTATCTTGGATTTTTCATGTAGAAAACAATTTTTTCTGCAAATCATTACAATCTGTCTCTTCTAATAACTCTTTTTTCCCCTTGTGTTATTTAATTGCATGTTTTCATTGTGTTATTTTTTTGGTTGGTAGTGATGACTACAAAGGGCTTTTGTCTGGTTCCTAATTTAAATGCAAATGCTTTTAAAGTTTTGCCATATGTGTAACATTTGAATTGCATTTTGAGTAGTTACAACTGATCAAATTAAAGTGATTCACTTCTATTTCTAGATTGTTATCAATATTTCTTTAAATGAATGAGTTTGTATCCCAAATGTTTTTCCTTCTTCTACCAATATAACCATATTTAATTATTTCCTCAATCATATTATGAAACACATTAATCGTGATTCTAGTGTTGAATGGAAATTGTATTCCTAGGATAAAGGCTTCTGTGTCAGAAGATAAAATGAGTATACTACTGGATCATATAGTTCATATGGGGTCTTCATGTAACTTTTATTCCTTAATTCACTTATTCATCTGTCCATTATTCCGCAGCCAGCTAAATAACCAACAGTGTGGATGTAGATGTAAGAAAGACGATAGCCACTTAGTTATAATCTAGTGCTGTCACACAAATACAAGGAAAGATCTCAAACTAATGAACTGAGTACTCTAGCTGAATAAAGTACAGGAGATCTATATATCTCCCTGAATACAAGGGGTGGGACACTGCGGAGCTGTTTCTTTGTCTTTTCATCTCTGCTGTGCTCTCTTCAGGTGTGATTTAAACCCCAGAGCTGGACTGGTGACTTTAATGTGTAGCTGCCACCTTTATGCACAAAATTGCACTGCCTCCTTATAATGCAGTTTAGGTATGGCTGTGGCAAACTTAAGTCTCTAAGTAGAGCTCATGACCCCACACTCCCCTGCCCAATCCTGCCAGGCGCGGGCCTCCCGGTCTCAGTAAATATTCAGCTTAGATGACTTACAGCTCAGGCCAACCCATAACTCCCTGTCTTAGTAAACAGCCTCCCCATGTGCCTGGTGCTCAAGATAGAAACCTAGGAGTGACGTTGGTTTCCAGACTTTTTCTATCCCTAAGTTACCCAATCTATCAACAAAACACATCACATACCAGCAATGAATATAACTTTTTACAAATGCAAAAGTTAAAGTTTTTCTTGTAGAAGAACTTAACCAGAAAATAAGCCTAAGGGAAGAGACTTAAAATAAACTATGGCAACTACTGTGAAATTATTAAAGTAAATGGAAAATACATGCCAAAATCCAGTGGCTTTTCTCAAATCCACTCAGAAAATATGGGTAAAAATGTTTGAAATAAGCCTTTATAACAGCAGCCACATTTCACAATATTTAGGAATATACCATCTAGATTTTGAATAGGGTATCTATGAATATATGGTGTACAATGTACAAATGGTGAATGAATAAATTGGTACATTAATAAATGACTTTATTATTATAAAACTAATTTAATCTTCCTCTGGCTATAGTGAGGGTTTTGAAAATATTTCAGAAACTATCACCATAGTATTTTATTGTGGGAGGTTGGATATTTTGTTTATTTAGAATTTTTATCATTGCTGATAACATTGTTATAAATATCATACATATCCAAATTTCATTTGGTGTTTTACATCTACTATTAGCATTGGTTTCTGTTATCAAAACTACTGGTCAAAAGGGGAACCACAATCTAAGGACTCTGGACGTACAGAAGAGCTACATGTCCCTACAGCGCCCAGTGACCCTGTCTTTTCATGAGTGTTCACTGAAGGCTGTTTAGAGCCGAGCATCAGTAAGGATCTGGAAACAGACAAGAAGCCATAGCTTTGGCCTTATGATCCCAATTCCTTTCTGTGGGCCATTTCGTGCATGAGCTGTGCCTTGCCCCTGGTGGAAGAAACCCCGGAACCCTTGAGAGATTGTTACGGAGGGTCAAGTGACTTGGGCAGAAATTGGCACTCAGTGGTTTTGAGGGGTACATCACACTGCCGGTTGACCCAGGCCTTGCTGGGACATCTGTGTAAGAGTCTTGATCAGTTCCTTTGTTCTCTTTGTCTCTCTTCAGGTAGCCACCTGAATGATTAATCAAATGATTAATCAAAACATACTCAAGAGTAAGTTAACCATCTCTGTACTTATTGACTCTGGCAAATTAGAATGACTTTAGGAGAATAAAACAGAAACAAAACAAAAACAAATCTCACACCCCGTCCCAATTACATCAGTGTTATGGAGAGGCCTGGGCCCAGTTCTCAAGCCAGTTGGCTTAGCTGCCAGGGGAGTCTTCATGGTGGCGGTGTGACTTGTCTTGGATCTCAAAAGACACTCCAGTTGGACGGAATGTGGGAGCAACGTTATACATTATAGGGAAAAAGAATGGCACTAACAAAAGTAGGTCAGAGAGTTAAGAGCAGATGTTGCTGCAGGCAGGAGGGCTGGAAAAGGGATGACTTCAAACCAAGTGAACTGAGGAAAAAAATGAGAAAAGACAGTGTGGGTGCAACTCCCAGTCAAGCGGTGCAGTTTCAAACTGGTGGCCCCTAGCCCCATCAGACCCCACAGGTTTGTTTATCCCACACGCTTGTTTTTCATTTGAGGCAACATTTAAAAACCAGGGACTTTTATGTTAAAAAAACTCAGATTTGCCAACACAGGGCCTGTGTCTTCACTGGCCTGAGCTGCTGGAGCTGTAGGCTTTGGGTGGATAGGTCCTCTGCAATCTCCCCACTTGCTCCCAGTGAGCACCTGGTACCAGGTGCTACCTTCTCCATCCTGGGTACAGCTGGGGTTCTCATCCCTGGCTGCCTGGCACAGTCTGTGTTGGGCAGGAGGAGCACTGGGCTGTAGAGCAAGCTGCGTCGGCCTTCACAGCTTCTCATCCAAATGACCCTGGGCAAATTACCTCACCTCTGGTCTTCAGTGTGGCAATGAAAATCAGGGCGGGCAAAGGCACAAGCTCTGCAAGGTCACTTCAAACACTGAGATTCTTTCACTCTTGCTGAGGTGGCTGGAGCCCACCAGCAACTTGTGCATGTGTAATAAATAGGTCCAGCCCCAAATGCAGGGAATCTGAGGACCAGAAAGGGGAGCCTGGGCAGACCAGGAAACTCCAGTTCTTTACTGTAAAAAATTAAAAAAAAAAGAAAGAAAGAAAGAAGAAGAATGATATGATTGCCTGCTTTGTGGCACAAGCCCATTGACTTGCCATTGAATTTTCTGTCTCATGATTCCAAGTCACAGACAAATAATTAGCAAGATCACTTATCAAAAACTGGCTAAGAATATAGCCAGAGATGAGCTCATACCAGAGTTCTCTGTCAAGGCACAAGGAAAGCTGAAAGCCCAACTTTACAAGAAGGAAAAGAAAGTGTCAATGATCTGCCCATGGAGGACAGTTTTAAGAACATCATCTGGAGCCACAGTTTTCACGGTTAGGCCCAAGAACACCTAGGGGGCCTGTAAAAGCCCTGATTGCTGAGCCCTATGCTGGACCTTCTGTTTCCCTTTGGGCAGCTTTCAAAAATTTATATTCCCTTAAACTTCTCAGGATGTACTCATGCTCCCTTCCAAAGACCAGCCTTTAACAAACGCGGCTTCAGGCAGGGCTGAACCCAAACAGAACAGAATCCTTGGTCCAAAGGCTCCTGGAGTCTTGGGTGTTTCCTGTAGCCCACCATCACTGAGCGGCTAGCACCCAGGCCATCAAGGTCAGGCAAGAGCACACAGTGAGGATCAGCTTCTGCACGCAGGGTTTATCAAGTCCAAACCTGTCTGGAGTGTGTCACAAACAGAGGTCTCCCCAAACGCCATTTCTCACGTGTGAATACTTCCCAGGTCTTCAAAGGGAAAGACTCCTTCCCACCATGAAAAGCCACGGCAGACGCCTGCCTCAGTCACGGTTTCTGCCTCTCTGTCCTGGGTTGCTGGTGTCTGGGGCACACAGGGTGCTTGTCCTCTCACCCTCCTTCCACACCCTGGGAGACGAGGAGCAATCAGGTCCAAGCTGGTAGCAGAGTGTGTGCCTTTTACAACATCATCCAACAACCTTTGATTTATACAACTGGAAAAAGAATCACCAAAGCAAACTGACGGACTAGGGACATCCCAAACTAAGAAACACACTCATCCGTCTAAATGCATCAACAGAACTAAAACGCTTTCCCACAGGAAAATAGACCACCTGAGAAGAGAGGGACTGGAAGCTCTGAGTGCAGGACTGTCTAGCAACAGTCACCTCAAAATGGAGGAACACGTGTCTTCCGGCTTCTCCCCAGCCTCCTGCCTCCTGCTGCCCATTTCTCAGTAGCTCCTACAGGTCCTTGTGTGTATGCACCGGGCTCGAGGCACGAGCAGTGTGTGTGTGTGTGTGTGTGTGAGAGAGAGAGAGAGAGAGAGAGAACCCTGCTTCCCTCTTTGGCTGAGTTCTGTTTGGTATCAGGTTCATCTGCATTAGGTCTGTTTGGTGCGTTCTTACAGATGGCATCAAGGGGGATTGTTGAAATGATGGGTCTAATAGTCTGGACACCTTCCAGCACATTAGAATCATAGGACCAAATTCTTTCATCTAATTTAAGTTTGAAGAGAGTTTAACTGATTGGTAGTTGGGGTAGAAAGAACTTCTCTAGACCAGGGAGCCAGAAATGGCACGTGCTGGAAGCAGCCTCCCCTCCTGCCATTTTCAGAACTTACCACGAACAACTCCGCTGATACGTTCCTTTAAATGCACTGACTGATCTGCTGCAGGATCTCACGGGAAGTTTGTTACACCGTCTTCCCTGCGCCTGTTATGGACTCAGCCCTTATAACCACATTTCTTTCTGTCTTTTCAAGCTTTTATGAATATATAATTTACCAACTTCAGGGACAGAAATTAACTGTGAAGCATTTTTATAAGCAGTTCTAATTTCCCATTCTATTAGCAGTTCAATTAACTAATACAGAGCCATCCAATCCTCTTAATAAATAGTAATTGATTATTAGGATCACCTGCCTACCATCAATGGCCATTCACTAGACATACTCTTGCAAACATGGTTCACCAGCGGGGAGTGAAAGGGGAATGGATGGACACAATCAGGCTGATCGCTACAGTAACTGCTGGCGGTCTGTGCCAAATCAAGGTCCGAGTGAAACGGCATCTAGAGAGCACGGGAAAGCACTTCAGTCCTGTGCCATTCTTTCCTCCCACCAGCAGAGGCACCTCCTGGGTGGAACTGCTTCCAGTTCACCTTGCAACCCCACAGGCACTTAGTACGTATTGGCAACAATGAATGCAAGACCTATGGTCCTAAAGTTCTGCTTGGTATTCTCTGAAGATCAAAATTATGTAAGCTTCAGAGTTGCATAATCTCATGAAATTTAAATTCTGACATTATTTTGCTGACTTACTTAATTAGTTAGCCAGTTGGTCATCATGTTCTTCTCAAATTCTTTGAATACAAAAGAGGTCAATCATGTCTGATATCTGAGGAGAAAGGACATTTCCACCCAAGCCATGGAATTCCTACACATTATCCTAGATTATCCCCATAGAACCACATTTTCTATATTCAAAATTAATTCTCAAGCAAGCGAGACTAGGAATCTCTATTCAAGATGTGTTGTCAAGGCTCAGTTACGTTGCAGAATGTATTCCATCCAAAATTATAGCTGACAGCATGTTTGAGACAGATCCCTCATCTCTGTACCAGAGGCACTCAGTTTTCATTATCTAGTATTTTAAGAGCAATTATCTTTTAATATGATTCTAAAATTGTTCTCAAAGTAAATGTTGGCTGCTTTAGCCATTCCATTTCCTTGTAGAGTTACTTAACTAATAGCTGCAAAGCCACCAACAAAAATTGGAAAAAATGAAAAAAAAGAGTCGTTATCAAAAGCTAAGCTCTTCTTATTTCCAATTGCCCATACACAACCATATTAATTTGAAATTATGAGCTAGAGATAGAAATGCTATAAAATGTTCCACCAAAGCTTTGTCTTATAACTTCAACTCCAGTTTTTATTTTTATTTTTGGCAATTAATTCCACAACTAACCCTCTGTGGTGGATGTCATTCAAGCTGCAGAAGCTTATTGGGTAGTTAAAAGGATAAAATCAAGTAGTCATTCTACTAATCCTGTTACAAGGAAACAGCTTTCTGCATGAAAAGTGGAACTTATGTGGCCATTAGCAGATGCTACATCAAGCCACCAAAAATATACACATTTAAATTCTTAAGCACAATCTATGAACACTACACAGATGGTTTCCAAGAAACTGTACCTAAATTGATTACGATAAAAATGATCTGCTGCAATTGTTTCTGTCAAAAGGGAGAACAGAATTTGTCCCAATGTGTCGCTCTGCCCACTCATGCAGAGAACCCAGCTGCTGGGACAGATGTTGCTCTAAGCACTTTATTTTAGGGTCATTAAAATGGTTACAGGGGTTAGTCATTCACTGTTTTATAAATTGTGCTTACTAGCTGAGCTCAACAGATGCTAGGAAACTTCTTTGTAGTTGATCAGAAACAAAGTTTCATGTCAGATCCCATCTACCTTGTGCTTAGATGAAGAAATGAGGGACAAATGGGACCGAAGAGTCAAACAAAGATGGACGTGAGCATCCTGGCCAGGCATGGAGGAGGAACCGTCTCTGTATAGCTCTGTGAGTGGTGCTGCTGCCTGTCAGGGGACGTCCCTGACTAGCAACCCAAAGCTGTCCGGCAGGGTTGATCCTGCTCCTGCAGTTAAGACTTTTGGGATCTCATCGTACCACTGCACGTTTTAAATTGATGACGGTCTATGCTCTTGTCCCACAGACTTCATCAGGCAATAAGATAAGTCTTATCTTATCTTATCTGCTTCTAGAATGCTCTTCTTTACAAGATTGCTGCTAACCTCTCTGAGAATATTTTAGCTCTCTCCATCATGAACCAGGATATATTCCCATCATCTCTGTTTTGTGTCATGATGTATTGAGAGGGCACGAATCTATCAACAGAAACTCAGGAATATCATGCAAATCAACCTAGGTGAAATGATAGGCATGCAAGATTCTGGGAAGGTGGCTGTTTGTGAGTGGTGCAGATGAGCCACACTGATGCTGGTCAGATCATCACTACCACTGCCCTTTAAGAAGCTTGGCTGCAGAGCTGTAAGTGATGTTGACATAGTTAAATGAGAGAGAAGGCCACAGCACACTTTTGCAGTATAGGAAAATCAGAGATCTACAGGATTCAGGGGTCTTTTACAACCAAAGTCCAGAATAGAAAGAAGAGTAGGAGAGGGGAGACCCCAGGAGGCAGACAGTGAGCGATTTGTAGGGAGGAAGTTCTAAGTAGATGAATGGGATCTGAAAGCGCTGTGAAATCAAGCTTATTTTCAAAGAAAAACAGGCAAGAGCATTGACCATTATATATGACTCAAGGCTATAGAGAGTGAAAACCAAGAAAGAAAAGGGCCCAACTTGAAGCAAAGGCAGGTCGGCAGTTTGTGGAGCCTTAAACTTGGACAAATACTTCAGAATGGGAGATCTCTTCCAAAAGGAATATGATTTTGTAAATTCGGGTAAAATACTGCTTCTTGTCAGTAGCCCATGCAAAGGAGGCCCCAAGAGTTTAAACTCAGGTTTTTGTTTTATTTTGGGGGGGTTGGTGGGGATATGCATCTTCTTTTGAGCCATTGGGAGAATTACACATACTTCTTTCTGATTAAATATTGCATGGCTTATTAATATTGTTGGAAGAGAAAACAATCAATTTATATAGTGGTAGAGTAGTTCTCAAACTTGGATCACCACAGCAGCAGTGCTAGCTTCATTAGGAACCAGGTGGAGAAGTCAATTTTCAGGTTCTCACCCAGAGACACCAAGTTAGAGACTCCAGCCCTGCATCCACGGTCAGCATTCCACCAAGCCCTGCAGGGAGTCTGCACCCCAAAGGTGGAGAGCCTGCTTAGTGGACGTAGCAATCCTAAAGCTAAATCAACTTAAGAAAACTTAGAAGTCAGTTAAAACAAGTAAATGAAGATTAAGGGCATAGATAGGAAGAAGAAATTAATTTTTAAAAATCATTTGTAATTGACATACAAAAAAATGCAAACCACTCTGACTCAGCATTGGAGACCTGTCGGCTGGTCTCCCTCACTGTCCTCCTCCCAGATCCAGCTTCCTCAGTTGCTTGGTCCCATCTCCTCTCACTCTTCTGGGCTTCATCTCTGTCCAGTAGCTGGTTCTGGCCCAGGGTCTTTGCCCTGGGCTCCGCCCCACCCTCTTGCTTCTGCTCTGTTCACATTCCCTGAAGCCAGTTATCTGCTTCCTTGTTAACATTTCAGGAACTCAGCCAGACGTGGTGGACAGTGGAGATTACAGAATGGAGTCCCAGGCTGCAACCTCAAGCAGAACCTCACACAAGAACTCCAGAGGGTAGCTCAGGTGTGCTGGGGAGGTGACTGACCTGGTACATCCTGTGAGGTGTTCAGAGGGTCCCAGGAACTGGAACCTAGCCTGAGACTCAGAAGAGTATCCACTACCTAACGCCTTCCAATCCTCCCTTATTTGTTTTTCTTTGGTTTTGTTTATTTTCTGTGGCTGGGAATGGACAGAGGGAATCATGTTCCATGAAAAGGAATGCTCATTCGGCCACACTGAAGAGACCAGAGGCTGTTTCCAGTCAGTAAATGGAGGTGGAAATCCAAGTTTAAGTGCAGTATAGCAATCTACAAATGATGTCAGCTAAAAACAGACTGTGTAAGCAAAATATAGGACCTGTGGTCAAGCAATTTTCAATCTTGGTTCATGAAAACTAATTCCTTGGTTTTGGTACAATGTGATTCTAGGTAAATTGGTGTAGAAATGTGTGTTGTACAATGGAATATTACTCAGCAATAAAAGAGAATAAAATCATGGCATTTACAGGTAAATGGATGGAGTTAGAGAAGATAATGCTAAGTGAAGTCAGCCAATCCCCAAAAAACAAGTGCTGAATGTTTTCTTTGATATGAGGAGGCTGATTCATAGTGGAATAGGGAGAGGGAGCATGGGAGGAATAGATGAACTCTAGATAGGGCAGAGGGGTGGGAGGGGAGGGGAGGGGGCATGAGGTAATTAATGATGGTGGAATGTGATGATCATTACTATCCAAAGTACATGTATGAAGACACGAATTAGTGTGAATATACTATGTGTACAACCAGAGATATGAAAAATTGTGCTCGATACGTGTAATAAGAATTGTAATGCATTCTGCTGTCATATATAAATTAAAAATTTACATTAAAAATATGTGTTGTGTCAGGCAGCTGTAGAGCACAGTTTGAGGGGTGCTGGTTTGAGGGGTGCCCTCAGATCTTGTGGTAGATACATTTGAATCTCACAGGTATGCAGTTTTTAAACTGCCCTGGCCATAAGTAGGGCAGGTCTGGCCCTTCTTTCAGACCAGCAGGACAAAGTGACTAATGGAGATAATTAGAAACAGCTTACTCAAGCACAGAGATGCTTTGGCTAAACCACTGTAGGGCTTGTACTGCTGTGACCCCGATCCTGTCCCAAGGTTTGGTGTGTGATTGGACATGGACCCAACTCACACATTTGCCAGGATTTATGGGACAACCTGTTAGCATCTGGGTTAGCATTGCCTCTCATTTAATCAACATGGAGGTAGTTACCACGTCTCTTCTCCATTGTTGCCAAAATCACATTAACTAAGTTAGTCAAGAGATGCTCACTGGCCTTGAGGAAGACATTGGATATAAATTGGTGAACTAAACAGACGTAGTCAATCACTCGGGAAGTGTGTAATCAAATGAATTAGATAAGCAATAACAACAGCAAAAGGCTAAAAACCCTGTAAAATCCCACACCAGGGCTCATTGTCCACCATCGTCATCTTTATCACTTGATAAAATGTTAGTGACTTAATGCAGAATCACTTCATGGAATCACCTAAGTTCCATTTCAGGTGTTCCTCCAAAAGTAGCCTGCTACAGCAACACAGCAATAAAACAAGACCAGCTTGGAGAGTTTCTCAGTGAGGAATCGAGTTTCGGTTTGTTGTGACTTAAAACACAGACCCTGTGTTGGTCACATGTGAACTTCCATTAGAAAACACACGCAGGAACCTCACAGGTCATCAGCCTGTGGCACAGCAGGAAGCAGAGTGCAGGGGTTGTGGGGTTGGCTGCTCAGCAGAAGAGTTAGGCTATTTCTTCAGAGGCAGGGATTAGTTAAGGAGCTACCTTTAATGGCCCTCCACTGGAATGCAGCTAGTGGAAATTATTAAATATATTTTCTCTGAAAATATTAAGACTTACCAAAGGAGTTTATCTAGCTTTCCTGAATTTTGCACTATGGAAATAACCCCAGGTAAGTATCATTCATTACATACTCATAAACGTCTTCCAGGCACTGAAGCTGAGTTTAAGAGTATCAGGTACCACAGGAGAGACCACTCAACTGCAGGTTCTTCCCAGAGTCAGCCTACTGAGTACCTAGTCTCTAACCTTCTAAATTTTACAGATGAAGAATTCAAGTACAAAGACGTCAAATTCAAAGTGTTCTCAACCTCTTAAGTCTCTACATAATATGGAAAACAAAACAGCTATTGGAATGAGTCTTCCCAGGAGTGATGTTACCCAGGAACAAAGTCTAGTGCCCATCTTCATCTTGCCCTTGGACCTTACCTGGCCCTACCGTCTGTTCACATTCCTCAGAAATACATGCAGATTATGCAGGCAGTTTATCACAAACAGTCATTCTGGAGTTGGTAAGGCACATAGCTGGGGTTCTCCTCTTCATCTACTTCTTCTCATTAATAAAGATTCCCATTTTCCAATTTTGCAAACTCTGTTAGGTTAACATAGTATTTAAAGAACACCCTTATATTATAAGAGGAAAGTATTACTCAAGGAAAAAAATCAAAATACGAGATTGGAACTCTCTTTGCTAATATGACACGGAGGAAACCCTTGCTTCTCTGTTTATTTTTGGTTGCACCAGCTTTAGAGAATTGTTTCTGTGCATTATAATCCTGTTGAATCATGGACTCTTCACACAGTTGATTTGGTTCTTCACAGTTTATACTACACTTTTCTGTATATTAAATCACTCTACTTACATAGTATTTTTAAAGGAAATGTGGCAGTGGGAAGATGTAAACCTCTCCTTGCTATTATTTGGGCATGCTGGACTGAATTCAAGTTCTTTGACCTCAAGTTTCTCTACAAAATAAAGGAGCTGGATTGTCTGAGGAGTAATTCCAAGTAGGATCAAGAAGTTATTATTAGGGTCCATTTTAGAATATGAAACTTTCATAAGATGAGATATCTTACTTAGCATGTCTAGGTCAGCAGACATGCTAAGCTAGTTTCTAAACATTTTGAATGGTAACTTACAGAATATGGGGTGGTAAGTGAGATAAGAGTCTGCCAACAGTATCTTGTCAGGAGTTCCAGTGTCCCATTCCTGACCACCTCAGAAGTCCCATTCCTCCCTCTGACCTCCAGTTCAACTTTGCAAACACAATGCATATGGCACTTGGCATGTTCCGTCTCCCCCACTGAACTCCAAATTCCTCAAAGGCAGTGACTGAACTTCACTCAGCTCTGCATCTCCTATACACACAAGGAGCACAGTTTGTCGTACCCAGTAGGTGCTCAATCAACAATGAGTGAATGGTAATCAAAAGAGATAATTGCAGCCTTTACTTTGGAGGAAACCATAGGACCATGATGAAGAAACTCAGGATAACAAATTGACATACAGAGGTAGCAGATGGCACTGAAGTTTAGCTTAAATGTGTGACCCATATTCCAGGAAATATGGTGGCAGAAGGGCGTGCATTCAGACTGTTCACTCTTTGAAACTGTGTAAAACAAACATAAAAAAGTATGCAGTCCGATCTATCAGGCAGTATGCGACATAAACATTTCTAAAGTGCAAGTTCTCAGAAAAGTTGCCTGTGCTTATCCAGATGTAGGAAAACTAAGGAAAATTTGAGGTGTGCCCTCCAAAATATGGTCCACTTTTTCACATACCTTCAAGACTGTGCACTCTCAACTTGGAAATACGGGAATTAATACAGGCATCATTTCTTTTTTAATTATAAGGAAATATTAATTTATGTTTTTAGTTGACTTGTCTTCTGTGTGGACAATTGATTGGAAGAGGTCAGCAATGGGGTCGACAAGATCGCTTAAGGAGCCATTGTAGAGCTGATGAGTCAGATGGGACATGTGACAGTGGGTGTTGTAGAGACCTGGAGGAGGACCTCATAGGAGTTCCTCATAGAAGTTGAGGATGGATTGCATCTGAAGGTGAGGAAGAAGGTGGTGTCAATGATTTCTTGCCTTATGGGACTGGATGCATGGAAATCACATCCCTTCAGACTGAGAGGAGCAGGGAAGAGGACATGTGGGGCAAGAGTAAGAATTGTTCTGCACACGTTAATTTCAAATGCATATTGGTCCAAGTGCATATGTCAATTTGTGGTTCTGGAATTCAGACAAGAATTCTGGACTGAAGATATATAGTTCTAAGTCTCCAACATGTAAATAGCATTTTAAAACAAAATACATGCCTTGGAATTTGCCAGAAAATTCAAAAACTTAAAATGCATTTAAAAAGAGAAGTAAAGAGAATATCAAGAAACATAGAAAAATAAGAACAAAAGAAAATAAAATGTATCTTGTAAAAATACAGGTTAATATAAAAAATTATTCTAGTAATCAGGGAAATGAAAATCAAAACTATGTTGAGATCTCATCTCAATCCAGTTAGAATGGCAGTCATCAAGAATACAATTAATAAATGCTGGCGAGGACGTGGGTGGAAAAGTACCCTCATACATTGTTGGTGGGACTGCAAATTAGTACGACCACTCTGGAAAGCAAGATGGAGAGTCTCAAGACTAGGAATGGAACCACCACATGACCCAGCTGTCTTACAACTTAGTGTTTATCCAAATGAACTAAACATCAGCCTACTGTGGTGATACAACCACTGAAATGCTTCTGGCACCACAATTCACAGTAGCCACATTATAGAACCAGCCCAGGTGCCCGTCAGTAGGTGAATGGCTTAAGAGAATGTGTATATATACACAACAGAGTTTTATTCAGCCACAAAGAATGGAATGATGGCATTGGCTGGTAAAAGGGTGGGCATAGAGAACATGATGCTGCGTGAAGTAAGCCAGACTCAGAAAGTTGAGGGTCATGGTTTTCTCCTTATATGCAAATCCTAGACCAAAATAAACAAGAAAATGTGGGGATTCCATGAAAATAGAGGAGAGATAGGTGGAGCAGAGGAAGGGGATTGGGGGAGAAGGAGGAAGGATGGGGGGAGGAGGGCATGGTGGACGAAAGTGGCTGAATTCTGTTATATATATGGAATACACCAGGGAATGACATCCTCATGTACCCCAGAGAGCATTAATAGAACATAACTTAATAGAACCAAGACCAGGAGAGTAGAGGAAGGGGAATGAGGGAGAGAGGAGAAGAGGGACAGGAGAAGTATAGGAACTTAGGGCAAATTCTATTCCATGCATGTACGACTATGTCAAGATGAACCCCACAGTTGTGCCAAACTACAATGAATTAATAAAGACATAAAAAAGAGCCATCCTGTTCAAAGCAAAACAAACAGACAAACAAATAAACACTAAACTATTGGGAGAAACAGAGTTTTCACATGGAGTCAAATAAAGTCTGAACACAGGAAATCAACTCACAACAAACTGAGTAGACATGCAGGTGAAGGAGGGCCTAGACTGAGCAGGAGATTAGAACAGAAGGAAGCAAGGGCTGATACGGAGCCACGGAGGGCCGCCTCTGTGGGGCAGCCAATCTCCTGTAAGCTGAAGGTAAGACAGTTGGGACCTGTGGAACTAGAGCTGCCAATGTCACATGGACACAGTAGACCATCCGCCACGTGCTATTTGTGAACTGCACCTGTTTGTAAGTGGGGACACTGTGGGGTGACTAGTGTGGTTTGTCCAGGTGTTTAGGTGAGGGACCAGGACAAGAGGGTCTGAGACTTTGAAGAATACTGGGTCAACCTGGGATCAAACCTAGGACTAATCTGCTTCCTGCCACTGGTCTGCACCCAGCATTCAACTCCTGGTGAACTTCTGAAAGCTGGGCTCTGACCGCTGCATGGTGCTCTTCAGCCTCTGTGTCTTCAGGGGCTGATCCTGAAGGGTCCACACAGCTCTGTGTCCTGGCCCCTGCTGGCTCTCGCAGCCCACTCTGAACTCCCCTTCTTCTCCCTACTCTACCCAGAGCAGCCCTCCTTGTCTTGAAGGAGCATTTTTGTTGCAGTCCTATAACACAGGCTTCTCTTTCTTCTGGATGTGTCTACCCTCTTTCCTGTTTAAAGCTTGCCCATCAACAGCTCCCAGGTGAAGGAGTCCAATAGAGGAGACTCTTCTCAACCCCAGCCACATTGCCTGAGCTGTCCCTTAGCAGCTAACAGTTTATGATGACATATGAAATGCAAGAGCACTGTGGAATAATGATTCAGATTATCTGCCATCTTACTGAGCTATTTGCCTCGGGAAGACAGCAGGAGGTGACGTGAGGTGACCATGACGCAGGAGTTCCAAGCACTGAGGAATGCATGGCGTGCTTTCTGTTGGATTTTGTCTCCAGCCTGAGCCGCACTGAGGCAAACAGTAAGTGATTAATCTGTATAGGTTCCCAGGAATAAAATCGGATCTGCACAACATTCTCCAGTCTACTGAATCTTCTCGATCATTCGCTCCTTCCCAAACTGCCTGATCTCCCAAAAGGCTTCCCTCATCAGCTGGACATTCCAGTACCAAGAGGCCATCATCCCTGCACTAGGGAGGACCCGAGAGACCATCTCAGTGAGCTGCAGGACGGCAGCACTGCAGTGGGTGCACCTGACAGCAGGCCTGGGGTGCTGGTGGCCTGGCCACAGCTCCTGCCTGAGCCTTACCTGAACGGTGTCACCTCCTCCTCTCCCTTACCTGTTCCCCCTTTTTCTCACACCAGGAGCATCTCCCAACCCTGACTTTCCCCCTTCCCTCCCCACCATGGCCTGAATGTTGGTGTCCCCTCAAAATTCACATGTGGGGATCCTAAGCAAAGGCCATGGTATTAGGAGGCTGGGCCTGCGGGAGGTGAAGAGGTCCTGGGGAGGCAGCCTCCCCAAGAGGTCAGAGTCCTCATAAAAGGGCAAGGGAACTGGCTGGCCCTTCAGTGAGAAGAGTCTCCTCTTCCGCCAGGTGAGATCACAGCACTCGTCCGACCACTCCTTTTGCCCTCTGAGGATGCAGGGAAGCCACCATAGTGAGAAGGCCCCTCACCAGATACCAAAGCTGTGGACCTAGATCTGATGCACAGACTCCGGACTGCAAGAAATGAACTTGTGTTTTCATGTTTGCCCCGTCTAAGGTATATTGCTATAGCAGCAGGAACAGACTCTATCGCCCCCGCCTCTCTATGCTTGAAAATCCTGAAGAGAATTAACATGCACCTAGAACAGAGGAGAGATCCATCTAAATATCTAGTTTACTATCCTTATGAAAACCCTACTGAACGCTAATTGCCAAGGTAGAACTTGGATGTATTAAGGTAAAATGTTGAAAGCTGAATTTCTCTTCTAGTAAGTTTTTTATTTACTGTTATTTTACCTTTTAGCATAGGGTTGTCATTGAATTTCTGTCCAGATTACTTCTGAGCTGAAGTTATAATAAATTCTGTGCCTACAGTGACCAACACCATGGCTCTTTGCCTCAGACCTGACACTCTCTCCCATGCATGGCAGGAGGAGAAAGGGACTCCTGAGCATCTTGGCTTTGCTCGTGGGTCCGAGGTAATTGTGGAGAACTGGTTAGCAAACATGCTTCTCATTCACAGAATATTCATCTAGAAAGACTTTCAATGCAACAAAACTCTACAGACATATGAAAATGTCTCAAAGAAGGAGTTCATAGATGTTGAGATTCATAGAATGCTATTGAGTTCCCTAGCATCTAGCATCCACCCACATATTCTTCTGAAATTTTGAAATGAAGTCATGCAGAAATGCTTTTAAAACTTCTAATAGAAAGCTACATAATGTAATAAATAAATATATAACAAATCAATAAATAATAAAAGAAAAAGTCAGTTTTATATTCCTGTTTAAAAATATCTTTATTTTTTTTCTCATTGAACTAACACCTTATAAAATATAGAAGATACAGGCAGTAATTAAGAAAATAAAATTCATCCAACTCCATCACTGAGAGCCATCTATTGTGAAGAGCGAGATGAGTCTTTTCAGTTCTTACGGGCAGCGTGTCAGGATCTGTGGGGACCAGAGTGAAAGCAGCCCATTTCCCGGATCCCTGAAGGTCTCGGGATTGGCAGCCAGAGACAGATGGTCTGCTGGAGGGGCTCCAAGGCCAGGTCAGAGCCCTGACACAGACGAGCACTGTCCTTGCCAGGACCTCATCTGGGCTGTCCTGCAGTGCACCTTGAGAGCCTCTCTGCTGGAGAAATTTTCAAAGCAGATACTTGGTTTTATGGATAAAAAGCAGTTTGAGCCTGGCACCATGACCTTGAGGTTTGACCTGGGCCAACTTGGATAGAAAGGTGGTGTTCCAGTGGGCTGCGTGCTGGCTGAGCCACAGGCATGGCTGGGGGGGACGGCTTCTGCTCCTTTGGCATGGGCACACGCGAGTCTTGCTCTCTGCTTCAGCATTTCTTTTCCCATTAATCACGTTAAAAAGATCTGAGAGGCCTCATTTGCTTATTTTTTTTTTTTTAGTTTGATGACTGATAATATAAGGAGGGCTCATTTGCAAGATATTAAGGTAAAATCAGAAATATGATCGAATTTCTGGGACTTTAAATTACTGAAGTAATTCCCTATTGACAACATAAAATAATAATGTGGGAATTTTCTGTGTACCAATATATGGCAGTATAAATGCTTTTTACCTCTTTTAAGGAAAATGTGATGAATAATTTTGGAGAAGGGCCATCGATCCCCAACTTTCTTTTGAGAGACAAAAGCCAGTCAGATGCTTGAGCGACAACCTAGCCAAGGAAGTTTTTCATGTGTGAAGAGGTGATACTTGTGAATAGTTTACCCAGGTGCCCAGCAACAGCGATGGTTGAAAACTGGCTGAGTAACCACACACTAAACTTAAGAACAAAGAAACCAGTACTACATCTCCAGGCACTCGCCTTGATGTTGGCAGAGATTAAAGTGCCCCGTCTTCCATCCTCCACATGGTATTTCCACACTTGCTCAGCATCCGTGCTCGGAAGCCAGGCTGGACTTGTGCACACCCAGCCTCCTGCAGACACACCTTTCCAACCTGCGTACCTTCTCTCTCCTCAAGTGATCCAACCATTGCACCCCATTTGCTTCTTTGCTATGTATCATCTCACTATACTAAAATAAATCTGTCTTTTTCTAGTGAAGATTTAAATAATTTAAGGAAATTAACTCAGAATTTAATATCAAAAGAAGTGAGAGTGAATGTCGCCCTTGACAACATTACACAATTTAAATTAATTTTGAGATATGGTACAAGGTAGAAGTGAAGATTCTTTCCATCCCAAAGGAATAGCTAGAGGTTCCAACTCCTTTTGTTAAAATGGCAATTTTATTATATGGGTATTTCTTGAAATAAATACAAATGAATTCAAGAAAAAAATGGAAAAAAAAATGATATATGTAAACTCATCACTCTGGAGTTTACCATTTTGGGAGGTTTATTTTGTTTCTGAACATGACTTGTGTCTGATTTTTATGTTCTCCTCTCTTTCTGTCTCTTGCAAACTCCAATTTCTTTAATTATAAATGGCAAAAATTTTATGTCTTAATATTTATAAACTGAGAATGAATCTTGCAATTATTTAACAAGGATTAAATAAGCCTTTCTGAAGGCCAGGTAGGAAGCAGGCGCTGGCTGGTTGCTGCCAGAGCACTGTGAACGTGGCCAGGTGTGAAGGGTTCTATTTATTTTCCTGCCATCTTGGCTGAGTTATTCTCACTGGAAGTGCCAAGTATAGATAAAGTTGAATACAAATCTCCATTTGTCTAAAACAATTTTTAAATATGTTAAGATAAAAGATGTGAGAACTTCTAAATTTCATCAATGAAGGAAGAGTTGATATTAGTGTTATCCTTACACACACACACACACACACACAAACACACAAAGTAGAAAAATAGACAAAATATATTGAATAGTCTTTCAAATATTGGTCAATGGAAAAATTATAACTATGATCTATGATATAAGAAAAAAAATGAGTTCAACTTTCTCATTGCCTGATATTTTCTGATTTTGTGGATCTTCTTTCAGGGAGAAAGAACTAAGCAGAAGAACACAAATAGTTTGGGTGAGGAGGCAGAGATGGTAGTTTGTAGCAGGTAAGCAATGAAATTTGAACATCAGAGTGCTAAGAAGAAAGGAACTATGCAGATAGTTAAAAATACACACATGTATGTGCCTCTGTGTGTGTATGAAGCCCCCATTGAGTCTATTGCTGGAGTCTAAGTTTTGCATACAGAAAGTGAAATTCTGTAAGATTGGACAAAGGTAAAGAGATGAGCTATAAGCTAATTAATTCTCAGGGCCCATACATAATCAGATGGCCAACCAACCAGGGGAAAATAACATTATTGAGTGCCCAGAGAACTCAGTAGGCTCCAGACTAATCACATCTTATAGGTAGGGTTAAACAGTCTCTTGTGTAAAAAGTTTTTGGATCTTTACTAAAAAAAAAAAAAAAGAAAAAAAAAAAAGAAAGAAAAGAAATGTAAAGAAAAAAGAAAGAAAGAAATTGAAGCTCAAATAATCCATGAAGGACTCTCCCCAAATGAAGTTAAATGGCCTCAAAGGAAACAAAGCCTAACATCAAGTGTTCAACAGCACGTCACAGTGTCTCTCCTCCAATCAGAGCTCTAGCTTATAAAGAAGCAGGAGGCTGTGGCACACACCGGTTTTAAAAAGGAACCAACACAAAGACAACAAGTACAAACAGAGAATGTGGAACAAGCTAACCCGGACTAGAAAACTGGGCTATAAACACGCTCAAAGAACAGCATGAACAAAGTGATGTGAACAACTGAAGTTTTGTAAAAGACCCACATGGAATCGCTACAATGAAAATGATCAGAAATGAAAACTCACTGAACGATCTTAATTTCATATTAAATCAATTGAAGAAAAGATGAAAGCACTTGAATTCACGATAGAGAAATGATACAATTGTAAACAGACAAAAAAAATGCCTTAAAAAATCTACAAGAGGCTCAGTGCCCTGTGAGACAATATGAAATGGCATCATATAAAGGTATTCTTTTTAGAAGAGAGACAGAGAGAGAGAGAGAGAGAATTTTTTAATATTTATTTTTCAGTTTTCGGTTGTCACAACATCTTTATTTTATTTTATGTGGTGCTGAGGATCAAACCCAGCTCCCTGCGCATGCCAGGCGAGTGCGTTACTGCTTGAGCCACATAGCCAGCTCCAATATAAAGGTATTTTGTGTACTGAAGTGGAATAGAAAAATACTGTAAGAAATAGTGGATACAAATTTCAAAATTAAATGAAAATATAAATTTAAATTTTAGCCACCTGATGATAAAGGATGGATCACAACTCAAAATTGTATTCAACTAGGAAGAAGGAAGATGCCTCAGAGACAAGAGGGCATGGGGAGGTTCATTGTCCACAGCACAAGGTTCCTGGAGAGAGCACAGCAGGCCTCCCAAGATGGCCTGAAAATGGCTTGAAAGATGGATGAAAGAAAGGATCAACTGGGCGAGGTATGGTGCACATGCCTGTAATCCCAGATACTTGGGAGGCTGAAGCAGGAGGATCACAAGTTCAAGGCCAGCCTCTACAAATTTGCAAGACCCTGTCTCAAAAAATGAAAAGTTAAAAGAGTTAAGGATATAGCTCAGTGGTAGGGTGCCCTTGAATTCAATCCCCAGTACTGGAAATATATATCTATGTATGTACACACACACACACACACACAGAGAGAGAGAGAGAGAGAGAGAGAGAGAGAGAGAGAAAATAGCTAGGACTTTTCTTGTGGTGAAGGATGGAGTAGATATTGTTTGTCAAAGGAAGGATGCTCAGACTTTCTTTTCCTCTCTCCCAGATTTGGGCAGAAGGGAAGGAGAGAAGCTGGCAACCTCAAAATATGAGAATATCAGAATCTTTATTAACAACCACAAAGTCAAGAATCTCTTACAAACCCAAGCAGGATGGACATGCAGAAAGCCCCAGAAGGGCACATCACAGTGAGATTGCCACCGGACCATTTGAGATCCCCTAGAAAGAACGCGAGTGGAAGAACACGTCTACACAGAGGGACAAGGCCAAGAAGGACACAGGCTTCTGGTGGGAAGTGATCAGGAGAGGGCACGGTGGACCGGACCTGGACAAGCGGGTGAAGGAAACAGTCACCAACGGGAAAATAAATCAGGAGTCGCCCTCCAACAGCGACAGGAAACTTCTCCAGAAGATGAAGGCAGGAGGGGGCAGCTTTGCTTCTGGTGTTGCCCAGTGACACTGGACCTTACCAATCTTCACCCAGGTGACAAGGTGAGACCTGAGCATGAGGCACAGACAGCAGTGTGAAGCCCAGAGAGTGACAGAGCTCTGCCCTATGGAGGGACTTGCGTGGCCAGTGGAGGGAATGATACATAGTCGCATTTCCATGGCTTCTCCCAGGGACCCAGATGGACTCAGATGCAAATGGCGAAGGTGAGAGAAGAGGAGCCCAGAGGGAAAGGATCCGTGGGGGATCCCAGCCTGGGTCACCACACCTCTGGTTGGAGTGGCCTCAAAGCAGCTCAGCTGAAGAACGAGAAGATCTCTGCTGGGAGACAAAGACAAGAAGCTTGCTTTCAGTTTGAGTCCAAGGTAATCCCCCTGCCTCAAACCACCTGGGGTGGGGGCCTCAGAGAAGTTAGAATTTCCACAGCTCCTCGGCCACCTAGACTCTGCCCCACCCACGCTGATCAATAAATTAAGTATGAGACACGTATTTCTAATATCTGGAATGAGAGGGATAAAGATACTATGGGAATTTAAGTGATATTAAGGAAATATAATAAGCAACTTTACTCCAATGTATTTTAAAGTTGGATAAAATGGGACATTTTTTTAAAGAACACTAATTGAAAAAGCTACACTAAGAAGAAATAGAACAAAAAGAATAGACTCCTCTCAATTAAGGAATTTGTATTTATAATTGAACACCTTCTGAAAAGCAGAACTCCCGGTCCATATGGAGTCAACCGGTGAGTTCTTTTCAACATTTAAGTAGGAAACAATTACTGTGCTATGAAAATGACTTTAGAACTCGGAAGAGGAAGGAAAGAATTTTATGAAGCCAGAATTACTCTACCATAACTAGATCAGGGCATCACAAGGACTGGTCTTACTCCGTGTGTGTGTATAACACCTTGCACGCATCCTCAAGTGGACAGATGTCCCACATTTAAGAAAGCCATATCAAATCAAGTGTGCGTGTGTGTGTGTGTGTGTGTGTGTGTGTGTGTGAAAGCTAAGCAAGCTTTGTCAAGCACAATTGGTTTCATACCCAAAAATGTATCAGTACAATTCACCATTTAGCAGAATTAAAAAAAATAGATGCAATAAAAATAAAAATGCAATTTCAGTAAGTGCAAAAAAGCATTTGACACAATCCAGTTGCATTAGATAGCTACAAGTGCCTCATGGAGAAATCCCCGTAGGAGTGCCACAGTGGTAAAAGAAGAGAGAGAGGGGAGAAAACGGAACGGGGACTCCGCAGACCAGGATGGCGAGAGGTGGGAGCAGGGAAAGATGCTGAGAAGGGAGGAGAGCAAGGGCTGAGCCTGTGACCAGCAAGGACAGAGAGAGAACTGATGGGCTGAGAGAGGATTGAGGCAGAGAGTCCAAGGGAGGGAGAGAGGCGGCTTCTAGAGCTGAAGGCTGGTCTGACCACTGCGGGGACTGGGGCTTTGTTTCACATGGGAGCATTTACTCGGGGTGTGAGAGAAGCTCTGGTTCTGCTCACACTCTCTAATATTCAGTTTTCTAGGTGTCGTTATTTGGACATAAGCTGCAGGTGGCTCATCTGCTGAGCTATTTCTCCAAGTGTGCTCTTGAGAGCTGGTATCAGAACCTGCTAGCTGCAGCTGTTGGACTTGGGTCTCCACACTCCACACCCTGACTGTGCTCCGTGCTGTCAGACAGGAGGTCTGCAATGGAAGCTGGTCACTCTTCTGTGTGAAGAATCTTGATGCACTTACAGGTGCTCTGCACACGTGGTTGTTTCTCTTCCCTGCCATGTGGCTCTTTGATTCTGAAATATCTATGCAAATCCATCCCCATGCAGTCGCCTCTGTTCAGCCCTCCTGCCTCTCATCAGGCTGGCGAATTTCCCTTCTTCTCCAGCCTCCTGCCCTCCCAGGTCCTCCCCATAAAGCCTGTTGGCACGACTGCTGCAAAAGGTATCTTTTGAGAATCCTCATATGGTCACTTCATTCCCCCATTAGAAGCACCACCCACACTCGCATTTGCCTGTGAACTTCAGTGACCACTGTCTGATGGTCAGCCTCTTTCTCCACACCTCCAGATCATACCCTGTGTCTTGGCAATATGGCATTAAGAGCTCAGTTTCTGGAATGAAAAAGCCGTCTGAACTTAAATCCCTACCTGGGTTGTTATGTCTCAAACTGCCTGACCACTCACCTAGCATGCTGCGAATGTGGAATAAATAGTGGTTATAACTATCACAGCATGCCCTTGGATCTGTATGCAGTTCCTTCTGATTAGAAAGGCCTTCTAATCCTCATCTGGATCAGCAAAGCCTTGCTTTCCTGTTTCTGTTCAACTTCTACCTATGTGCTAAGAGGTCCTCTATCATCGGGGTTCTAACTCACCCAATACACTCTAACATAAGACTGTTAAATATATGCTCCTCTGATAAATAATGATGAAAAGGCCCTGCTAGTTTTCCATCCAGGTTGAATATCCCTAATTCTAAAATCCAAAATGCTACAAAAAAAAAACCCAAAACATTTTCAGTGCTTTTGCGACTCTCAAAAGGTTTCAGATTTAGGATTTTCAGTGTATAGAGATGCTCAACTGAGAAAATCTATGTAAATATTCCAAAATCTAAAATGATCCAGAATCTGAAATCCTTCTGATTCCATGTATTTCAAACAAGGAATACTTAACCTCTGTCTTGAGAAGCTAGGAGAGTAATGCTATGGCTTTTAATCGTCAATCACTTGGTTGAAAATATGAATGGATGGTCATTCAACTTCACTGATATAGTGGCTTAAAGTTGAACCAAAGCACCTGGGGACCGGAAACAGAGGAAAACAGATAAATCATCATGGAGGTGACTTTCTTTGTTCCGCAGGGAATCTTCCCTAGTCCAACCAGACTGCAGCCTCTCTACCAACGCATCCAACCCACAAGTAGCATGTTTCTCTGGGTATGGTGACACTGCTGCCCAAGGACACATGTTGGGGGTGAGAGTCACACTCCAGCTCCAGATTGGCAGGAACTGTCATCCCGTTTGTGAAAAAGCTCTTCAGTAGGATTCTTACTTTTAATTGGAGCACAGAAAACTCGCTAAGCTCTTTCTCATTTCTTAACACATTGGACGATGACAATTTTGGGAACTGTTTACCACCCAGTTGGGGGCAATGTGTTAGGTTAAAAGACCTATTGTTTGTGGCTCTGAGGCCTGGATTTCCCAGGCCTCTACAAGTAGGCAATCCTCTGAAAACAGTTTTTGTCTATTGCCACATGCAATCACTTGCCTCATTGTTGAAATTCGGTTTGAGGAGGGGAAAAAAATTGAAAAGAAGAAAAGAAAAGGAATTGTCTTCTGCAGCTGCAAACTCTAAACCTTCTGGGCTCAAGGCACATTAGAATTTCTGAAGCCATTAGAAGAATCTTTTCTCATTGTTACTGGACTTTTCCACCTTCAGTTCACTTTTCCAAGCTTCTTGAATCCATGAAGATGAAGATCATGCTTTATGCTGCCTAAACCATATTGTAGAAATTATGATTTTATAATATATATATATATATATATATATATATATATATATACATAAAATTGGGCACAAGCTTATCAAATTATTGATTGCTAGTTTGTAAATGGGTTCACATTTTAGGAAATAACTGGATTGCGTATGAATTTTTGAATGCTATTAGCTGCTATCTCAGCAAAATAAGCACTAGCCAAAATATTGTAATTGCACACCAGACCCTCCCCCTTGCTGTCATGTTAATTGTAGATTTCCCTAATTGAGAATCCATGGGTGGGAGTGTGCCCCGGAAGCCTCCTGTGTGTCAAGACATCTGGTTCGCTGTCACGCCGCTTCCAGAGAGGACTGACTGCAACCCTCACTTCACCCTGACCTAGTACTGAGGACAGGGTATCTAGCTCTGGCTGCTGCCCCTCAGGCACTGGTGCAGAGAAGGCTGCTGAGCTGCCACTCTTGTCTACAAACCCCTTGATGGTCACACCATCATCCTTTCCATCATGCAGACTGCAAGTTACGACTCCATAGCTGTATTTTAATAATAATTTGAAAGAACATGCTTTTTCCATAGATTATGCCTGTTGAGTTAAAGAACTGAATGTGTCTGAGCAGGTGTGCTCGAGGCACACGTGTGGTCCTTCCCAGTGCCCTCTACCTGCATTTGGCCAGGATGGCTGCAGACACCTACCGATGACATTCAGCAAAACAAATTCATTGTCTTCCTAAAGCTAAATAGCACTTTTAGACTTGGATGCAACTGTACTTATTTTACATTGCTATATCTGCATGACATTCAAAAAGTCATTTAATCTCCTTTCTCCTCACCTCTCCCAGCTACAGAATAATTTGTCTGTATCAAAGCCACTGGACAGAGGAGAAGAGAGAAGGACGTCCCCTGCCTCCTGTGGGGCACAGCAGGTCCCTTGGATACTGTCCTCTTCTTTACTGCAGGACATCCAGCTCCATAAAGATGTCCCGACACTGAAAATTAAATTACTGAACAATTTAGATTAGACCCCTTTGAAGGACCTGAAGTCAACCAAGGCAGAGAGGACGGGAGTGGAAAATAATGAGTCAGTGCAGACACAATGATGGTTTCCACCCTCCATTAGCCACTGAATGCACAAAGGAACACTCGTCTTCGAGGACAACTCTGAAACATAATTTGGAAAGAAATAACCAAGACACATGGGGAGGGAGCCACAGAAACCAGGATCTGGACATTCTCTGGGGGAGCAGATTTGCCACACTGTGAGCCTCAAGTACTAACAGAATCGAGAACCTAAAGGCAACCTGCAAAATTCTTCAGCAAAGACACTGTTCTCCTATCCCTGGGGGAGTCTGGGGGGGGGACACTTGGTAGAGATTTGTGGAGAAAAGAGCAAGTGACAGATCGGAAGGGATCTGTCACTTGGAAGGACAGGGAGAGACGACCTGGGGAGGTCGCACTGAAGCTACCTCGCCTGGTTTCCTGCACACGCAGTCACAGTTTTTATGTCCTGAGTCACTGGTTTTGCCATCAAGATCCACAGAGGTACATTTTTCCTTTCAAATGCCCCCTCCCCAAAATAAATAACATCCCGTCAACAGATGAGCAAACATTGTGAACTAATGCCAGTCAAGGGTTCCAATGAACACAGTTGCAACGCACTACATGAATTAAGTAATGTAGTGCAAAATCTCTGAAATGTGCTGCTTTAAACAAAAAGGGAAGAAAATATGGTGTCATTTGTAAGACGTTTTCAAACCTGAAAAAACATTTCAAACTTTCTCTGAATAAGTAGCAGCTATTTTAAACACTTGCTTAGGAGTGAAAACACCAGTTCTACACAGGGATTTTCTCCACACAGGAATCAAAGGACAGGAATCCTGGCTCCATGCAGGTGCTGGAGCTGGCCAGCCACCGGTGATGGCTTGTACCAGTTCACAAAGACGTCTGGGAGCCACACAACATGAATGGCAAGTTGTGAAGCTGGGGTGGTGCATAGCAACTCGCTATTTTCCTCTCTGTTCTTACCAAAATGCTTATACTATTTCATAAAACAGGAAAGAATAATGTCCCCTGTAAGAAATGAAAAATGAAGTTTCACTTTGGCTACAAGAAACAGAGAAACTCTCTCCTAATCCGCCCCCCTTCCTGCCAGCGTCCCATGCTGTCACCGTGAGACAGACAGGTGCATGGCACCTCCCTGCAGAACCGACCTGGAGGCTGCCCTGGCTTCCTGAGAGCGTGGATCCACACACAGGAGCCACCCGGCAATGTTTGGTTGAACTTGAAGCCATCTGTTCTGTGGCGTTCAGGGTCCTTATGATCCAATGCTCATCTTTGAACACCAAGAGCTACCATGGTCGGCTCTTCTGCCTGTGGGTCTCATGGGACTCAGCACTGTCCTCAGAGACCCTCTTGACACTCCGTGGCTTGGCCTGAAGGCCTCTCTCTTCCACTGCTCTGCCCGCTGAGCGCCTCTCAATGGCAGGGTCACGTTCCACAGGACCTCTGATGGCCAGAAAAGGCCATGGGTGCGTCTGTCTCAGGGTCCCTCATTTAACAAATTCTTAGAGCACTTGGCACAGAAAATGCTATTTATCTGGGTTTTTGTGTTTAGTTTTGTTTGGGAAATGTTTTTTGATATAGCTTAAACAGGGACAAGAACAGTGGCCATTTGTTGTCCCCATGGGGAGAGGAAGGACGAGGGAGGAGGGAACAGATACTTGATGTCCTCCATTCAGAGGACAATGCTCAGGGGCAGTATCAGAGTCTTTCAGGGATGGGACAGAATGCAAGGCCCAGACTAGTCCTTGATGATTCATGTGATTTTGTTTTTAAGTTCCCTCCAGCCAGTCCCCTGGGCATTGCCTCTGAAGTACATTGGCTGTAGATTCCTGTCCCATTTCCGTGGCATTTGGTTCACCTCCGCAGGGCCCTGAGTGGACAGGCCTGGATGAAGGGCCCTGGGCAAGCTGCGCTGGCCGCAGTCTCTCTCATGCCCAATTCACAGTGCCTGCTGCAGCCTGGATGCCGGCCCTGCCGGGGTTATCACGCACTTGGCTGGCCTCCGTGGGCCTGCTGCCCTGAATATCCTCCTCCGTTGTTCTCAGGACACCCCACAGTGGTAGTTTGCCCATTCACCTCATCACCACGGCCAGGCCAGGTAGCATGTGGCACACAGGGTCCAAATCCACGCCATACCCAGAGCCCAGGTCTCTGCTGACAGGGTCCTTCAGTAGGCCCTGGGCAAGCATTGTCCTACATGGTGGACCTCTTGCTGTCATTGGCTACATGACCCATTGCACCCTCCTGTTCTTTGGGACTGCCTCTGCTGTGACTGGTGTAGGTGTCCCCGTGTTTGTAAGCCACCCTCCTTTGCTCAGAGGAGATGGAGGCTTTTCAGAGAGGCAGAAAGTCTTTCTCACATTTCCCTTGACTGGCCTGTGGCCTCGGTCGCCTGCCCTGCCCTGCCCTGCCCTGCCCTGTCCTGCGGAGCCTCTCAGCTCCCCCAGAGCGGCTCTCTCCCTTCCACCCCCTTCGCTCACCCATCTGCTCGCACTTCCCGAGTGGGGTCAGCAGGCCTGCCTGCTGCCACTCATTTTCAGAGTCATTAATGATGGGCAGAAAGTCATCACAGGAGACGCTGAGCCCTGGCGTGTCAGGCAGCTGTCCTGAGTGAGGTCACAATCAAACAGGGCCCTGACATGCAAGAGCCTCTTCTCCTGTTCCCAGGGAGCAGGCTCAGAGCCCGTGGTGCAGCTCACAGGTGCTCTTGTGAGTCTCTGCTCTTCAGTTCAAAGTCTAGGTCTAGAGCTGGGAAAGTCCAGCTCCGTCCTCCATCCAGGGCAGGGACAAATGCCACAAAATTGGGCATCTAGGCGGGGGATGAGGGGGTAGGTGAAGGAGGGGGAGGAGAATGAGATGCATAAGGGAGGTGGGGAGGAGGGGACCATCACCCTCCACTTAAGACAGGACTCTTGCCATCTGTGGTCTCTCCCAGCTCGTCTGCAGTACCCTTATTTATTCATGGCCACATACTAGGGGATGATACATGTCATATGTGACACTGATCCTTTATGTGATATTGACCATGTATTGATCATATTGGCTATTCCAGCTGCAATCATCTAGAGATCCACCAAAAGGTTTCCATTTAAAAGGAAGCCAGCCCCAAGAACACAGAGTACATGGGAGAGCTCAGGCCCAAGGATGGCAGCTGGTACTCAGTGAGCGCTGCGGGATGGTCGGCTGTGGTCAGTCGGAGCTACAGGGGCGTTGCACAGTCTGATCCTGATTGTCTATCAGGGCCTGGGAGAATTCTAACGTCGCTGCAGTGTGGCAGCCCTGAGTTGTGTTAGCAGCCATGTACAGAGCACAGCAATCCCAGGCTCAGAGGGAGAGCAAGGGGCTGGGTGCCGGCAGGTCCTCTCCAGCTAGCCTCTGTTGGGCCGCAATGATGAGATCCTGAAGGGCAATTCTGCTGAGGAAAGAGTCAGTGTAGGCAAAGCCCTGGCACATCAACGTCACTCCTAAGTGGGGGCAGGAGGCCAGGCCCCAACTCACTGCCATTCTGATGGCTGTGCTGGCAGGGAGCACAGAATGACCCCGCAGGAGCGTTTACCTCTCAGAGGACAAGTTGATGCTTCTCATCAGCTGCAGAGAAGTAGAGCCTGATGGCATAGTGATGAGCTTAGGCTGAGGAGTCTGGGTTCAAAATTTAACTGTAACACAAATCCCCCACCACTACGGTCACCAAGTCACTTGAGCTTTCTTTACTAAAAAGCTTTCTGTTTCTCTAACAAAATACTTGAGATGATCAACTTATAAAGAAGCAAAGTTTATTTGGCTCATGGTTTCTAAGGTTTTAGTCTCATAGTCGTTGGCCTCATTTGCTTTTGGATTGCAGCAGGGAGTTTGCAGAGGAACAGAGCTGCTCCCCTCACAGCGGAGAGGCCAAACGGAGAAGAGGAGAGCCTGGCAGGCCACTTTCCCCTCTAAGTCACCCTCCCAATGGCAGGGACCTCCTGCTAGGTCCCACATCCTAAATCCCCCCTCCTCCCAATAGTGCCAACCTGGGGATCAGGACTTAAACACAGCAGGTGCCTTTGGGGACATTTCAGATAAAAACCACAGCCCTCTCCTAACCCAGTTGGCTGTATTGTTAAACAGAGGTAATGTGCCTTGCTTCCCAGAGGGGCTGCGAGGCTACAAGGAGGAAACATTCCCGGAAGCGCCATAGAGGGCCAACACATGGGCAGAACTGCCACCACGGAGGAGCCGGATTGGAGTGACCGAGTCTTGTTCTGTCACAGTCACTTGGTCTGGCAAGCAGACACTTGGTTACTGTTCTGTGGGCAGCACAGAGCTGGGGGCTGAGGGCGTGAGTCCCCTGCTACTTGACTTTCAGTCTATATGCCAAGTGCTGAAGGTCCGAATTCACCCTGCTTTCAGTTATATCTTAAGATAAATTTAAGAAGTAAAGAAACTGGGTTCTGGAAGCTTTAAGCAAGAGACAAAGATCACTGCCGTACTGTGAGAAGTCCATCAGTGTCCCTTGAGCCTAAGAGCAAGGTGAAGGATAGCAGAGGTCTCCAGGTGCAGCCAGAACTCATACAGATTCCCAGTGCTAGTGACCCTGGTGCTTTCTGAGGGGAAACTGGTGGCAGTCTTACTGGACACACCCAATCGTTCCCACCACCTTTTCTTCCATGAACGTAGGACTTTCTAGACAGGAGGACACATGTCCCCTCTTAGCTAAATGACAGCTTGTAGGCAATGGCCCAAGTGAATGTGCGTCTCAGGACAAGAGCTGTGCATGCTTCGGCTCTGCCCTGCTGATTCCTCCTTCCCAGCCAGACAGCTGGCCACCCACCGCACCGTGCCAGGAACCAGGCACCAGCTACTCTGCCTGCTGGCACTCTGGCCAGCGCCCTGGGGTTGAGTAGGGTGTAGGAAAGTTCTAGGACAGGAAGAGAGCTACAACTACAAGTTGGGGCAGCAGAGCGCAGCGCCTCTCAGTGTCCCCGGAGCTGGGTTCTGCCCTGCACCTGTGACTCTGCATGAAGACAGACTCTAGCTGCCAGTCCCAGGAGCCCCGAGAGCCGGCGGGAGCAGAGGCAGACACCACGCCCTCACCCTCTCCGCAGTTCAGCTGCACCTGGGACTGTGTAGGTGTATTTTTCTCCTCTTGTTGATTTGGTTACCGAAAAGAACTTTTGATGGAGACCACATCCTTTTACTGAGTATCAGGAAAGTTTATTAAAAGTGGTTCAGAGAACACAATAAAACCCCCAACTATCTGATTGAACTGCGTTTGCCTGACACTCCTTTCTCTGTCACCAAGTTATAAACATACCTTGGCAATCAGCTGTACTTTCCCGTTTGAAAGGACATTTTAGAAAGTGAGATAAGATAAGCAGGCAGTGGCAGACGATAAATCAGAATATATGGGATTCTTCTCAAAAGGCAGGCTTCCATCTCATTTACAGTATACTAAAGCATGCATTGCTGGCCACAGGGCCATTGCTCCACCCCTCCAGGGTGACAGCTGCTGGGAATGAGCCCTGGAAGGGGAAGCAGCTTTCAAAGAGCCCTTTCCCACGAGTTCACGTGGATTCCTAAAAGGAGGTGCAGAGAGACCCTGTGCTGGGAGCAAGCGGTCACTCCTCTCCCTGCCCTCCCCTCACGAGCCTCATCTCCCCTCTCAGACGTTAATGTGGATATCAATCTCCCTGAATGGTTTCCCCAACTGCACCATTGGGCAAAGAGACCCCTCTGATCTGCAGAGACCCTTATGTAACCTCCACCCCTGCCGTGACCACGGTCAGAGTTGCCCATCTTGGTCTCAGCCAGGATTGTAAGCCAGGGGAAGGTTAAGGCCACTTCTCTTACTCGTCAGTGTGTCCCCAGGACGAAGCGTGACCTGTCGCCCATAGCAGGCTGCTGACCAGTGTTTGTTAATGAATAACGAACAATGAAATCCACGTAGAAAAGTTCTCCGGCCCAGAAGACTTCATCTTTAGGGTGGGGATGGAAATAAGAGACCGCTAGAAACAATGAGCTCAGTGTAACGTGCCCAGAGGAGCACGGAACCTGAGAGACAAGAGACTCAGCAACCGAGGGCGGGGCAGCTAGAGCAAGATGTTTCACTGGAGCCTCCCTGGGCAGCATCCGCATGGGAAGGGTTAAGGATGGGGACCAGGGAGACGGAAAGGTCAGTGTGTCCTGAGAAGTGACCTGAGCGGGGGCATCCTTGTGCCAGAGCAGTGCCAGGTCTATGGCTGAGGGCCCTAGCCAGTCTCTCCCAGTTTCACCTTCCAGAAGCCAAGCGAGGTTGCCAGGGACACACACATACAGTACAGCTAAGACACTGAGGGACAGAAAGCATTGGATGTGTCACCAAAGTCACTGGGTGGATGGTCACTAGAGCGTCCACTTCACAAGGCCTGCGGAAGTCGTACCTTTAGAAAGGACATGAGAACGCCCACTGGTAAGGCTTGCTTTAAAGGTTAACTGAGGAGGTGACTGAACCCTGGCACCTGTGCTAGGTGCCCGCAGGTGCTCTTCTCTTCCCTTCCTGCCCTGGTCGCACCTGCCACACCAGCCTCTTGGTGCTTTGTGCCCCGTCTCTTGGCTGGACGGCCACACAGAGCCGCTTGTGAAGTGGGATTCCTCCGTCCTCGATCTCATCTGGCCTCAGTCACACCTCTGACCCGTGCAGAGGGCTCCCACCTGTGGCTTCCCCCCCGCCACTCTGCCTGCTGCACACACAGCCTGTTTCCCAGGACGGTCTCCGGAGTGTGCGTCTTTGTTATTCTTGTGCCTACACTGAGCTGACTAGGACAAGACAGAATTTCAAAAATACAATTAAAGTTAATACCAAGGTCATAGTGGCTGCTATGAAATCATGACTTACAAGGAATCCAGTAGCCTACAAAGGGAAGATTTCTACATTTTAGTGAGGTGTTCTGCAATGTCGGGGCAAGGATTAACCTCCAAATCCCAGAGGCATGAGCAGCAGTGGCTTACTTTTTGCCATGTTAGGTATTGGCTGGAGTCAGCTGCCATTCTCCCACCAGATCTAATTCCAGATCCCGGGCTGAAGGAGCTGGTTTTCTCTGGATTGGGCCAGTTCCTCAGCACAGGGGAAAGGACATGGACGGCCACTCAGTGGCACTCACAGCCTCTGTTTGGTCTTGGTCCAGGTCACCCTGGTAAATCCCACAAGCCGAAGCGAGTCCTCTGAGTGAGCCCATGGGAATGGGAGAGGAAGGGTCAGTCTCCTGGGCAGCGGGAGTGGTCAGTAGGCCAGGAGCCCTGGAGGTAGGTAGACAGACGACACTTTGCAGGGGTGGCAAGTAAGACATCTGGAGAGATCCCAGATCTCACGGCTGATGTTAGAGGACGGAGCTCCTTCCTGCCGGTGAGCCCCACTTGCCACTAAGTTGCACAAGTCACCACCTTGTCTCCTTTCCACTGTGCACGCCACAGCAAGACTCACCCCAACTGAGGAAAGAAGATCTCAGCATGGGTCACATCAGCTGCAGAGGCTAAGACCTGAGAAGGTATTTAGAAAACACAAGCCCCGAAGCCGTCCTGGGGAAAGAACAGGACAGTGATGTCTACTCTTCTTCAAAACAGCGGAGAACAAAGCCAAGCAGGCGATGAGTCCATCCCAGAACTGAAGAGAGGAAAAAAATCTGTCTAGGTGCCTGATGTTGGCCTTCTCTGATGGAGGCTGGGGATGGGTGCTGTAAAGAAGCTGCAGGGAGACGCTGTACTCAGGGGACAGATGATTGAGTTGAGAAGGCAGAATACGTAAAGCAAAAGGTCTTCATATCTGACAGAACCATGCGAGTCCCAAAAGTGCTTTTCAGGCATTGATATAGTAATTGACTTGTTCATTATTTGAAATATTTGGGGCTAACTCCTGGATCCCTGTATTGAGCTCTGCACTTGGGGTACTGTATGAACAAGCAAAGCCCCTCATGACTTGGAAGGGCACAGGTGTGGCTGGAGGAGAAGCGTCACAGGGGTACCTGTGAGGAGCTGGCAGTGAGTACACCCTGTGCTTTGGTATCAGGCTGAGTAGGATGTCATTTCTCCTCCACAAATATTCTTGTGATAAGCACCGAATTCAATTTCCTGGGATTTATTTATTTTTTTTTCTAAAAGTGAGATTACTTGACTTACTTCTGAGAGCGAGCCTAATGACATCGTACGAGTGTACACAGAAGGTGAAGTCCTGGCTCAGTTCCAGGCACCTAGAGAAACTACAAGATGCAGCAGGAGGAGCCTTGCTACTGGAGAGAGGGGAGAAGATTCTCCTTCCGCTCCTGTGTAAAGTCCCATCTCATCTTTCAAAGTCTACCTCAAGAGTTTTCTTCCCTGGAAAAACTTTGCTTCCAAGAATAGTCGAGTCTCCCCCCACCATATGGGGTTTAGAATTGTGTTTACAGACCCAGTTGCTAGGCACTTCAAAACCTCCCTGTCCTACCAGCCTGCAGCATTTCAGAAAGAAAGAAAGAACCATGCCTTTATCATCTTTGTGTCTGTTTCTAGCACAACTTAGCAAGTGACGTTCCTTAAATTGGCAGTGGAGAGTTAGACCCTCAGTGGGCTGCCTGGGACCCGGGGAACAGGCTGAGTTAACAGAAGCTGCAGCAGAGGAGGGCTGCGTGGGCCGAACAGCAGAGGTGCTGCCTCCGTGGAGGATCGCGTCACATCACGTGTTACCAATTCATTCTCACTGTCGCATGTTAGTCTTTCAAACAAAGATTTGATCAGGCTACGGTTTTTCTTGAAATTGTTGATATGGGATCAAGCAAAAAAAAACACTTATCTTTTCCAAAGTCTTTCCCAAACTTGCCCTGAACTATTTTCACCCCTTACCCGTGGTTTCTCTGTCCTCTTTAGTACTGTGGCCTCCAAGTCCTTTCAGGTGCAAAATTAGGTTCTAGGCATAAAAAGGCTTCTCTACATTCTCTATCTCATATATTCCCATTTGGTCTTCAAAACCCACTTAAAAGTCTTTTAAAAAAATCCCTGCGTGGAGAGTCAGCCACTTCCTGCTTCAGGCACCAGAGCCGCTGCTGTCACGCAGGGTCTTCTTCTTCCCAAGCTAGTCGCACTAACTACGCCTCCAGTCCTTTGAAGCAGATCTGAAAGTGTTATCAATCTGCAATTAATCTTTCATACACTTTTCAAATAATTCTGGGATTATAACTCAATGGGCAGAAAAGTTGTGAAGATTGACTAAATTAACAAATCGATCACTATATGCCTTATAATTTCTATCAGTTCCTGAAGAGTTTTTTCACATTTAAATCACATAACTGTGAAAGGAATGCCAACTAGATACCAGTGTGAGGAACACAGCGGGGGGCCTCTTTGCCACGACATAAAGAAATGGCTTTCCTTGGTTAAGACTCGGGGCACCAGGTTTTCTGTCCTGAGATCCTTGATGGTCCCAGTGATATGGCCAAGTCCCTTATGTATGTACCTATGTTTGCCCATTCAGCTATTGGCCACTCTGGGAACATTCCTGGAAGTAGAATTGCCGTCTACAGGGACAAACTGTATAAATGTTGAATGCACAGATGTATTTATGTAGTTGTAGATATGTAGACATATCTGAATGGTCTTTCATCAAATACGAAGTACAGTGTTTCTGTATATTTATAAACCCTTAGCATTTCAAAGTTCAATGATAATTGTTTATTTATAATTAATTAAAAATTATTATCTACTAATCAGATGGCTAATAATGATAATAACCATGTTGTATTTTTTTTAGGTTTGTAAGTTGAACAATTTTTTTGTTTCTGTTGAACATTTGTGTTTGTTATTGTGAATTATCTTTTTATATGATTTATCTATATTTATATTAATGTCTTTCTGTTTTCCATCATATATTTTGGATTTTTGGATGTGCACTTTGCAATTTTCTTCACAGCTTGCTATTTAGCTTTGTATATGGTATTTTTGACACATAAATGGATTTTCAAAAATATGATCAGTTCTATCACTCTGCATTTGGTATTATGCTTACAAATGGTAAATCAATTTAATTTTAGATTCAATGATACAAAAAGCTCCACCAGGGAAGAATTATGACATGTTTTATTTTAGATGAAATCTTTAGCTATTTACACATGTCAGGTGGTGACAGGTGCATTGATTGGAAGGTGTTCCTGAGAAGAGACACGGGGAAGAAAGGCTTGCTGAGGCTCAGGGGCTGATGGACGCTTCACTCCAGACACTGGGCTGAGTAGGAGTGAAGATGGGTGCTCTGACTTTTGCTGACCCTTAACTACTACGCTTGGGCGTTTTGCCCTCTGTGTAGGAAAACACCAGATTTGAACATATGAAAACTGACATTTCCAAAGAATGCTATGTATTTGAATGGATTTTTTTTCCCTGCAATTTCAAGAACAAATAGTATGGAACTAGAAATGTGGACACCAAGCAATAGTTCTGATTTGTTTGACTTTAGGCCTCAAATTCTTTTCCTTTTCAGCAAAGAGGTAAAACCTAACCATATTCTGCGATCTTCTTGTGTGAAAATTCCAAAATTTACATTGTCAATACCTTTTAAAACACGCACATACGATTGTGTCTTTCTGGTGACTTTGGAGAATGAAGAAAACTGGCCATGGGCCATCCTGTGCAGCCGCTGCCCCTGGAGGAGGCCCCCGCTCTGCGCACAGTACACAGGTGAGGCAGCATGGTGGAGGAGATTGGCTTTGAAGCTAGAGTCATTTGAAACTTGCCTCTGATCCTTGTGACCCTGACAAACTGCCCGGAGGCTTCTTTGCACCTCTCTTTTATCTAGATATCGTCATGATTAAGTGAGCAATGTCCGGAGCTGGGCACAGGGTGGGTCCTAGATAATGTATGTTGAGGTGCAGCCTTGCAAAATGGAAAGGATCGGTTGCCCTCCCGTCCCCAGGTTCTGCACCTGTGCTTTTAGGTGAAAGAATGCCTATCGTGTAGGAGTGTCACCAAGAAAAAAATAAGATTACGTGCATTGCCCAAAATCCCAAATAGATTCTAGGTACTGCTCTGCCATCTTCTGCCTTTCTTTAATTAGTTTGCTTCTTCCCTCACCAAGATGCTCATTCATACTTCCACTCTGCACCCGAACCTCAGCACCCTGTCCTTCTGTACTCAGAGATAGTGACCTCACTTCTTAATTCACTGCTGAAGCAGAAATCATTATGTGAGAACTACACCATCTTCATGACACCTAAACATCAATTTATAGCTATTGTCTCCCATACTTTCCCCCCATATTTACCTTGGATTTTACCCTGAACGACCTCTATTTGCCCCTATGTAATGGCACCTCCAAATATACACTTCCTTCTCTTCTTAGTCTCCTCCTCTTCTGTCAGAACTTCTCTGTGCTGAGGAAACTCTCTCTCTCTCTCTCTCACACACACACACACACACATACACACTCTCTCTCTCACACACACACACACACACACACTCTCTCTCTCTCTCTCACACACACACACACACACACACACATCTCCTTTACCTAACACACTCTGTAAATAATGTAGCTAGAATTTCCTGCTGGCTTTACAATGAGCTTCCTAGAATAGGCTGCCTGTAACTTTTCATTTCCCATCTGCACTGGAACCATCCTACACCAGGCGCCCAGTGACATCTGATCCAAGCCACCATGGCGTCTGGCTGGGGATACACAACAGCCTCCTCAAAGTTCTTCATGTTTTCCTGCTAACCTCCTGAAGTCTAGACTTTAGTCATCAAATGATCATTTTCTTTTAACAACTTTTAATTGTGGTAAATATGCCTGGCATAAAAATTACGATCTTACTCTTCAGTCCAGTGGCATCAAGTGCGTCCATTATTGTGTGACGGTCCCCACCACCAGGACTTGTCCACCGTTCCCAGCGGAAGCTGCACACCCACTAACCAATCCTCCCCTCCTTCTGCCAGCCCCTGCTTGGTCTCCAGGAGTTTGTCGGCTCTCTCTGTCTCGCACAAGTGGAAACACCCAGAGATCTTTCTGGTGACTAGTATTTTCACTTCGCTTATGCCCCTGAGGTTCATCCCTATGTCAGCACACGTCAGAATTTCCCTTCGTTGTAAGGCTGAAGGACATTCCGTGCTGTGCCTGGCCCACATTTTGTTTATCCATGCATCCGTCCACGAAGTCACATCACTTACATCAATTACACCTTTTGGCGATTATGAATCTCACTGTTATGGGGGCACAGATATCCCTTTGAGACCTTCAATTCTTTTTTGCTTTTACCCCAAAGCATATTTCTTAGTCATATGGTGATTCTACATTTTTAGTTTTTGAGGAACCACCTTTCTGTTTTCCACTGTGGCTACACCATTTTATGTTCCCCCTAAACCATCAGAACCCGAGTCATCAGGACATCAACATACATGTACACGTACGCTTCTTGCCATATGCCTCGGGTCCTATATGATCTCATCTTGCTTAACTCCTCTTCAGTTCCTTGCACTCACTTCCTCTTCTCACCACAGTGAGCCATATTGGTCCTACTTGCCTTCTTCAAACCACTCCACCTCCTGACTCACAGAGCCCCCTTAGACCTGCTGCGTCCTCTGGCGGGCTGCCCTTTCCAAAATCTCCAGTTAACGTTTCAGCTCAGATCCTTCACTTCTTTCTGAAACACTAGTGCCTACCCTTGCCATGTTTTATTTTTTTAATTCCTGGTATTTCCTTACTAATATCAGAAACTCCTTACTGATTGCAAGACTCTGTGTGGCCTGTCTGCTGACTAGAGTGAAAACTTCAGGAGGGCAGAAACTCTGTGTCACACATGACAGTGGCTCACTTACCATCCACACGGAAGGGACCTACTCCACCTTATCTCATCAGGTAAGTAATGCATGATAGCCATTTAGATTAAAAGGGAATAATAATAGTGGTGGTGATGAGGAGGATGGTGGTGCTGGTTCTGCTGCTGCTGCTGGTGGGGGCTTGAACCATCTAGGCACGTCCTGTCATTTCTTTGGACAATGAAGGGAGGTGCAATCATAATGGAAGATGGCCATGACTCCACCTCTACTTGGGACTCCTGGGGAAATAAGGCCAACATAATACAAAGTAGAAATACATTTTCCTGGAATTGTGCAACTCCTATTCAGACAAAAATAGGGCTAAGCATGGGATCAGAAGTAGGTGAGCATTCACAATCTAAATGTTGAAGGGAACATAGCAGCCCCTGAGAGGTAGAGACCAAGGAAGATGGCGTCCGTCTCAGCGCCACCTGAAGCAGATCCCTGTGTGGCACTATTGTTCCTGCAGGCCAGGTCTGAGGTCCCCCTGGCTACCTGAGAAAGTCAGCTTAGGTGATCATCACCAAAGCACAGGGCATGCCCAAAGGAACAGCATGGTGTCCGCAAGGCTGTAAATCACTCCAGGCCTTAACAGGTATAAGCTAGGCAATTTTATTTGGATGGCTAACTCACTCTAATAGCAAATAAAGTCATAAAATTAGGAGCTGGAATAACCCAAGACACTAATGCAAAATTAAGCACTGATGTCTCTGGTCCCTATCCCAATCCCTCTCTATGTTCAAAATCCCCTTAACATCTTGACTAGACAAAAATATACCCAGGTGGTCCATGAATACATCCATGGATTAAAGACAGTGCCAGAGGAGGAGGAGGGAAGGTCGGCTCACCGTGGCTCTGAGTGTGCCTGAGCTGCATGGACTGATGGCCATCCACACTGTTCCTGTCCTGCCTTCAATCTGTCCAGTTGTTAATCTCTAATTTACGTAGAAGAGTTCAGATGGCTTAGTGTCCTAGAGAATGTGATTCCTAAAAGCAATCTAATTGCTTCTAATCCATCTTTTGGTGTTGGTCACATCAGCTCCAGCCCTCCTGGGAGCTTCTCACAAGCTTCTCCACCCTCTGCCCACTGACCCACATTTCCAGTAGGAACTCAAATGAACATTTTTTTAAGCCCTACTAGTATGCAAGGCAGGTTCTCGGGAGTCAGGTGTTTGTAAAGGACCCTAGAGCCCTTTGATGACCTTATCCAATAAGGTTCTAATGTTTAAAACATATGACATAAATCAGAAATAGAAAACAGTTGATTAACGTGTGTTCATGTATTTCTTTCTCCTCTTCCCCAAATCTCCTTGGAAGGACTGTACACCTGGTTACTGAGGCTTCTGTCCTAATAATAAACATTTTTCTTATAAGGAAAAAATTACTAAAAACAATCTGATAAAACTGAATTGATTTAAAATAAAATCCGAAAAGCTTGAATTAATACTCAAGCTCACCACTAACCTCCCCATTTTTTGAGACTTGCTTTTTGTCTAAAACACAGAGCAAACATAAGTTAAGGACAGAAAATGAAAATCTGAGGACATAAAGAATACAGGGGCATATCACAGGTCAGAAATAACCTTCTCAAAAGACAAAAGGAGAAATTCTGGGGCAAGAACATACTGCACCCAGGAACTTTAAAGGAGCCCAAGTTAGTAATCACGTGCACACACGTGCACACTCACACACACACACAGCACACACACAGTTCAACGGTAGTGGAAGATAATGTAAGAGAAACTTAAGTGAAGCGACAGCTGTAAAGACAAATGAGACCGCAGGAGAAGAGAGAGGGGGCGAAGGTTAATCCACCAACAAGAGGTGGAGGGCTGTGCCCAACTTTGCTCTTGAAGTGGATGTGGTAGTTTGGAGCTCCACACTCTCACCGAAAAGCACTAAAACTCTCTGAGTTTTTTAAAAACCTGAAACTATTTCCAGGTTTCCTAGGATTACTAAACCTACAAACCCTGGGGGGAGGGGGGAATTCCCGAGGAGATAAGCTCTCAGAAGCCCTTCAGGGGGTGGATGTGTGCTGACCTAGACTCAAGGCCAAAGCTGAGAGTCCAAGCCCCAGGGGCCAGGCTGGGGATGGGGACTTGAGGGGACCTGGGGCCAGGTAGACTAGAGGGAAAACTAAAGACCAAAGAGAAGGAGTCTGATGAGGAAGCAGTGAGATGGAAGAGTTCCGGGAAGAGTTTCCCATGAAGAGGGCACCGAAAAGCACAAGGGCTTCCTGTGTTGGAAACAAAAGGGATGATCCTTCAGGTTTCAGCAGAAAGTCCTGGGCACTCTGCAGCAGGAGACAGGCAGAGCCTTCCTCGCAGGAGACCCAGGCCAGACAGGAACTGAATCAAGGCGAGCAATGCCCACTTTTCATACCCAAGGAAAACGTGGTGGATCTTTCATGGTGGAAGCCACATCATCTGGAGCCCTTTTGTGAATTTACAATAGCTGTCACTCAATAAAAATGTACTAGACATTCCAAGGCACAGAAACCAATGATTAAAAACAGTAGAGGACCTGTCAAAACAAACCCATATGCATTCCCGATGCTGGAGGAACTGTAGGTCCATGAACAAGCCAAACAAACAAAATAAGATTTGATCAATTCACCCCACATGTAAAAGCTAAAAATAAACCATGCCTCTAAATCTAAACATAAATCCATAAAAATCAATACAAAACAAGAGAAAAAAATTTCTGCTCTTGAGTTAAACAAAGTTTTCTTAGCTATTATGCCAAAACTATGATCCATAAAAGACAAAAATTGATAAATAGGGATTTGTTAAAATTAAGATCTCCATAGACTGAGAGAAAACTTTTGTAAATCCTACATAAGGTCCAGGAGGTATATGCAAAATACATAAGGAACTTTGACGTTTTTTTTTTTAATTTTAATTTTGGTACCAGGCTTTGAACTCAGAGGCACTGAATCACTGAGCCACATCCTCAGCCCTATTTTGTATTTTATTTAGAGACAGGGTCTCACTGAGTTGCTTAGCACCTTGCTTTTGCTGAGGCTGGCTTTGAAACTTGTGAATCTCGTGCCTCAGCCTCCCAAACTGCTGTGACTACAATTTGTTAGTAATAATCAACACAATCCAAAACAGATAATCAAATGAGTTTTGTAGTCAATTCATGAAAGAAGATAAAAAGATTCCCTAAATATAATCAACTCTTTAATGTAAAAGTTGAATATATGTAAATTAAAATCACAATGTCCCTCTGCACACCTACCTATCAATATCTCTACAATTAACTGACTGATCACACCAAGTGTTGCTGAGAACATAGATCAGCGATATTTTTGTATATTGCAGTGATCACAGAATGTTATAACAACTCTAGAAAACACATGCAGGTTTTTAAAAACGCACCTATATACCCTAGGGTTGACCCCAGACAAAAGAAAGCACATGCTACAAGAAGAATCAAACCTGGGTACTCCCAGGAGTTTCACTATTTAACAGGTCGAATCTAGAAACAACCCAGGGGCAATTACAAGGAATGACTGAACTCACTGTGGCATATTCATGTAAGAATACTAAGAAATAAGCCAGAAAGGACAACTGGGAGAGCCAAATCATGGATGGACCTCAAAGTAATTATGCTGAATGAGAGTCAGACAAAAGAGGGTGCATATTCCATGTATGTGTTGAATACATTTCTAGAAAAATGCAAACTAATCCATAGTGAAAGATGATGGCCTCAAGGAAGAAATCATAAGCCGACCGAGGACTCTTCAGAGGTGGTAGATGTGTCCTGATTTGGGGAAGAGTTTCACAAATATGTTAAAACACGTTCAAATACATCAAGTTACATACTTTAAGCCTTTTCTTAAGTATATACTAATAAATCTGATAAAAGTAAATCTTTAAACATAGAGAGCATATGTTAGTCAGCTTTTTGTTACTGTGACAAAATACCTGCATAATTATCTTAAAAAAGAAGCAAAGTTTATTTTGGCTTAAGGTTTTGGAGGTTTCAGTCCATGGTGATGTTGACCCTATAACTTCTGGGTCTGGGGTGGAGTGTATCACAGTGGAAATGTGGCAGAGAAAGAAGCAGGAAGAGGAAGAGGAAGAGGAGGGCCTGGGGTGATCAGAAGGCCTCCCACTAGCCCATCTCTTAAAGGTTCACCACCTCTCCACCTCCCGAACACACCACAGGCTGAGAACCAAGCCCCGACCACACTGGGGGACGCTTGTCCAAACCAGAGTGGAATAACACCCCTGAGAGACTTGACCTAATGGGCACAGGTAAATGCTACCCGCTGCTGGGCATGTGCCCCAGGTATTCCTTTCTCCTCCTCTTCCAGTGTCTTCAGGCTGAGCCTCTGTGGACAGACCCTTCTCTGGGGCTGATGCAGTGTTTCCTCAGGTCTCCTGATTGGAGGTCCTCGCAATGTTCCAGAACCCCACCCTGTTTTCTCTTCACCTGTGTTTGTTTTACTGTTGCGAGGTCCTCGTCACTCTAAATTCGTGACACCGTACCCTGAATTCCTGCTTAGACACCCAATGTCCTGCCGTTGCTATGGTCCCCTGCTTCCTGTGTCCTCTGCCTAAGCCATAGCCCGCCCCTGAGGGCTGCAGCTTCACCCCTCGGCCTTGGCTGTCTGTCATCGTCACCAACACACACCCTAGGACCTGGGCGCAGGTGCGGCCATTTCTCCATCTCCACCCCTCCCCTGTCCGCCCAACTCCCTTTGCTCCTCACCTAGCATCTCTTCATTAAAATTTTGGTGCCTATAGAATAAACTACTGCTCAACTTGCCTAATAATAAATGAAGATGAATCTAGTAAGCTGTTTAAAACAATCAAAATTGTACCTTAAAATTTATAAAAATAAGACATGCTAATTGTTGAGAGTTTTAAAAATTAAGCAGAAGTAATAAGAAAAATATCCATATTCCTACCAAAGGGGAAAATACCCCAATTTTTATAAGATCTTTATGTTTAACGTTTACTGAGTATTAATTACCATCCAGAAACCATTCTAAAAGTTTTACATGTGTTTATATGTAGTATACACACATGTATTTTATAAACTATGTTGGCATGGCCTGTCTGTAGCATGTGTTTTTCTTTAATCATGTATCGTAAACATCTTTGTTCACAAGCATAGAATCATCTACACTATAATTCACATCTACATAGCAGTTAATCCCACAGACAGAATTTATTGTCTAATAAAGTTGTAGAATTTCAATTAGTTACTATTTAACAATGAAGTATTAAATATATCTAAAATTTAAAAGAAAACATATTGGGTCTGAAATTCTCCAAATTCTGAAATTGGAGTAAGAACAATTTTAAATGCATTTTAAAAGTTATATGTGGGTGTTGTTGAATTGCTCCTTGGAGACTTTGCACCATTTATACTTTTGTACATAGTTTAGGAAAATGTCTACCTGTACATGCATTTTTTTTTAGACTTTTATAACATTACATTCAATTTCAAAGGAAATTCCGATAATTGCCAACTTTGCACTTTGTTCAACAAATTTAAAATGAATAGAACTATTCACATCCAAGAAAGACATTGGGATACAACCAAATTTTGTTCCTTACATATTTCACATTTCTGACTCAGAAATTCTGAGCATCCTTTTACTGCACTTTACCAACACTTGTGTTTGGACAACATATAAAGCAAAAAAAAATTAAGCTGCACTTAACTTTCAAATTTTTAGCATATTCAGTGATACAAGTCAAACACCAGCTGGGGACGAGGTCTTTGTATGAGATCATCAAGTTTGCAAGAGAAGAATCTGTGCTTGTAAGCCTGTCCAACCCCTTTAATCACCAGCCAGCAGCTTCAAGTACATAGCACGCCTGTCCCAGGGCACAAATTCCCAAGGGGAAGTCCTCCTCAACCACCTGTCCATGGGCCACACAGAGCACTCCCCTTCCAAATAGGGAATTCAACACTGCTTCTCCCAGGTATTACCCGAGCAGGGAACAACAACCCAACAGAGAGCATAGAGGAACTAGATGCAACGTTTTCAGACCAGAGCAATGTAAAAATGCACTTTTCAAAAAGCTTTGAGAATTTCCTAACTTTGGCAGTAGAGCATGAGACCAGGCTTCAGCCCTGTGCTGTGGTTCACGTTTCATACCAACGCAGCAGTTTCTGTGCAGGGCAATGAGTGACCCCACAGATCTAACTTTTCCAGTAACATCATAGGTCTGGTATACTTTTTCTAATTACAAGCATGAATGAGATGATTTGTGAAGAAGTTTAACTCCTCGAAGCAATAAAACGAGCAAGTTGCTATCAGGAATAATTAATTACACAATGCCATCAAGAGGAACACATTGCAGACTCCTCCTTTCCAAAAACCACAACACAAGGTCAGACAGACACACATCAGAATCACTTTTGAGAATTAATTTCTCAAATTTTCATGTTTGGAGGCAGAAATTCCCTTAGCAAGAGTTGAGAGATGTACTATGATTTTCATTTTCTCTCAAATATTTTGATGTTATTTCTTTCTTTGTGGGAAGAATTCACTTGTAAAGCCAAGTAACTAGAATTTATTTATGGGAGATATTTTTACTTCATAATAAAATTACTGAACAGACATAAAATTGTTCAGATCCTCTAGTGTCTGTGTTGGCAAGGTACATGTATGAGGCACACACACTTTAGAAATTTGCCGATTCTGTTTAATATTCAGATTCTTTGGCAAAATTATTATTCATAATATACTCTGATTTTCATTTTAATGTTTGTGAGATCTGTAGTAATGTCCCACTGTTTCTAATGTTGGTGATTAATTTTTCCGTTTTTATCAACCAATTAATGAATGTATCCAACTCATCTATCCTTTTCAAGCAATTGACTTTGTTCTCATGCTCAAGTAATCCTTTATTTTCTAATTTCAACAGCTAGAAGCCACTCTTGGCGCAGACTGTGAAATGTCATTACAGACTGCTTCCTTTTCCTAAGGACCAGAGCTTCTGAATTTCTCACTGGTAGGATACTGCTGACTTGAGTTTTCTGTTCTCAGTCTGTGAGGCAGCAAAGGGTTCATCTGAAAAACCTGAACCCTTGGATGGTGCTTTCCTTTCAATTTTTTTTTTTTTTATTTTTTACTTTTAATGCAACAGTCCCAGATTCACCATGCAATGGCCAAATGTCCAGCTTGACCCTTCTCAAGTCTATGTGAAACATCCTCAAGGGCAGACCATATGTTGGGTCATAAAACAAACCTTAATATAATTACAAAGGTCGGAGTAATATGAAGTATATTTTCTGGCAATAAATGAATAAAGATTGAAACCAATAAAAGCAGCAAAAATGGAAAATTTTAAATGCATGGAAATGAAAAAACATGCTGTTAAACAACCAATAGGTAAAAGAAGACATCACAAGAGAAACTAGAAAATATTTAGATCCAAATAAAAACTGAAACAAAATATCCTAAAATTTATGGAATATTGTGAAGGAAATACTAAAAGAAAAATTCATAGATATAAAAACCTACACTATAAAGGAAGAAAAATTTCAAATCAGCAATTATCTGTATACCTTAAGGAACAAAAGAAGAGGGGGTGGAGCAACTCACAGGTAGGGTAAGGAAGAGAACAAAAATTAAAGTGGAACTGAATGAAACAGAGAATGGAAAAGCAATGGGAAAAATCAACAAAACCAAAAACTGAATACTTAAAAAGACAAGAAAATAGGAAAATCTCTAGCTACACTGACCTGGGGAAAAAGAGGATATCCAAATAGCTAAAATGTAAAAAGAAAACTGAGACACTACTACCAACCTTACAGAAACAATAATAATTAAAAGAGAATACAGTAAAATATTGTGCACCAACAGATTTGATAACCTAGATAAAATGCACAAGTTCCAAGAAACCCACAAATAACCTAAACTGATTCAAAAAGATATTTTAAAAATCTCAAACTTGTAACGAGTAATCAGTAATCAAAAACATAACAACAAAGAAAATTACAGGACCAGATGGCTTCATGGTATTTTCTTTGGTTTTGTTTTGTTTTGTTTTTTGTTGTTGAATTTGCACTAGGGAAGAACCTAGTGCCTTGTGCATGCTAAGCATGAGCTCTACTCCTGAACTACATCCTCAGCCAAGGGAATATTTTTATGTGATGCAGATGATCAAACCCACGGCCATAAGTATGCTAAGCAAATGCTCTGCAATTGAGGTAGGCCTCTATCCTGAAGGGCTTTTTATTAATTCATTGGTAAATTCTTCCAAACATTTAAAGAATTAATATCAAACATTCTCAAACTCTTCCAAGATATAGAAGAGTGAATATTTTTGTGTCCATGAGCTTTTTATGTCTGTGATCAAAATATCTGGCAAGAAGAACTTAGAGCAGGAAAAGTTTACTCATGACTCTAGGGGTCTTGTCCATGGTCAGATGACTACACTGACCTGGGCCCAAGGTGTGATACACCACTACGGTTGAAGGACATGGTGGAGCAGCACTGCTCTATCAGGGCAGTCAGAAAGAAGAGTGGGTGGGTAGTGGGGTGCAGAGAAGATGCACCTTTCCAGGGCACCCCGTCTAGCCATGACCCGTCCGCCTACAGTTGCCACCCTGCCAGTCCATTTAAACTACCATGGACTGATTAGGTTATAGCTCTCCTATTCTCAGCCTTTCACCTCAGAAAATTCCTGCATTAACACAGGAACTTTTGTGAAATCTCTCATATCCAAACCACAACAACTTCCAGCCTTATTCTATGAGGTCAGCTTTTCTTAACACTAAAGATAAATCTATAACCATCACTGTATTGGTCACTAGCAAAAAACAACTTGATAAAGAAGATGATGATGGTACATTGCAGACTACAGAATAAATATTGTTGAAAGAATTGAAGAAGATCTAAACCCATGTTCATGGACTGAAAGACTTAATGTTATTAAAACGTCAGTACTACACAAAGTGATCTAGCATGTAAGATTCAACATAACTTCTACAAAAATTCCCAAGGTCTGTTTTGAAGAAATAACAAAGCCAATTATCAAATTCACACAGAACTCTAGAGATCAAAAAAAGCCAATTTTCAAAATGAAATATAGAGTATAAAATTTCCTGATTTAGGCACTTACCTGGAAATCTACAGTAATAAAAACAATGTGGTACCGGTATAGAGGGAATGGAACCGATAGTTCATAGATGAGCCCATGCATCTACAGTCAAGGCGTCAGGGACACTCCATGGGGAGGTAACTGTTTTCAGCAAATAGTACCAGAACAACTTTCCACACAGTAATCTAAATCTAAGAGATAAAACCATAAAACAGAAGAAAACATGAGGGTAAGTCTTCATAACCTTGGACTTGACAATGAATTCTTAGATGTAACACCAGACGTGTGAGCAGCAGCAACACAACCAAAAAGTAACTTTAACTTCAGGAAAATTAAAAACTTTTGTGCACCAAACAACATTATTAAGAAAGTTAAAATCTGGGAGAAGACATCAAGGAACCTTAAATAAGCATTTCTAAGTGAAAAGAAATCAACCTGAAGAGCTACAAACTGTGTAACATCAACTGTAGGACATTCTGAAATGGCAAAACTAGAGTCAATCAAAAGGTCCGTTGTCATCAGTGGTTGAATGGTGAATCACGAGGAAGATGAATGGGTGCAATACAGAACGGTTTTAGCGAATAATTATATTCTCTATGATATTCTAAAGATGGACACATTAGATAGAATTTGTCAAGCACACAAAATATACATTAGGGGCCCTAATGTAAAGTATGGATGTTGGTGAATGATAATAATGCATTGATATGGATGTTCATCAGGTGTTGGGAAGATTCTAATAACAGGGGAAACTATGGGAGGGGCTTTCTCTGCTCATTTTTTTCTCTGCTCATTTCTTCTCTAAAATCAAAGCCACTGGAAGAAATAATTTCTTTTAATAACAACAAAGAAACAAAAAGTGGTGAGTAATCTGAGGAACTCTTAGCCTGATGATAATAATTCTTTCTTTGAACTTTTTAAAGTGACCCTTTGCACTTTGTGGACTGGGCAGGTGAGCCTCTGGCACCATCTCTGTTAGAAAAATAGTAACTTTTCTTTCTTAAGATGTTTATAAGCTCTTTGTGTTTTTCCTGTGCCATTTTCCTTCTTCAAATACAACACTACTATAATTGTTATGAATGTCAGAATAAGACAAAAACAACTGAATACAGAGTCAATCAAGTAAGAATGATCTTCATCCAAACTCTATCCATATTTCTGTCTTTGGATTTGAGCATAGTATTGACTGTTTCATTGTATGTGCCTTACTCTAAAACAGATTTTGATCAAATTCTCTGTTTAGCATTGTTTTTTCCTGATGTGGTGCCTTGCTTCTTGGTTCTATTCACTCTTTCCAGTGAAATGATCCAAAACTCTGTTTCTGATTATACTATGTAATTTTAATACAGAAAGTTAGTTTGTCAATAAGAGATTTTTACCTCAATTAAACTGTGTATATTTTCCAGTAAAAGTCATCCTAATAGAAAAGTTATGTTGCTCTATTAATGTTGACTTGTAAGATTGGGGATACAATTATGGAATAATGCTTCATTTTATGAACGGATTACTTACAATTGTTTAAACATTTTTTGGCATAGAAAATGTTCCATGTTTTAGTTAAATCTTCTTTAATAAAAATACCTCCTTCTGTGGCAAGTTAAGTGTTACAAATATGCATGTATCTGCATCAGAAGATGTTCATGTATTTAATATATTTCTTGTATGATTCACACACAATAAAAGAGACAGCATCTATACTCTTTCTCTTATAATCTCCAAATCTCCAAAGAAAGCCCAATATGTTTAAAAAATGCTTATTGAGTGTCTATTTAATGTCAGGCACTATTCAGGGCTCTGGAAACAGTAGGACCTAGAGTCATCATGACATTCCCAGAGCATACATTCAATTGGAGGGAGACAGACAGAATACACATCTCATTACCAGTATAAGAAAATAGCAAAGAGTATCAGGAAAACAAAGAGCATTCACAGTGTAAAGAGCATCCGAGGGTGAGGCAACAGGTAGAGGAGCTATTGTTGAAAATCTGGAAACAGGCTTACTTACAAACCAATGTGTTAACTTCCCAAAATTTCGTGAATTAAAGAACAGGCATAGATTCCAAGTGTACAGAGAAAGGACAGTTTGCTATTCACAACAGGAGTAACATCAAAGTATCCACACTTTTGAGGCAGTTCTCTCAGCCAGAATTCTCAAGGAAAACTCAGATGAAAGTAGAGCACTTCTGAATAAGCAGTAGGTTGGCTCATGGGACAGAAACTCTAAGCACAGAGAACCTGCCTCTTTTATCGTAGGCAGTAAGCATGCCCGACCTTACTCTCTTAGTCTTGTCTCCCGGTGTTCACGATACAGGTATCTCTTAGAGATATTCCCATGACTAAGTGCAGCCAGTTCCTTGCTTAAAAGATGTGTAGAGGTGAGAAAGACCTGTGGAGAATTGACTGGCAACAGCATCCACTCTTCACTTCCACCCAGTCTCAAATTTTAGCTACTTTTCTCTTGAGTAAGTCACATATCTCACTCCACCAGCCAGCCACCTTGACTGACCTGACTGCCAGAGCACTTGACCAAAAACATTCAATTTGACTCAGATGTTTCAAGTTTACTCTCAACAGCAATGTAAGTGCCAGAGGAAAGCCAGTCTAGTGTTATTATGTGCAAACAGACTTCCTGAATCTAATCAGCAAACTCGGTTTAAGTTTCTGTATTGGTCTTAATACTTGAATTGGGACATTGTTGTAAATGTAGTAGAATATATTAGTAACTATACAGATTCTGCCATGGTCTACGGGGAAGAACGCTATGGAAACTCCATTAACCACTGTCCTTGTCAGTGAGAGGAGACTGACTTGAAGTCTTCCAAAACTGAAGTGAGGTCAGTAGAGGCTTCAGACAAAGTGAGGAATGCATGGAATGCCACGCTTTCTGGTTGAGTGACTGCTGTCCTAAAGTAACTGCCCATAGGGTGTACGCTTATCCCTTCAGAAGTTTTCCACCGGAACTCACCTGAGGGACACTAAGCTATGGCAATATTTTCTTAAATACTCAAAGTTCTACTGAGATCCTGTTGTGTCATCCTCCTTCTATGAGGGAGACAAGTTAACCCCTGGTTTCTATACAAGTATAATCCTAGAGTATATTCGGTGCCCCTGGAAAGAAATCACTATTTACAATGGTGGGGACCTCCTAGTGACACCTGCATGAGTCAGAGGCAGAGGATGAACATGATTCAAAATTGACCTTTCATCTGCTCCTAGGCCTTAAACTGCCCAGTGCAGTTTAAAGAGCTGAGTTTAACACTTGGTTTTGGAGCAAAACAATGGAAGCCAGTCTAACATGCCCTGTTTTCTCACACGGTTAGAAGGATGGCCCTTGTTTGCCCTCACGTTGATTGAGCAGTGCGCAGGGAATGGAGTGGGGAAATATTCAGAGGTGTTTATGGATGCTTTGCTTGGAAAGGGCTAGGGCTCGGGCTCCCTTTGGCTATTTCTAACAGACTTCTCAGTCAAGGTTAGGAGAACGGCCTAGGGAACCTGAATATTTTATAGTGGGCAGTAAGCATGCCTGCCCTTTTCTTCAGAGATATAAAATCCTTTTTCTGGAAAGATGTATGCTGTACACCTGTCCTTGAAATGTTGGGCTGAAACAGGGCAATCTGTGCATTTCCCACAAAATATACAGAAACACAAATATCCATGCAAAGTTGTCTCCCACTAGGCATTTCTGTCAGAAGGCACAGCAAGCACAAACACTTGAAAGCTGGAAGATGGTGGGGAGGACTTGGCAGATTTCCAAAGATGCCAAGCAACCGATTTTTCCAGAACTAAAAGGCAAGCGGGAGGAGGTGAGGCAGAGGTTGTATTGCCGAACATCTGCTAAGGCCCTGCAGTGAATCACAAAAAGGAACGAAATTCAATTTTTTCTGATTTTCATTTTTTAAGGTATAGGAAATGAGAAAAGATTTTCTCTATCATGAAAACTATCACCAGTTGAACTGTAGGTCACATCCCTATTTTACCTGTTTTACAAAAATCAGTCTGGGATGATCTTCCTACCTATTATGGTGCCATGAAAACTGGTAGAGCCAGAATCCCCATCAAAATGGACCTTCCAGGAACTGAGTCCAGCGACTCGCTGGTGAGACCATGGGCTTTGCATTTCAGAAGATTAATAAGTGAGACACGGGATTCCAGTTACCTCAAAGAAAGGGACTAGGAGAGTGAACCTCTTTCCCAGAGCATTGATTGGAAATGTTGGTTGTGCTAACGTTAAATTGTCTATTCCCCCAACTTAAATATGGAGGCAAATGAAACAAAAGGGTGATCGTTATTGTAGTTGGCACTTTTGAATATAATACTCTTCAGAGCAAACTTTTGGGGCCATAATTTATGATGTAATAGAACCCTGCATGAATTACATTGCAATTGAACTGGTTTCATGCATATTTTTCAACTCTCTGGTTGTATTCTGCTTCTCTACTTTAAAAAAAAAAAATGAATGCACATACATATATGAGATGGAGGGCACAAAATGCTGTATGTATGAATATCTCCAGAGAGGAAAACTGGCCTTATTTAAATGTGGCTGCATGCCTAAGCTGCCTATTCAGTCCCAACCCTAACAAAGATTTAGAAGGGCAAACAACCTTTACAGCAGAAGTGAGGACTATTTTTACACTGCAAAAGTCTTGGTTTTATGTTTATTTGTAAGATTCTGGCAGCTATTTTGAGATGTTTCTGAGTTGCAATGAGAAACATTATGTCCATGAATTTGAAAAAAGAGGGGAAAATTAAAAATAAAAATGATTTTAGCGTATGGATTTTTTTTTTTACGATTTAAATTCATTATCAACAGATTTTGATATTTTTGTGTGGGTTTTGTGTAGGGGGATGTGTCTCTCCTCTCTGGCTGTTTTGGGAAGATACTTGAGGGGGAAAATAAAGATCTTTTAAAAAGATTCTGTGTTCTAATTTTCCAAAGAAAGTACATTTTTAAACTTGTAGAAAAGTTTATGTCTGTAAAGATGAAGGTATCATGCTGACTGAATGGAAGGGAGCCACGGACCGGAGCTACTCCTGGGTTAATGGCGTTGAAGACAGGAGCAAGGAGCCCTAACAGGCCTAGCAACAGTCCTATCTGGATCTGATTCCATGTGGGCCACTGTAGTTTTGAGCAATCTTGGTCTTTCAAAACCCTTATTAGACTTTTGGGTGACAATTCAGGGATAGTGGATTTGCATTTTTAAAAACTTTTTAAAAAAGTGTTGTTTTATATGAAGCATCATTAGAGCATACCTAGATTGACTCTTATTTAAAATGTTATTACGCACAGTGATTACAACACTATCAGCTATTGTTTATTGACAACCTACTGCTTAATGAGAACATAGTCACGCAATCGACTTTATGTCTACTCCACGTCTTAGTGCTAGAAATAAGTATTCGTTGCCATATTTTTCACATGAGGAATTAGAAATATTCCTTCCTAGTGAAAGAAATAAAACTTAATATTAGTTCTGTGTGGATCCCAAACCCATGTTTGTTTTGTTACATTATATTGTATATCTTTGTTCTTTGATTTATCATTACCCTAAATTTATCTTTACAAAAGAAAAAAAAGAAGGTAAACCAAAGAAAAAATTGGAGTGAAGTCTTGTGCTATAATTCTTTTAACCATGGTATTCATAAATGCTTTTCGAAGCACATTTGATCTAATCACTGGGTGAGGGAGTGTGAGAAATATGGAAGGAGGAAAGCAAGATTTTCTTTCTACTTCGTACATGTATTTGGGTAAAGAGATCTCTAGTTTCTAAGCAAAATATTATAGAACAGTTTGTAAGAGGAATGCTTTGTGAAGATATACAAACACAATACAGAAATAAACAGCAAAATCCAATTTCTGTTTTGGGATTTTTCTCCCCAGTAAGGAGTTTGGAGTCTCTGGGCCTACATAGCTAAATTGAGTTGTTGTCAAGCTCTTTCAGAAAATTGCGAAATGCACAGAATCATACATCACTGCAGTGCAATGCTTCTTTTTAAAGCTTTATTAGTGCCTTGTAGTTGTACGTAACAGTCGGCTCATCTGACACAATCCTACATGCATGGGGTTTAAATGGCTCCATTCCAGTCCTGGGCATTTCCTCTTTCCCTTTCCTCCTCCTCACCCTCTGCCCTTCTGCTACTGTATTGGTCTTCCTTCTGTTGTTTATTTTTAACCTATTTATTTTTGATTAGTGATCTATAGATGTGCATGAAGGTGGAACTCACTATCGTATAGTTATACATGCACATGGCATAATTTTGACATATTCATTCACATGTCCTCTCCTTTTCTCCTTTCCTATCCCTCCTCCCTCCCCTTAATCTCCTTCTTGTATTCTGCAATGTTTTAAGTATAAATTTATTGCTAAGGTAGAACACTGCATTTGTGTCTTATCTATTAACTGGTTAATTGCAAGTTAAATGTTGCTGGGTAATATCTTCACCAAAGACTTATTTTTTTTTAAATCACATTTGATCTGTGATATATATATATATATATATATATATATATATATATATATATATAACACTTTTTTCCAGCACTCTCAAGAAAGAATTTAGTACATGTTTACATTTCTTTATATATACCTGAGTCCCTTGTGAGCTTTTAAAATTTAGGCATACATTCGGTGCACATTCATTTCATAGTTACTGGACAATTGCCTTCATATGATCAATTTAAACTAGTGGGAAGAGTGGAGTTAAAATCAACATTATACCTGCTGCCAACCATTCTGAAATTCCTGAGAAAAATTGCAGATACGTAAAAAAAAAAAAAAAAACTTGCTATACAATGTGAGAATTCTTTAAATGCTATGCAAAGGGAAATGTGTGGTTAAAGAAAAGAACTATATAGTTTACAAAATGCAGTGCCGGCTGTATTTCATTTGAAAGTCATAATTCTTTGAGGTAGACTGATCTCCATTCTCTCACTTCATCCATAGGGATGTGTGAAGCAGGAGGATTCAGAGTTAAAGAGTCCTTTGGCCAAGTTCACAGAGCCAGCAAATGCTGGGGTGAAAAACAACTGTAGCTGATTCTGGGATGAGCACCAGTTCTCCCACCTGGTTTTGAGCCCTGGATACTCCCGTACTGGGAAGGGATGGAGCTGTACTCATGTGCAGGTCATGTTGTAGGACAGTTATCTGAAGATGGAGCAAGGACCCACATGGGTCCACCTTAATCACCTGAGCTCATCTTAGGAAGAGAGATTTTCTAGCTGGAGTCGGACTCAAAGCACAGTAAAGTTCTCAAGTTCCCTCTCTGGTTTGAAGATAGGAAAGACTCAAATGGCAAGGAAAGTGAGTGACTTGGAAAGTGGGGGGCATCCTCCAGTCGACAGCCAGCAGGAAGCAGGGGTCCCAATCTGATGTCTGCGAGAGACTGAATTTTACCAGCAAGAATGAACTTGGAAATAGAATTTTCTCCAGAGCCTCCAGACAGGCCATCAGCCCATCAACTTTGATTTCTACCCTGGAGAGCCTGACCACCCCCGCTCCCTTTGCTGGGCTTCTGACCTACAGAACTATCCTAACAAACTATCCCATGCTTTTTTAATCTACTAAGTCTATAAAAATTTGTTACTCACAAAGAGAAAATTGATACAATGCACCTATGTCTTTTTAAATTTTTTATTTGTTCTTTTGTGTTACACGTGGCAGTAGAATATACTTTGACACATCATACATGCATGGACTATAGCCTCCCACTCTTGCGGTTGAAAGTGCTGTACAGTTACACTGGTCGTAATAACTCATAGGAAATTTACTCTGATTCATTCTACTGTCCTTCCCGTTCCCATCCCATACCTGTGTCTTTGAACTCTGCAGAGTAGCAGGATTAGCCCTGGTTCAGCATACCACAGGCCCAGCCATGGTTTTGAGCACTTTCCATATTTTCTCAGTTTGAAATTTCAATTTCTGGCAGTCTTGGGACATCAGCAGGTGGGGGTCTGAGAATCACGCCAGGTTCATTCCCAAGATCTGACTTAAGGAGTTGGGGAATGGGCAGGCATCTAAGTCAGTCTTCTTCCTGGTCTCTTCATCACTCCACTTTGTCTTTCCAGCACCACAGGTGGTGTCCTTGTCACCACAGGGATAAGGGAATGCTTGTTTTGTAATGTTAAACTTAAGTGGCTGGAAAGATCCACAGGCACATCGGCACACATCTGCAAGAATGGCATGGCAAAAATAAGTGTGGTATTGAAAATAGAATGCAAGAGAACAAAGGTTCTTTTCTTTCTCTGTCTTCCCCTTTACATTGCATCGATTCCTTTACCAGTGGGAGATGTGCAGCTGATATTCCAATGAGAGTCATCACACAGCTTGGTGAGGATCTCCTGACTCTGAAAAGGCCATGTCACAACTCCTGAGCTTTGTCAGAGGCCACCTTCTGTGACGAAGCCACACAGGGAAGTCTGGGTTTACCTCTCTTCTAGTTGGCACCTATTTTGAGAAGCAATTTCTCTGAGTTTCTCTAGGCCATGCAGTGCACCGGGAAGGGGGCCCTCGTGGCTACCGAAGGCACCTAAACACTTCATGTGGAGGCTACGAGCAGGAGGAAGTGCGCCTAGAGCAGAGCTACACTCAACTTTGCTTAGCTGAGAGTTCCCCTGTTTCTTGGGGTCCAGGCTGCAGGGAGAGAGGGACCCCGGCAAGCTGGGCCTGGTTTGAGAAAGCCAGCAGCCTTACTGGAGTTGAAATCAGGTTGCCTTCCTGTGGCTTCATGAAGTGCTTTGCATTGCAGCGTTATAATGGTTTTTGGAAGCATGTGACTAACAGCACTGGAAGTTGTAAAAAGTAAGGCAAGACATTAGACTTCTACAGGAAGACCGGGAAAATCTCAGAAGTTCAGGAGTGGTGCTGCATGTGTCCCTGCACCACACACTCACACACTCACACACACACACACACACACACACACAAACCACAAGCTTGCAGGGCTGAGGACACTGGGCAAGGACCAGGGTTTGTGATCAAGGAGCTCCCGTCTCCCTCAACAACAGGACCAAGCACAGGCAGGACACCTGTGGAGGAAAGGGCTAATGCAGGCTGCCACTGGAGGGGCCATGGGTGCCACCTTCAGAAACATGGGACCAAAAGGAGAGCACCGAACAGATGCAAAAGGGAAGTGGAAACGAGAAGCCACCACTCAATGGAGCAGGCCAGTTCCAAGGGCCCATGTCCCAAGGTTGTCCCAATCCCCAGAGCCTCTGGAGTTTAGCATGCATGCATGTCAGAGGGACTTGGCAGGTGTGATCAAGGATCCTGTGTTGGGAAGAGTACTTGGGTTATTTGGGAGGTATTGATGTAATCAGAGAGGTTCTTCTGAGAGGATTGCAGGATGGCCGGACAGGGACGTCCAAGTGACAGTGGAAGCAGCGTCTGGAGTGACGAGGCCACTAGGCAAGATATGTTGGCGCCCTCAGAGGCTGGAAGCCAGAGAAGCAGATTCTCCCTCAGTGGATCCGGCAAGACCACAGTGAGGGCCCTTGATTGATTGATCTCCAACCCACCAGCACAACTGATGGCAGATCCTGAGTGTGCAGTGATGCTCAGGCAGCAGATGCATCGCGTTTCACCCCCAAAAGACCCAACACAATCTTGTTCGTCTCTTTCTTTTTTTTCTTGAGCTGATTTTAAAACAAATGAGATCAAGAGGATGAGGAGAAAGAAAGAGGAGAGTGAGAAGGGAGGGAG